>NC_090335.1:82945973-83245973 GCF_035084215.1 Heptranchias perlo | reverse complement strand
TTTCCATCTTAATGAAAAATTCTATCATGTTATGGTCACTCTTCCCTAAAGGACCCCGCACAACAAGATTATTAATTAACCCCTTCTCATTGCACAATACCCAAGCTAGTATAGCCTATTCCCTGCTTGGCTCCTCAACGTATTGACATTCATTATTTTCCTCAGCAGTCTGTGAAGCACTGTGGGAAATTTTTCTATGTTAATTATTGGAAAAAGTTGTTTGTGTGTGTGTATGTGTGGTCCCTAATAACGAATCAATAAACCGTCCCGGCCCTCCCTTGGGTGTCGTGGGTCGGGTGTGGCCTGCCCTTATTTTGTAATATTCGGCACTCTCCAAGGATGGCTAGTCCTGATGAGGAACAGCTATCTCCCTTTTGCCTTTATCTTTCTTCATTTGTTCATTTTGACATGAATTAATCATTCACTGTAAGAAATTGAACTATCAAGAACCAGCTAAGAACTGAAAGCAAGTTTGGGTGACATGTCTAGATACCAAGCACTTAAGGCATTGATCAGTGAATGAGCCAATCAAGCTAGGCTTCACTCCAACAGAGTGTGAGGATGTCCAATGGAGTAAGATGGCTGATTTTTCTAGTGCACTACAGCTGTGGCTCTTACAGACTGTCCTTAGAGCAGGCCGCAGTGTTTGCTGACCCCAACAGAAAGGGCTCCATTACTTCCAAATACAAATGGTATTCAAACACAAAACTAGAGGCAAAACAGCAAACAGGTTTTAACATACCAGGCATTCATTCCTTGGGGTGTCACCACCCTTTTTGCACACTGAATGTCATCTGCGATGTTATCATTGATATAATCTACAAAGAAAAATAAAATGTGGTATTAAAATCAATCAGTTGAATGTGCATTAGTGAGGTGTGTTCTAACACAATGCGAAAGGCCTAGGATAGTGGACCCAGGCAATGCGCCACTGGGTGCTCGAAACACATTTCTTTGAAGGGGGTAAGGTTTAATTATCGACTGTCCCAGGACAGGTTTGTTGTCTGGGGTGAGGGGCTGGGCAGTGTCTATACTGGAAATATTCCTCAAATGGAGAATGAGAAAGCAAAAATGTAGAGTCCTTATTTAGCACATTCCCAAGAGCCCATTTCATGAGTGGGCCCTTAGAAAAGGCCTAATACATAATCAATCTTTGTGATGAGTGATTTGTGATGAGGCAGAGAGTCACTGACAGTGCGTAGCTGCAACTCACTGTCAGTGTCAATTTCAAGATGGCAGGCCATGCACGGAGGTATTGGGGTCCTCCTTAGTTGTATTAAGGTTTGGAAGATAATTAAGGTCAGGGAAGATGTGAAGGTCTTAGAGAGGGTGCAGAAGAGATTTACTAGAATGATTCCAGGGATGAGGGATTTTAATTACATGGATAGACTGGAGAAGCTGGGATTGTTCTTCTTAGAGCAGGGAAGGTTGAGAGGAGATTTGATAGAGGTATTCAAAATCATGAAGGGTCTAGACAGAGTAGACAGAGAGAAACTGTTCCCATTGGCAGAAGGGTCAAGAACCAGAGGACACGGATTTAAGGTGATTGGCAAAAGAACCAAAGGCGACATGAGGAAAAACTTTTTTACACAGCGAGTGGTTAGGATCTGGAATGCACTGCCCGAGGGGGTGGTGGAGGCAGATTCAATCATGGCCTTCAAAAGGGAACTGGATAAGTACATGAAAGGAAAAAAATTGTAGAGCTACAGGGATAGGGCGGGGGAGTGGGACTAGCTGGATTGCTCTTGCATAGAGCCGGCGTGGACTCGATGGGCTGAATGGCCTCCTTCCGTGCTGTAACCTTTCTATGCTTCTATGATTCTAGGTTTAAAGACTCCTAATTTTAATGTGGAATATTAATAATGTGAAGTATAAAGTAAATTACATAGAATGTACAGCACAGAAATAGGCCATTCGGTCCAACTGGTCTATGCTGGTGTTTATGCTCCAGTGGAGCCTCCTTCTACCATTCTTCATCTAGCTGTATCAGCATAACCTTCCAATTTCTTTCTTTCTTCTTCATTGCTAGCTGATCAGGTATACTGTTCTGTGAGGATAAGATTAGAAAAGCTACCAAATACAAGAACCAATGCGTATCTGCATTTATCCTCACATTACACCACTCAAAATGCTCTCCAAGTCTGGAAGGACAGAATCTATAATCGTACTTTAAAACAATATACTGTGGATGCTGGAAATCTGAAACACAAAGAGAAAATGCTAGAAACAGTCGGCAGGCCAATGATTTAAATAACTTTTCTTTTCTTCTTTTAATTGGTTTAAGGTTCAGTGGTGAGGGTATCAGCAAACTGTCCAAAAGGCCACAAGGTACTAATTGGTACCTTGCAGTTCCTTCACATTGAGACTTCATTATATCATAATGGGGATTGCACCCATCAAAATTGAGGATGATTTTCGCACAGAAGGAGGGTGGGAAGATTCCTTATGCCTGAGACTCTCTCAATTCTTTAAGGTGATTGACAAAAGAACCAAAGGCGATGAGGGAAAAAACTTTTTTACACAGCAAGTGGTTGTGATCTGGAATGCACTGTCTGAGGGGATGTTGGAGGCAGATTCAATCGTGGCTTTCTAAAGCGAATTGGATAAGTACTTGAAGGAAAAAAAATTGCAGGGCTACCGGGATGGGGTGGGGGAGTGGGACTAGCTGGATTGCTCTTGCAGAGAGCCCGCACGGAATGGCCTCCTTCCGTGCAGTAACCATTCTATGATTCTATGATTCTATGAAAGCAGAAGAGTGGGCCTAGGTTACTAGTTGTGTATCTCCATTGGGAAATGTGTCCATTCCTGGACAGGGCAGCTCCCAGCTCTGTGACCTCCACTCCCACTAAGAAGCATGAGAGCAGCAATGACATCATAGAATCATAGAATCTTAGAAAGTTACAGCATAGAAGGAGGCCATTCGGCCCATCATGTCTGTGCCGGCCGAAAAAGAGCGATCCAGCTTAATCCCACTTTGCAGCACTTGGTTCATAGCCCTGTAGGTTATGGCACTTCAAGTGTTCATCCAAATCTAGAGGAGTATAGAAAGTGCAGGGGTGAAATTAGGAAAGCAAAGAGAGGGCATGAAAAAATATTGGCAAGTAAAATCAAGGAAAATCCAAAGATATTTTATAAATACGTTAAGAGCAAGAGGATAACTAAAGGAAGGGTAGGGTTTATTAGAAAGCAAAAGGTAACCTATGTGTGGAAGAGGAAGATGTGGGGATGGTTCTTAATGAATACTTTACGTCTGTCTTCACAAAAGAGGGGACAATGCAGAGATTGTAGTTAAGGAGGAGGAGTGTGAAATATTGGATGGGATAAACAAAGTGAAAGAGGAAGTATTAAGGGGATTTGCATCTTTGAAAGTAGATAAATCACCAGGCCTGGATGAAACATATACCGGGTTATTAAGAGAAGCCAGGGAGGAAATAGCAGAGGCTCTGACCATCATTTTCCAATCCTCCCTGGATACAGGCATGGTGCCGGAGGATTGGAGGACTGCTAACATTGTACCATTGTTTAAAAAGGGAGAGAGGGATAGACCGAGTAATTACAGGCCAGTCAGTCTAACCTCGGTGGTGGGCAAATTATTGGAATCAATTCTGAGGGACAGGATAAACCATCACTTAGAAAGGCACGGACTAATCAAGGACAGTCAGCATGGATTTGTTAAGGGAAGGTCGTGTCTGACTAAATTGATTGAATTTTTTGAGGAGGTGACAAAAAGGGTCGATGAGGGTAATGCATTTGATGTAATCTACATGGATTTTAGCAAGGCTTTTGACAAGGTCCCAGATGGCAGATTGGTTGAAAAAGTACAAGCCCATGGGGTCTAAGGGAAAGTGGCAAATTGGATCCAAAATTGGCTCAGTGGCAGGAAGCAAAGGGTAATGGTCGACAGGTGTTTTTGTGACTGAAAGGCTGTTTTCAGTGGGGTTCCACAGGGCTCAGTACTAGATCGTTGCTTTTTGTGATATATATTAATGATTTGGACTTAAATGTAGGGGGCATGATTAAGAAGTTTGCAGGTGATACAAAAGTTGGCCGTGTTGTTGATAGGGAGGAGGAAAGCTGTAGACTGCAGGAAGATATCAATGGACTGGTCAGGTGGGCAGAAAAGTGGCAAATGGAGTTCAGTCCAGAGAAGTGTGAGGTAATGCATTTGAGGAGAGCAAACAAAGCAAGGGAATACACAATAAATGGGAGGATACTGAGAGGTGTAGAGGAAGTGAGGGACCTTGGAGTGCATGTCCACAGATCCCTGAAGAAAGCAGGACTGGTAGATAAGGTGGTTAAGAAGGCATACGGGATACTTTCCTTTATTAGCCGAGGCATAGAATATAAGAGCAGGGAGGTTATGCTCGAACTGTATAAAACACTAGTTAGGTTACAGCTTGAGTACTGCGTACAGTTCTGGTCACCACATTACAGGAGGGATGTAATTGCACTAGAGAGGGTGCAGAGGAGATTTACGAGGATGTTGCCAGGACTGGAGAATTTTACCTATGAGGAAAGATTGGATAGGCTGGGGTTGTTTTCTTTGGAACAGAGAAGGCTGAGGGGAGATTTAATTGAGGTGTATAAAATTATGAGGGGCCTCGATAGAGTGGATAGGAAGGACCTATTTCCCTTAGCGGAGAGGTCAGTGACCAGGGGGCATAGAGTTAAAGTGATTGGTAGAAGGATTAGAGGGGAGCTGAGGAAAAAATAATCACTCAGAGGGTGGTGGGGGTCTGGAACTCACTGCCCGAAAGGGTGGTAGAGGCAGAAACCCTCAACTCATTTAAAAAGTACTTGGATGTGCACCTGAAGTACCGTAACCTACAGAGCTAAGGACCAAGTGCTAGAAAGTTGGATTAGGCTGAGTGGCTCATTTTTGGCTGGCACGGACATGATGGGCCGAATGGCCTCTTTCTGTGCCGTAAATTTTCTATGATTCTATACTATGAGCACTGTTCCCTAAATGTTCATCCAATGACACTTGCTCCACTTGACCCACTTCATTCCCCAGAACCAGTTCTGTGCTGCCTGAAAGGGCGGTGGAAGCAAATTCAATAATATCTTTCAAAAGGCTTTGGGGAAAGAGCATGTGGGTGGGAATAATTCGTAGCTCTCTCTGAGAACCGCTAAAGCCTCGATGAGTGAAATGGCCTCCTTCTGTGCTTTGTAATTCTATGATAAGACGCTCCTTAAAACCTACCTCTTTGACCATGCTTATGGTCACCTATCCTAATACCTCCTTACGTGGCTCGGTGTCAAATTATGTCTGTTAAAATTGGTCCTGTGAAGCACCTTGGGACATTTTACTATGTTAAAGGTGCTATATAAATGCAAAGTGTTGTCGTTATTGTTGTTGCATAAAGAGAAGGCCCAACACCAGCTCCTCTAAACTAGGGATGGACGATAAAAGTGGCCTGACAACAATTAATAAAAGGGATCCTCGGAGAGAAAGGAAGCTGACCCTGAGTTTAATGAGATGTTGAACCACTCACCATCGCACTTGCTCCCACACCCATTCTTTGGATTCTTTGAGTACTGAGTCCGTCCATCGTCACACCACCCGATGCTACTGATCTGAAAGAGCCCGTAGTCTGATGACAGAGTCCTTCCACCTCTCCTGTTGCGTCCAACTACTCTTGTGTTATAACTGCTTTCATATTGAACCAAACACACCCCTAAAAACGAAGGCAAAATCACATCCCTGTGTTACACTTTTGCTCTGAATTCCCTCCATCCTGTCCCCACACAGTCCCGAGATAAGGGTCCATTCAGTCTCAGTCAGTTCTATTTACGATTACAATCGCTCTTTTTTTACCTGAAAAATTTAGATGATGGGTCAGGGCTGATAGTGCAGGACACTGCCAGGGTTGAAAAGAGTCTATTCCAGTACAATGGAAACCAAAAGTTGTGTGAAACTTATGGGAGTTCCTACAAACCATTCCTCATGCCCAGAAGTGGAGTTGTCCAGCTCAAAATCACTGAGCTTGAGAAAGAGTTGGAGGCAAGCATTGCCCTCCTGGACTATGCCCAATTGCCCTGTTCAAATCTACCACAGAAGTATTTGACTTTGAGCCCAAAGCTTTTCCCTCGGGATGTCTGCTGCTCGCACCTTCCAGCAAGAAGTCACTTGTAGCCATCATTGGTAGGTTAACCTAAACCTAACTTGCTCTATTTCCCACTCCCTCCCTAGCCCGGGGGATGCTGAGGCCAATTATAGTGCACCATCAGCACAGCCCTGCGCTAGAACTTGGACCTTCTGGTTTGTGTGGCTCAGCTCACACCAAGCCGTGAGCTCAACAGCTAAAACCGTCGAGAAAAACTACACTTAATACCAAATATGATGTAAAGGAATCGAAACAAAAAGGAAGGCATGGTTACAGCTGGGAGAGGTGAAGACATTCAGCTACAGTTTACTAATGCAGAGAACATGAGACTCACAGTTTGCCAGACTGTAGCCACGATATCCATCCAATCCATTTTTGCGTAGAACACGGGCAAGCTCACATTTTTCGTAGATGTAAGGACTTGCAACTGCAAGCAGGGCACTGAGAATAAAAAAGGTCTTCATCTTGTTGGTAATCACACAAAGTGCAGTCTTTAAACTGGAAATAGGTCTTGGGTTTATCCCTTTAACTATTGGCTCAGGAACATGGGCCCCACCCCCAATCCCTGCCGTTATTATAATAAAAAACTATTATAAAAACTATTACAACCAATCCCTGAATGGTCTCCAGATTTTGGCTCAGATTCGTCAAGGACATGAGATTTCCTGGTACATTTATTTTTTTTCTCTCTCCGTCTTCTTTCTCTGAAAACGACTGCTTGGTTATCAGAAGATAACGAAGACCATTCAGTCCATGGAAACGCAAACCTTAATTGCCCCAACACTCACATCACAACATCCAAATGGACTTTCAACAAGTTCACTGTTTCTCCACTTGGCAGATTGGCAGCAACAACTTGCATTTATTTAGTGCTTTTAATGTAGTAAAACGTCCCAAGGCACTTCGTAGAAACATAATCAAAGAAAATAATTGACACTGAGCCAAAGAAGGAGACATTAGGATAGGCGACGAAAAGCTTGCTCAAAAAGGATTTAAGGAGTGTCTTAAAGGAGAAGAGAGAGGTGGGAGAGGCGGAGAGGTTTAGGGAGGGAATTCCAGAGCTTAGGACCTAGGCAGCTGAAGGCACGGCCGCCAATGGTGGGGCAAAGGGAGTGGCTTGCACAAGAGGCCATAATTGGAGAAATGCAGAGTTCTTGAAGGGTTGTAGGGCTGCAGGAGGATTCAGAGATAGGAAGAGGGCGAGGCCAGGGATGGATTTGAACATGAAGATGAGAATTTTAAAATCAAGGCTTTGGTGGACTGGGAACCAATGTAGGCAATTGCACAAGGTGCAGTCTTTAAATGTATCTGCTCCAATACATCTCGAGTTTAACCCTTTTGCAAAGCTCCTCAAATGAGCCAAGGACCTGGCAATTGCCACTACCAACTCCCACTCCCAATGCCCGTTGTTAACAAAAAAATGTTATATAAAAAAACACATCTCTAATTTCTTTAAATGCTTTTTTTTTGGATGGGTAAAGTTTGTTTTCTCATATAAAAAAATTACAAATGGTCTCCATACTTTGATCCCCATGGGAGTGCCCAGAGTTTCATCAAGAACAAGTAATTTCTAAGAAATGTTATCCTTCTCTATCTCTTTTCAAGGACATGCGCCATCCTTTTTTTCTCTGAAAGACAGCTGCACATCGCGATTAGTTATCAGAAGATAAGGAAAAGAACACAGGAACAGGAGTCCATTCAGTCTATTGAAACTCAAAGCGTCGAACGCCCTAACTCTCTCATCACAACATACAGGAGTCCCAGGGTGATCTGTCAGTACCATGGATCAACCAGGGATAGGAGAACTGTGATACAAACACATAAGGAAGATAGGAATAGGAGGAGGCCATCTCGCCACTTGAGCCTGTTCCGCCATTCATTGAGATTATGGCTGATCTGTGACCTAACTCCATATACCCGCCATAGCCCCATATCCCTTAATACCTCTGGTTAACAAAAGTCTATCAATCCCAATTTAAAATTAACAATTGAGCTAGCTTCAACTGCTGTTTGCGGAAGAGAGTTCCAAACTTCTACCACCGTTTGCGTGTAGAAGTGTTTCCTAACTTCACTCCTGAAAGTCCTGGCTCTAATTTTTATTCTATGTCCCCTAGTCCCAGACTCCCCAACCCCCAGTGGAAATAGTTTCTCTCTATCTACCCTATCAGTTCCCCGTAATATCTTGAAAATTTCGATCAAATCACCCCTTAATCTTCTAAATTCCAGGGAATGCAACCCTAGTTTGTGTAATCTCTCCTTGTAATTTAACCATTGGAGTCCGGGTATCATTCTACGCTGCACTCCCTCCATGGCCAGTATATCCTTCCTAAGGTGCAGTACTCAGAACTGCTCACAGTACTCCAGGTGTGGTCTAACCAGGGTTTTGTATAGCTGCAGCATAACTTCTGCCCCCTTGTATTCTAGTCCTCTAGATATAAAGGCCAGCATTCCATTAGCCTTTTTGATTATTTTCTTTACCTGTCCATGACATTTTAATGATCTATGTACATCAAACATCAAACTGGATCTTGAACTGGCCCAATGTTTCTCTGCCTGGCAGGTTCTCATTCAGTCCTTCACAATATCTATTTATCAACTTTTGACTAATTTCCATTTACGTCCTTGTGTTCTAATTTTCTTTCTTTTATCAGAGTAATAGGTCGGATTTTCCCATCGTGGTGATTGCCACCATTTTCCTGGCGAACAGGAAATCTGGATCATTAAGTACATCACTGAGATCTTTGCCTGATCACCTTCTCTCCACACTTTGGCCTGGAATTTCCTGCATCCCCAAATCCGGAGGTTTAGTGACTGAAGTGGCAGGGAACATGGGATGGTGACACCTACTGCCCCCTCCTCACCCCAACCTGGATTTCCCTCCCCCCGACTCTTGCCTGGACAGCTGCCGGCTTTGCTTACCACCGCCCATTTGCCGCTCAGCAACCTACCCCATTGGCCAGCCTTCAGCCACTATTTTCAATGTCCCCTGGGACCACCAGGGGATGGTGTGTCGTAATCCCCGGGGCAGTGGCAGAAGGTGCTTTCATACCCTTTTTAGAGCCAGAAATTCCCTTACCTTTGTTAGGCCTCAGCTCAGTCAGAGGCCTAATACTTAAATGTCCCCCCCGATCTTCAGGTCCGTGTTCCTCTTAACTTGGCCTCAGCTTCTTCAGGAGCCACAGCCATTGTCCTGCTGGAATTTCCCTCCCGTTTGCCGACCGAGCCAGTCCTGCATATACATTGACCTCTGACCCCCAAAAAATAGGTCATGGTCATGGTGGGGTCAGAATGGTGGGTCAAAATCCCACCCGACCCCTTTCTGGTGGGATGAGGAGAATCCAGGCGACTGTAGGTTGGAAATTCCTGTTCTAGCATAAATCGTGGTTAAGCGGTGCAGTGCGAGTCAATTCTCACAGCTGTTCGCCCCTGATATTCGTGATTTGTGCAGCATTCATACCTTATTCCAGCTCCAACCCACCTACACAGAGGGCTGGAAATTTGAGTGTTCATACTATCGGAATGGCTGAGGCTCATTTCAGTGGCCTGGGCAGCCATTTAAACAGCTGACTTCTGACCTATGACACAAGGGAAGGGGTTCGCATTACAAAACCCCCACAAAATGGAGAGCGCTCACCCGTGGGAGAGCAGATTGGATGATGCAATGCTGGAATTGAAGGCCAGAGGGCCTAGATCCAAATACAGACATAGGCGGCAGGTCTGAGGTCAGCGAGTGGGTAAGTTTGTAGGACAGTGTCCTATGTCGAGTATTTTCCCCAGATGTGCGAGCAATAAAATATCCCTTGTAACCTGGAACTTTTTTTTTTATTTGTTCATGGGATGTGGGCGTCACTGGCGAGGACGGCATTTATTGCCCATCCCTAATTGCCCTTGAGAAGGTGGTGGTGAGCCGCCTTCTTGAACCGCTGCAGTCCGTGTGGTGAAGGTTCTCCCACAGTGCTGTTAGGAAGGGAGTTCCAGGATTTTGACCCAGAGACGATGAAGGAACGGCGATATATTTCCAAGTCAGGATGATGTGTGACTTGGAGGGGAATGTGCAGGTGGTGTTGTTCCCATGTGCCTGCTGCCCTTGTCCTTCCAGGTGGTAGAGGTCGTGGGTTTGGGAGGTGCTGTCGAAGAAGCCTTGGCGAGTTGCTGCAGTGCATCCTGTGGATGGTACACACTGCAGCCACAGTGCGCCGGTGGTGAAGGGAGTGAATGTTTAGGATGGTGGATGGGGTGCCAATCAAACGGGCTGCTTTGTCCTGGATGGTGTCGAGCTTCTTGAGTGTTGTTGGAGCTGCACTCATCCAGGCAAGTGGAGAGTATTCCATCACACTCCTGACTTGTGCCTTGTAGAAGGTGGAAAGGCTTTGGGGAGTCAGGAGTTGAGTTACTCGCTGCAGAATACCCAGCCTCTGACCTGCTCTTGCAGCCACAGTATTTATATGGCTGGTCCAGTTAAGTTTCTGGTCAATGGTGACCCCCAGGATGTTGATGGTGGGGGAGTCGGCGACGGTAATGCCGTTGAATGTCAAGGGGAGGTGGTTAGACTCTCTCTTGTTGGAGATGGTCATTTCCTGGCACTTGTTTGCCGCGAATGTTAATTGCCACTTATCAGCCCAAGCCTGGATGTTGTCCAGGTCTTGCTGCATGTGGGCACGGACTGCTTCATTATCTGAGGGGTTGCGAATGGAACTGAACACTGCAATCATCAGCGAACATGCTCATTTCTGACCTTATGATGGAGGGAAGGTCATTGATGAAGCAGCTGAAGATGGTTGGGCCTAGGACACTGCCCTGAGGAAATCCTGCAGCATAGAATCATAGAATCATAGAAGTTTACAACATGGAAACAGGCCCTTCGGCCCAACATGTCCATGTCGCCCAGTTTATACCACTAAGCTAGTCCCAATTGCCTGCACTTGGCCCATATCCCTCCATACCCATCTTACCCATGTAACTGTCCAAATGCTTTTTAAAAGACAAAATTGTACCCGCCTCTACGACTGCCTCTGGCAGCTCGTTCCAGACACTCACCACCCTTTGAGTGAAAAAATTGCCCCTCTGGACCCTTTTGTATCTCTCCCCTCTCACCTTAAATTGATGTCCCCTCGTTATAGACTCCCCTACCTTTGGGAAAAGATTTTGACTATCTACCTTATCTATGCCCCTCATTATTTTATAGACTTCTATAAGATCACCCCTAAACCTCCTACTCTCCAGGGAAAAAAGTCTCAGTCTCCAACCTCTCCCTATAAGTCAAACCATCAAGTCCCGGTAGCATCCTAGTAAATCTTTTCTGCACTCTTTCCAGTTTAATAATATCCTTTCTATAATAGGGTGACCAGAACTGTCCACAGTATTCCAAGTGTGGCCTTACTAATGTCTTGTACAACTTCAACAAGACATCCCAACTCCTGTATTCAATGTTCTGACCAATGAAACCAAGCATGCTGAATGCCTTCTTCACCACCCTATCCACCTGTGACTCCACTTTCAAGGAGCTATGAACCTGTACTCCTAGATCTCTTTGTTCTATAACTCTCCCCAACGCCCTACCATTAACGGAGTAGGTCCTGGCCTGATTCGATCAACCAAAATGCATCACCTCACATTTATCTAAATTAAACTCCATCTGCCATTCATCAGCCCACTGGCCCAATTTATCAAGATCCCGTTGCAATCCTAGATAACCTTCTTCACTGTCCACAATGCCACCAATCTTGGTGTCATCTGCAAACTTACTAACCATGCCTCCTAAATTCTCATCCAAATCATTAATATAAATAACAAATAACAGCGGACCCAGCACCGATCCCTGAGGCACACCGCTGGTCACAGGCCTCCAGTTTGAAAAACAACCCTCTACACCCACCCTCTGTCTTCTGTCGTCAATCCAATTTTGTATCCAATGTCCTGGGGCTGAGATGATTGGCCTCCAACAACCACTACCATAGAATCATAGAATCATAGAAGTTACAACATGGAAACAGGCCCTTCGGCCCAACATGTCCATGTCGCCCAGTTTATACCACGACGCTAGTCCCAATTGCCTGCACTTGGCCCATATCCCTCTATACCCATCTTACCCATGTAACTGTCCAAATGCTTTTTAAAAGACAAAATTGTACCCGCCTCTACTACTGCCTCTGGCAGCTCGTTCCAGACACTCACCACCCTTTGAGTGAATAAATTGCCTCTCTGGACCCTTTTGTATCTCTCCCCTCTCACCTTAAATCTATGCCCCCTCGTTATAGACTCCCCTACCTTTGGGAAAAGATTTTGACTATCTACCTTATCTATGCCCCTCATTATTTTATAGACTTCTATAAGATCACCCCTTAACCTCCTACTCTCCAGGGAAAAAAGTCCCAGTCTGTCTAACCTCTCCTTATAAGTCAAACCATCAAGTCCCGGTAGCATCCTAGTAAATCTTTTCTGCACTCTTTCTAGTTTAATAATATCCTTTCTATAATAGGGTGACCAGAACTGTACACAGTACTCCAAGTGTGGCCTCACCAATGCCCTGTACAACTTCAACAAGACATCCCAACTCCTGCATTCAATGTTCTGACCAATGAAACCAAGCATGCCGAATGCCTTCTTCACCACCCTATCCACCTGTGACTCCACTTTCAAGGAGCGATGAACCTGTACTCCTAGATCTCTTTGTTCTATAACTCTCCCCAACGCCCTACCATTAACGGAGTAGGTCCTGGCCCGATTCGATCTACCAAAATGCATCACCTCACATTTATCTAAATTAAACTCCATCTACCATTCATCGGCCCACTGGTCCAATTTATCAAGATCCCGTTGCTATCCTAGATAACCTTCTTCACTGTCCACAATGCCACCAATCTTGGTGTCATCTGCAAACTTACTAACCATGCCTCCTAAATTCTCATCCAAATCATTAATATAAATAACAAATAACAGCGGACCCAGCACCGATCCCTGAGGCACACCGCTGGACACAGGCATCCAGTTTGAAAAACAACCCTCTACAAGCACCCTCTGTCTTCTGTCGTCAATCCAATTTTGTATCCAATTGGCTACCTCACCTTGGATCCCATGAGATTTAACCTTATGTAACAACCTACCATGCGGTACCTTGTCAAAGGCTTTGCTGAAGTCCATGTAGACCACGTCTACTGCACAGCCCTCATCTATCTTCTTGGTTACCCCTTCAAAAAATTCAATCAAATTCGTGAGACATGATTTTCCTCTCACAAAACCATGCTGACTGTTCCTAATTAGTCCCTGCCTCTCCAAATGCCTGTAGATCCTGTCCCTCAGAATACCCTCTAACAACTTACCCACTACAGATGTCAGGCTCACTGGTCTGTAGTTCCCAGGCTTTTCCCTGCCGCCCTTCTTAAACAAAGGCACAACATTTGCTACCCTCCAATCTTCAGGCACCTCACCTGTAGCGGTGGATGATTCAAATATCTCTGCTCGGGGACCCGCAATTTCCTCCCTAACCTCCCATAACGTCCTGGGATACATTTCATCAGGTCCCGGAGATTTATCTACCTTGATGCGCGTTAAGACTTCCAGCACCTCCCTCTCTGTAATATGTACACTCCTCAAGACATCACTATTTATTTCCCCAAGTTCCCTAACATCCATGCCTTTCTCAACCGTCTTCCTTTGTGTGAGGTATGACTCCAGCCACTGGAGAGTTTTACCCCTGATTCCCATTGACTTCAATTTTACTGGGGCTCCTTGGTGCCACACTCGGTCAAATGCTGCCTTGATGTCAAGGGCAGTCACTCTCACCTCACCTCTGGAATTCAGCTCTTTTGTCCAATTTTGGACCAAGGCTGTAATGAGGTCTGGAGCCAAGTAGTCCTGGCGGAACCCAAACTGAGCATCGGTGAGCAGGTTATTGGTGAGTAAGCGCCGCTTGATAGCACTGTCGACGACACCTTCCATCACTTTGCTGATGATTGAGAGTGGACTGATGGGGCAGTAATTGGCCGGATTGGATTTGTCCTGCTTTTTGTGGACAGGACATACCTGGGCAATTTTCCACATTGTCGGGTAGATGCCAGTGTTGCAGCTGTACTGGAACAGTTTGGCTAGAGGCGCAGCTAGTTCTGGAGCTCAAGGCTTCAGCACTCCAGCCGGGATGTTGTCGGGGCCCATAGCCTTTGCTGTATCCAGTGCACTCAGCCGTTTCTTGATATCACGTGGAGTGAATCAAATTAGCTGAATACTGGCTTCTGTGATGGTGGGGATATCGGGAGGAGGCCGAGATGGATCATCCACTCGGCACTTCTGGGTGAAGATAGTTGCAAACGCTTCAGCCTTGTCTTTGCATTCACGTGCTGGACTCCGCCATCATTGAGAATGGGGATGTTTACAGAACCTCCTGTTCCCGTTAGTTGTTTAATTGTCCACCACCATTCACGACTGGATGTGGCAGGACTGCAGAGCTTTGATCTGATCCTTTGGTTGTGGAATCGCTTAGCTCTGTCTATAGCATGTTGCTTCCGCTGTTTGGCATGCATGTAGTCCTGAGTTGTAGCTTCACCAGGTTGGTGCCTCATTTTGAGGTACGCCTGGTGCTGCTCCTGGCATGCTCTTCTACGCTCCTCATTGAACCAGGGTTGATCTGCTGGCTTGTTGGTAATGGTTGAGTGAGGAATATGCCGGGCCATGAGGTTCCAGATTGTGCTGGAGTACAATTCTGCTGCTGCTGATGGCCCACAGCGCCTCATGGATGCCCAGTTTTGAACTGCTTGATCTATTCTGAATCTATCCCATTCAGCACGGTGATAGTGTCACACAACACGTTGGATGGTGTCCTCAGTGCGAAGCCGGGACTTCATCTCCACGAGGACTGTGCGGTGGTCACACCTACCAATACTGTCATGGACAGATGCATCTGAGACAGGTAGATTGGCGAGGACGAGGTCAAGTAGGTTTTTCCCTCGTGTTGGTTCACTCACCACCTGCCGCAGGCCCAGGCTGGCAACCATGTCCTTCAGGACTCGGCCAGCTCGGTCAGTAGTGGTTCTACCGAGCACTCTTAGTAACTCACTTAATGCTGCCCCATAATGCCATACTGCAGCAGGGCACAAATACAACCTGCTAATTCAAACTGAACCTGTTCTCAGACTGAAATGTTAAAGGGGTTTCACGCAGTGAATCCTTCGACACAGCCCAGCTGCCTGATAGAATCATAGAATCGTTACTGCACAGAAGGTGGCCATTCAGCTCATCGAGTCCGTGCCAGCTCTTTGTAAGAGCAATGCAGTTAGTTCCATTCCTCCACTCTTTCCCTGTAGCCCGGCAAATTTTTTCCTTCAAGTATTTATTCAATTTCTTTTTAGAACATAAGAACACAAGAAATAGGAGCAGGAGTAGGCCAATCGGCCCTTCGAGCCTGCTCCGCCATTTAATAAGATCATGGCTGATCTGATACTAATCTCAATCTAAATTCATGTCCAATTTCCTGCCCGCTCCCCGTAACCCCTAATTCCCTTTGCTTCCAGGAAACTGTCTATTTCTGTTTTAAATTTATTCAATGATGTAGCTTCCACAGTTTCCTGGGGCAGCAAATTCCACAGACCTACTACCCTCTGAGTGAAGAAGTTTCCCCTCATCTCAGTTTTGAAAGAGCAGCCCCTTATTCTAAGATTATGCCCCCTAGTTCCAGTTTCACCCATCCTTGGGAACATCCTCACCACATCCACCCGATCAAGCCCCTTCACAATCTTATATGTTTCAATAAGATCGCCTCTCATTCTTCTGAACTCCAATGAGTCGAGTCCCAATCCACTCAACCTTTCCTCATATGTCCGCCCCCTCATCCCTGGGATTAACCGAGTGAACCTTCTTTGTACTGCCTCGAGAGCAAGTATGTCTTTTCTTAAGTATGGAGACAAAAACTGTATGCAGTATTCCAGGTGCGGTCTCACCAATACCTTATATAACTGCAGCAATACCTCCCTGTTTTTATATTCTATCCCCCTAGCAATAAAAGCCAACATTCCGTTGGCCTTCTTGACCACCTGCTGCACCTGCATTCTAACTTTTTGATATTTTCTTGCACTAGGACCCCCAGATCCCTTTGTACTGCAATACTTTCCAGTTTCTCGCCATTAAGATAATAACTTGCTCTCTGATTTTTCCTGCCAAAGTGGATAACCCCACATTTTCCAATATTGTATTGCATCTGCCAAATCTCCGCCCACTCACCCAGCCTGTCTATATCCCCTTGTAGGTTTTTTATGTCCTCCTCACTCTCTACTTTCCCTCCCATCTTTGTATCATCTGCAAACTTTGATATGTTACACTCGGTCCCCTCCTCCTCATTAATATTGATTGTAAAGAGTTGGGGACCCAGCACCAACCCCTGCGGAACACCACTGGCCACTGGTTGCCAGTCCGAGAATGAACCATTTATCCCAACTCTCTGCTTCCTGTTCGATAACCAATCCTCCACCCATGCCAGAATATTACCCTCAATCCAGTGATTCTTTATCTTGAGCAATAATCTTTTATGTGGCACCTTGTCGAATGCCTTCTGGAAGTCTAAATACACTACGTCCACTGGTTCCCCTTTATCCACCCTGTACGTTATGTCCTCAAAGAACTCAAGCAGAAAGGAAATGTGTGACCGCCAGGCAGAGTAAAAGGACTAGGCAGGTAGAGCAGGAGTCCCCTGGGGCCATCTCCCTCTCAAACAGATTTTCTGCTTTAGATACTGTTGGGGGAGATGGCTTATCAGGGGAAAGCAGCAAGAGCCAGGTTCGGGGCACCACGGGTGGCTCTGATGCACAAGAGTGGAGGAAGAGAGTGGCAGGGCTATATTGATAGGGGATTCGATTGTAAGGGGAACAGATAGGCGTTTCTGCGGCCGCAAACGTGACTCCAGGATGGTATGTTGCCTCCCTGGTGCTAGGATCAAGGATGTCACGGAGTGGCTGCAGGACATTCTGGAGGGGGAGGGTGAACAGCCAGTAGTCGTGGTCCATATTGGTACCAACGATATAGGTAAAAAAAGGGATGGGGTCCTGCAAGGTGAATTTAAGGAGTTAGGAGATAAATTAAAAAGCAGGACTTCAAAGGTAGTGATCTCAGGATTACTACTGGTGCCACGTGCTAGTGAGTATAGGAACAGGAGAATAGACAGGATGAATGCGAGGCTGCAGGGATGGTGCAGAAGGGAGGGATTTAGATTCCTGGGACATTGGGACTGGTTCTGGGGAAGGTGGGACCTGTCCAAGCGAGACGGGTTACACCCGAGCAGGACCGGGACCAATGTCCTCGCGGGGGTGTTTGCTAGTGCTGTTGGGGAAGGTTTAAACTAGAGTGGCAGGGGGATGGGAACCTGAGCGGGGAGTCAGAAGGGAGTAAAGTTGAGAGCAGCAAGAGAGGGGAAGACCCAGGGGAAATCTACAATACAAATAGTACAAACAGTTGTTCAAGAACAAGTAAAAGGCAAAAGCGTAGAGCAGCAGAAAGAAAGTGTACTTTAGGCACGACAGATAAAATAAAAACTAGAAGGCATAAGGCGATTAACCCTGCATCAAAGCTGTGGCAGGGGGTTGGGAACCTGAGCAGGGAGACAGAGGAAAGCGTGTCAGGAAGGGACAGAAGGTATGGAGTAAAAGGTAAAGTGTTAAAGGAAAAAGCAGGAACTAAGTGTCACAAAACATATTTGAAAGTTCTTTATCTGAATGCACGTAGCATTCGTAACAAAATGGACGAGTTAACGGCACAAATAACTACGTATGGGTATGATCTTGTGGCCATTACAAAAATATGGCTGCAGGGTGACAACGACTGGGAATTAAATATGCCAGGGTATTTAACAATCAGGAAGGACAGGCAGGAAGGAAGGGGAGGTGGGTGGCTATGTTAATAAAGGAAGGAATCACTGTAATACAGAGAAATGATATTGGGACAAAGGATCAGGATAATTAAACAGTTTGGGTAGAGATAAGGAATAATAAGGGGAAAAAACACTCGTGGGCGTAGTATATAGGCCTCCTAATAGTTGCAACTCTGCTGGAAGAAGTATTAATCAGGAAATAGTCTGGGCATGTAATAAGGGAACAGCTATAATTATGGGGGATTTTAACTATCATATTAACTGGACAAATCAAATTGGGCAGGGTAGCCTTGAGGAAGAGTTTATTGAGTGTATTAGGGATGGATTTCTTGAGCAGTATGTAACTGATCTGACAAGGGGGCAAGCAACCTTGGACCTGGTCCTGTGCAATGAGCCAGGATTAATTAATAATGTCCTAGTTAAGGATCCCCTTGGAATGAGTGACCATAACATGGTTACATTCCATATCCAATTAGAGGGTGAGAAGGTTGGTTCTCGAAGAAGCGTACTGAGCTTGTATAAAGGAGACGATGATGGTATGAGAGCGGAATTGATTCAAGTGGACTGGGAAAATAGATTAAAGGGTAAGACGGTACATGAGCAGTGGTTTTCATTCAAGGAGTTATTTTACAACTTTCAAAAAATATATATTCCACTGAGGAAAAAAGGGTGTAAAAGAAATGACAGCCATCCGTGGCTAAGTAAGGAAATCAAGGATAGTATCCGACTAAAAACAAGGACATATAAGGTAGCCAAATATAGTGGGAGGATAGAAGATTGGGAAGTCTTCAAAAGATAGCAAAAAGTAACTAAAGGATTGATTAAGAAAGGGAACATAGATTATGAAAATAAATTAGCAAAAAATGTAAAAACAGATAGCAAGAGTTTCTACAGTTATATAAAAAGAAATAGGGTGGCTAAGGCAAACATAGGTCCTTTAGAGGATGAGACCGGGAAATTAATGGTGGGAAACATGGAGATGGCAAAAATGCTGAACAAATATTTTGTTTCAGTCTTTACGGTAGAGGACACTAAGAATATCCCAGCACTGGACAAACAGGGGGCTCTCGTGGGGGAGGAGCTAAATACAATTAAAATTACTAAGGAATTGGTACTCAGTAAATTAATGGGACTCAAGGCGGATAAATCCCCTGGACCTGATGGCTTTCATCCTGGGGTCTTGAGGGAAGTGGCAGTAGGGATTGTGGATGCTTTGGTAATAATTTTCCAAAATTCTCTGGACTCGGCAAAGGTCCCGGCAGATTGGAAAACTGCTAATGTAACACCGTTATTCAAAAAAGGGAAGTAGGCAGAAGGCTGGAAATTATAGACAGTTAGCCTAACATCTGTGGTGGGTAAAATTTTGGAGTCTATTATTAAGGAGACAATAGCGGAACATTTGGATAAACATAATTTAATAGGACAAAGTCATCATGGCTTTACGAAGGGGAAGTCATGTCTGACAAATTTGCTTGAGTTCTTTGAGAACATAACGTACAGGGTGGATAAAGGGCACCAGTGGACGTAGTGTATTTAGACTTCCAGAAGGCATTCGACAAGGTGCCACATAAAAGATTATTGCTCAAGATAAAGAATCACTGGATTGGGGGTAATATTCTGGCATGGGTGGAGGATTGGTTATCTAACAGGAAGCAGAGAGTTGGGATAGATGGTTCATTTTCGGACTGGCAACCAGTGGCCAGTGGTGTTCCGCAGGGGTCGGTGCTGGGTCCCCAACTCTTTACAATCTATATTAACGATTTGGAGGAGGGGACCGAGTGTAACATATCAAAGTTTGCAGATGATACAAAGATGGGAGGGAAAGTGGAGAGTGAGGAGGACATAAAAAACCTACAAGGGGATATAGACAGGCTGGGTGAGTGGGCGGAGATTTGGCAGATGCAGTACAATATTGGAAAATGTGAGGTTATGCACTTTGGCAGGAAAAATCAGAGAGCAAGTTATTATCTTAATGGCGAGAAACTGGAAAGTACTGCAGTACAAAGGGATCTGGGGGTCCTCGTGCAAGAAAATCAAAAAGTTGGTATGCAGGTGCAGCAGGTGATCAAGAAGGCCAACGGAATGTTGGCTTTTTTTGCTAGGGGGATAGAATATAAAAACAGGGAGGTATTGCTGCAGTTATATAAAAGGTATTGGTGAGACCGCACCTGGAATACTGCATACAGTTTTGGTCTCCATACTTAAGAAAAGACATACTTGCTCTCGAGGCAGTACAAAGAAGGTTCACTCGGTTAATCCCAGGGATGAGGGGGCGGACATATGAGGAGAGGTTGAGTAGATTGGGACTCTACTCATTGGAGTTCAGAAGAATGAGAGGCGATCTTATTGAAACATATAAGATTGTGAAGGGGCTTGATCGGGTGGATGCGGTGAGGATGTTCCCAAGGATGGGTGAAACTAGAACTAGGGGGCATAATCTTAGAATAAGGGGCTGCTCTTTCAAAACTGAGATGAGGAGAAACTTCTTCACTCAGAGGGTAGTAGGTCTGTGGAATTTGCTGCCCCAGGAAGCTGTGGAAGCTACATAGAGTCATAGAGTCATAGAGTTATACAGCACGGATAGAGGCCCTTCGGCCCATCGTGTCCGCGCCGGCCATCAAGCCCTGTCTACTCTAATCCCATATTCCAGCATTTGGTCCGTAGCCTTGTATGCTATGGCATTTCAAGTGCTCATCCAAATGCTTCTTGAATGTTGTGAGGGTTCCTGCCTCCACAACCCTTTCAGGCAGTGAGTTCCAGACTCCAACCACCCTCTGGGTGAAAAAGTTCTTTCTCAAATCCCCTCTGAACCTCCCGCCTTTTACCTTGAATCTATGTCCCCTTGTTATAGAACCCTCAACGAAGGGAAAAAGCTCCTTAGTATCCATCCTATCTGTGCCCCAATAAATTTAAAACAGAAATCGACAGTTTCCTAGAAGTAAAGGGAATTTGGGGTTACGTGGAGCGGGCAGGTAATTGGACATGAATTTAGATTTGAGGTTAGGATCAGATCAGTCATGATCTTATTGAATGGCAGAGCAGGCTCGAAGGGCCGATTGGCCTACTCCTGCTCCTATTTCTTATGTTCTTATGTTCTTAAGCAAATTTGTCAGACATGACTTCCCCTTTGTAAAGCCATGCTGACTTTGTCCTATTAAATTATGTTTATCCAAATGTTCCGTTACTGTCTCCTTAATAATAGACTCCAAAATTTTACCCACCACAGATGTTAGGCTAACTGGTCTATAATTTCCAGCCTTCTGCCTACTGCCCTTTTTAAATAAGGGTGTTACATTAGCAGTTTTCCAATCTGCCGGGACCTTTGCCGAGTCCAGAGAATTTTGGAAAATTATTACCAAAGCATCCACAATCCCTACTGCCACTTCCCTCAAGACCCTAGGACGTAAGCCATCAGGTCCAGGGGATTTATCCGCCTTGAGTCCCATTCATTTACTGAGTACCAATTCCTTAGTGATTTTAATCGTACATAAAGAGCGGGAGAAACGGCTGAGAGGAGCACATAAAGAGCAGGAGAAGCAGCTGAGAGGAGCAGATAAAGAGCAGGAGAAGCAGCTGAGAAGAGCATATAAAGGGCAGGAGAAGCAGCTGAGAGGAGCATATAAAGAGCAGGAGAAGCAGCTGAGAAGAGCATATAAAGAGCAGGAGAAGCAGCTGAGAAGAGCATATAAAGAGCAGGAGAAGCAGCTGAGAGGAGCATATAAAGAGCAGGAGAAGCAGCTGAGAAGAGCATATAAAGAGCAGGAGAAGCGGCTGAGAGGAGCATATAAAGAGCAGGAGAAGCAGCTGAGAGGAGCAGATAAAGAGCAGGAGAAGCAGCTGAGAGGAGCAGATAAAGAGCAGGAGAAGCAGCTGAGAAGAGCAGATAAAGAGCAGGAGAAGCAGCTGAGAGGAGCAGATAAAGAGCAGGAGAAGCGGCTGAGAGGAGCAGATAAAGAGCAGGAGAAGCGGCTGAGAGGAGCAGATAAAGAGCAGGACCGAGACTCTGAGACCAGCGGCAGAGTTCGGGGTGACATCACCAGTCAGAAAGTGACGCGGCACAGGGGAGGCAGCTGATTGGTGAGTCGGTTCAGGTGAGTATTTCTACCATTTTACTGTAAGTAAAGTAATAAGAAAGGGAAGATCTGCAGGTTTTATAGCAGGTAGTGTTTTGTTTTTTAGTGAACCTAGGTCCCTAGTATAGTTAACATTTTCTAATTTCAACGTAATTTAAAAGGGGTAACTAAGCTAAGGCAAGTCATGGCAGCAGACCTCGCACCCGTGATATGCCCCTCCTGCAAGATGTGGGAAGTCATGGACACTACCAGTGTCCCTGCCGACCATGTGTGCGGGAAGTGTGTCCACCTGCAGCTACTGACCGATCGTATCTCGGAGCTGGAGCTGCGGGTGGATTCACTGTGGAGCATCCGCGATGCAGAGAAACTCGTGGATAGCACGTTTAGCGAGTTGGTCACACCGCAGGTAAAGGGTGTACAGGCAGGAAGTGAATGGGTGACCACCAGGCAGAGTAAGAGGTGCAGGCAGGTAGTGCAAGGGTCCCCTGTGGCCATCCCCCTCTCAAACAGGTATACCGTTTTGGATACTGTTGGGGGAGATGGCTCACCAGGGGAAGGTGACAGCGGCCAGGTTCATGGCACCGTGGCTGGCTCTGCTGCACAGGAGGGCAGGAAAAAGAGTGGCAGAGCTATAGTGATAGGGGACTCGATTGTAAGGAGAATAGACAGGCGTTTCTGCTGACGCAACCGAGACTCCAGGATGGTATTGTCGAAAACTTAATTACCTGTTATACACAATGCATTAACTCCAATCACTTATTTTCAGACAAGTAAGAATTTTATTTAAGAGAAACTTGAGCTTAAGTGGAAGCTGTGTTCTAAGGCAATGGTTAGAACCACCTCTTCGCTGAGCAGAGGAAACAGTTAACTTTTATACACTCAATTCAGTAATGTCTGTCTATCATTGAATATGCGTACATGTACATTCTTATTGGTTCAAATGGTTAGTCAATCAAAAATAGGGAACCCACCCTCTAGTTTCCCATGACTGTTTCGTGGCCCCTCAACAGGGTCTGGAAGAATACGTTGCCTTAGCAACACTGCTCCTTATCAGTAGAAACTGTTCCTAGTCTCAAGGCTATATGGTCATTAATTTCTGTTAGTTAGACAGTTATCTCATAAGCAGACAATAGCTCTTCTGTGTGTCTTTGCTGGGAACGTGAACACATTAAGCTTCCCAATATATATTCAGCTGGTCAGCTAACATGGTTAACTTTATCCATCTTCTTTTATGGTCAAGTAACTGTTCAGTATTTCTACATTAATATGGTCAGCTTTATGGTTTATGTGTATTAGAGAGTTAATCTAGTCAGGCATTTCTTTATGGTATTCCACATTCCCCCCTTTTGTCCTATATATATATATATATATATATATATATAAAAGGACAATACTCTAATAGAGCATTATTCCACCCAGACATTCAAACTCCTCCTGTGTCAACTCATCCTGTGTCACCCCTACTTGCACCATCAAATTTGTGGGCAGTGTATGTGTACCCAGATTGGACATCATAACACAGCAGCATTTGACAATGCAATAGGCTATAAGAATTATAACAACAAATATGACTAGTCCCTGAACTAGAGAAGTCCCAACAGAACCCAGACATCCTGTTGCCCAGCCCCAAAGAGTGAATTAAGGGGGCTCCTTGAATTTCTTAACTTCCCTTTGGATGTGATCGGCCAAATCAGTAATATTCTTTGAACTATCAGGTATGTAGGTACAACATTCAGATCCAATTAGTGCGCATGTTCCTCCTTTCTCTGCCAATAGGTAATCAAGGGCCATACGGTTTTGTAAGGTGACCGTACGAATGGCTATCATTTCTGCGCTTATTTCCTTTAAGGCTTCTGCCGTATCATTAGCGACTATTTCCCAGATATTGACTAATTTAATAATTTCTCTGGTGGCCATGCTCACTCCCCACCTAGGGAAAGCAATGGCCCAGAATCGGTCAGCCTCAGTAATTACCCTCTTTACTCATTGCCCAGCAGGATATTGAGCATGATCCTGTCCATCTTTGAGGCAACCATGGGTATGCCTTGTGGCCACAAATGAAGTAGGTTTCATTATACGCAGTAATTGCAGGGGAATTCTTTATGTTTATTCTATCTATGTAAATTTAGCCACCTGTGCAAGGCTTCCATCTGATGGTACTACTGATGCTGGTTACTGTCATACTGAGTGGAATTACTCCATCCTATTACATCACCCCCTACTGAATTCTTACTCAAACATATTGAGAAAAGGAGGTTTATAGGTCTGATCGTAATTGGGTTGGTACCACCCCCGAAATCTGGTTTCACATTTTGTTGTGATTGTGTACTTCTTCCATTGCTTTCTCACAAACATTGTCTTACTTGTTCTCGCGCTCATCCAGCCACTATCTTGCATTCTGTTCCCATTAATTTCAATTTGATTTATTACCCACTCTGCTATTTCTTGGGAAGTTAGGGGGACTGGTCTGAATGGAATGCCTCCCTTGGATTGAACTGAGATATGAGAGCACACCCAGCAACTAGAGATACCTTGACGCTTTGCATACATATATGACATGTATAAAAAAGTATTGACATGCAGTTCCCTTGCCAAACCCTTCATCCTCTACTTACATTTATTACATGCCATGAAAATCAAGAATCATATTGCAACAAACTGCACTACGACTAATACATATGAAATTAATCTAATCCGAGGATGGATCTGTATATTCAGTCCCAAATTCCAGAGGTCATCTCACCAAGTGGTGACTTTAATTTGGTCAATGTCATGCTTAATGTTTTTATTGTCCTGTTGTAGGTTATAATAAACCTTCTGGGAGAGGCGTATCTCCCTTCTATCATTTCACAGGGGTGTCAGATACCCAAATGTGTCCTGATATTCTTTTAAGTCCTTTTTTTTTGACATCCTCAGAAACTTGTAAGGTGGTGAGGTTATGCCGGTGTATCTCTACCAGTTCCTCGGGTCCAATCCGAACCGGGACTTCAGGAATGGAGTAGAATTCTGGACTTAAAATATCACATATTTAAATGTTTTCAAATTAGTTGTAACACAGTATTTGCCCTCTCCGGCATATGCCACTTGAGTGGGTTTTAGATCCGCCTCTAGGGCCTCCATGGTACAGTTAATATCCTGATTGGTACCGGTATTGTTAAACCCACACTGTGCTTCTGGGCTGTGTCCAACACTATGTGGACATACAGTGACAGCATGTCTAGTAACACATCCCTTTAATTTTGTTCCAGCCAAATTCCCTTTAATTTTTTACAGCATATGGTAACATATTGTGATGGGATATGTGCATTCTGTCCTTCACTACCCCAATATTCTGTACTTGGTACACCTCTCGTCCCTGGGTTTCGGGTGCCATCACCAGTATTACTAGTACCAACCCTAGGAGCCCTCCTCCATCAGGTTTACACTCCACTTGAGTGGGGTACACCCGCACCATTGCCCTGAATTGGCAAGGGGTGATGTTCTTGTTTGCTAACAGCCGGTTGGAGGTACCACCTCCATCATGCCCACAGGTCAGGTTCACCCTCAGTTTGTTGATTCGTCATTCATAAGGGTACTTCCCCTGCCTGTATCTGGGCTGGGTTCTCTCGTGTCTGTTCCACAATCCAGTTACCATATGTACTGCAGATGTCATTAGCAGCCGCCTGCTAAGATACGTTATATTCCTCTTTTATTAATTTATTAATGGTTTGGGCATGTGTTTCTAGCACTGTAGCTATCTTTTGCAAATGCATAGTCAGCATTTGATCCTCAGACAATTCCTTATCTGTATTTTCATTTATTTTTAAATATATCTTTAATGCGAGACCCTAAATCTCTGACCTTTTGATCTCATGTTGCCAAATCAATGTTACTATCCGATACAATATTTACAGTCAGCTCCAATATCCCAAAATTTGTTTATTTTATGTAATTTCTTCTTGAACCGCTTTTCATTTCCCAAAATATCCCACTACATTGTGCCCGAGTCCCTTCTATCATTTCACAATTATCCCAACTTGAGAGCAGTATTGTTGGACTGACAGGACTTGTCAATGTAAAATTTTCTTCCCTCTCAAAACAAATTCTTCCTTGATACACAGCATTCAATAGGAACCATTTAGACTGGACTTCTTTTATTTTAAAATATAATTTGATTATCCCCTTAAATTACAAGTAAATTTTTCTTTCTCGAGTGCTTTGAACAGCAACTCATATAAATTTTTCATATCAATTCCAATTTCAGAAACAAATTATGTCCAGGCTTTGTGGTTTTACAGTAGAGATGAAGTGCTCGTAATTACTTTTGGATGTAACTGCCATATCTCCCCACCTCGAGCACTCTGTCTCGGAAGACAATAAATGGGTTAAAACAAAACAAATCAAAATGTTTTCAAAAGAAGAGAATCAGGTTGATATCACCACGCTGTGACATTTGGTATCTGCTGATGTCTGCAGCTGAAGTCTTAAATTTTTAACACCACTGGATCGTTTCCTGCACCAAATTTCTCCAGCAAAGGTTGCACCGTAACTTTGTAAAGCCATTTTATGTCAAAGAACTACTCTTGGTAATCCTGCACCATCAACACTCATGTGGTCCCAAAAACCAGGGTCACCTGTTTTAAAAGAAACACAGAAAATCCATTGCGGCTCTTCTTGAGAGCCCAAGGGGTTAATTTGTCAAATCATCATTTATTATTTATTTTGTCCAAAGGAATAATCCTTTTACCCGAAACAAATCCAGAAAACAAAACAGGAGAGAGAAATTGCCTTGTCTATCTCTCTCTCTCTCTCTGGAGCTCGCAACCTGTCTGAAATAAACCCTGTCTCTCCCACATACAGATGTACGTAGGACTGCAGACTGGAATTTCCAACTCCAAGTCCTAATCTCTGTGTTTTCAAGATGTCCAAATCAATGGTGTTAACAACTGAGGCACCCGTATTAAAGGCAGTTGCTATATCACTTATCACAGATCTTTACGTCTCCATATTTGTCTATCTCTTTTACGATGTCCACCTCCATCCCATGTCATGCTTTGTTTTAACACTTGAGTTAGGAGGTGTTGATATAATTGTTGAGTTTTCTTAGCATTCTCAATGCGAGTTACATAATTTGTCAGGGAAGGTATCCCCTCTTTGGTCAGATCTTGTATTGGAGCTACTATTCGTGAATAGTTTCAAATAAAATTGCGAACTTCCTTATCATACTGTGGCGGGGTAAAACTGATAGGCGTTTAGTACCCTGTGTCAGTACATAGCTCAAGTAATGGACTTCCAATTGTCCAACCTATGCTTTCTCTTCATACGATTTGTTTTACATTCCTTTCTTATCAATTTTTTTTTTCAATGTAGCATTGTCTGTGTGGAAACTTATATCTCAGTCAATTGTAGCCTTTGGCATTTCCGAGTAATTGGGTCAATTTTAATAATATAACCTATACCAATTGTTACCTCATGTTCACCTGTGTTCTGGGCAAGCCTCAGACAGTTCTCAACCGATTGGGTCATTTCTATCTGTTTGAACTGATCTTGGCATGACAGTCTGGCTTCTTGGAATGGAAGGGGTTAATATAAACTTCTCCCTCTGAGATTAAGTTTCCACATCCCACCTTCAAATTTTCTCTTCACACAGGTTTGACTGATATTTTTTTTCACATTTATGGATTGCTTTACACTACATATTTTGCACACTATTTTTGAGATTTATTTTAATCATAGTGTTTTATCAATCACAATAGCACAAAATGCTTCGAAGATCAGTTTAATTTATAACCAGAGATCATTCTGCAACTGTAACTTGTAATTCTTTAAATCTGCACTTTATCTTTCCTTTTACAATTAAACCTCATTTTGTTTTGGTGAATTGAAAACAGATGTCGGTGTCCTTGGAAGGGGTTAACTTTTTTTAACAAAACGGCGGAGCCAGATATCAGATTCACGCAGCGTTCTCAGCATACATCAACGTAATTTTCACATAAAAATTTTTTTTTTAAAATTCATACCGGGAAACAACATCTCCCATCGTACACTTCAGCCCACAGCCAGTCCAGCACCTCCAGACTGCTGTGACCAACTCCTGTCCAGGCTCCCCCCAACCCTCACACCCCTCCGCAAGCTCCACAACTTGCTGTCCAATTCACTCTTTTTTTTAATATACTTTTAGTGGGCATGATTATAATCAACTCTCCGAGCTGTTCCAGCTTTCCGACTTTTCCTATCACGGTGATACCAGATAGCTTTTTTTTATCTGTCCCGTTAATTTTTTTAACCTCTTTTTTTAAAACCACAGCCAATCACAAGATAAAATTCAAAATGCCAATTTTTTTTTGAAGATCCTATGTCTGGAATTTAACATGCTCACATTTTATAAGATCGGAATTGAACACAAGACAAAACAGATACATTACACAAAAGAAGAAAACAAGTAAGACGCAGTAAGAAGGGGGCGTGGCCCACAACACCGACAGAAAACACTCACAATCAGGACAGGCTTTTTAAAGAGACAGTACACTGAAACAAAAGAACCTTTCTTTTTCGGGTCTCTGTCTTTTAAACATTTTTCTTAGTCACTTAATTCTATCCATATTAAATGTACCGTCTTCGGGAAAGGGATATTTCTTAGTCCTGGTCCATTTGGACCAAACTATCAACTCGTCAGTTGTTTCTTTCCCAAAGCTTCTGTACATGTAAGCAGCAGGTGTTCCCTTTGGAGGGATTCTGCTTATAGTTTATACAACCCTCCACACTGTAATTACACAACAATCAAGACCTATCTTAACTATCACAATTCTATACTTGATAATTCAGCTGATTGGACAAGACGTCATGTGTTCTCCACACCCACTCCAGGGTCCTGGCCCCAATAACCAGCCCAGGCTAGGTGTGTGAGAGAAACGTCTGCACTTAGTTGAATCAGCTGACTTACGCAAGACTTTTTTTTTAAGTGCTCCTTCCCTTGAGCAGGGGGAACACTATCAGTGTTTCTACCTAAACACTTAATTCAGGTAAACCAGAATTTCACACTTTTCCAAATCCGCGACATCCACACCAGTCTGCGTTTGTTGCCACTACAGTCTTGTAATTTCACACTTTTCCGAATTACGCAACATCTAGTCTGCGCTTGTCCAAATTACAACTTTATACTAAGAATTTTTTTTTAAACAAGTCTGTGAACCTTTTCCACTAGCTCTGACAGTTTGTTGGTCCTTACATCAACCTCAACACCACTCTAGTCACCGGTATCACAGATCTACTCCGTTATTGCTCTCTCTCAGCCCATTACTACAACACTGCAGCTGACAATATCGAGTAATCTGTCGCGCGTCTCTCTCTTTTTTTTTTCTGTCCCCTTTTTCTTTCCTTGTCTATACAAACACATTTCCTATGATCGCCTTCCAATTCCTAAAGGCAAACAGAAGAATTAGTCACATCAGTTAATGCATCCATTCATCAATCGCAGTGTGTCTGGGTTCGTACAGACAACTTGTATCCGTACTTACCGTGGATCACAAGCGATCTCGGTGGGACCTCCAAGAAACTGTCGAAAACTTAATTACCTATTATACACAATGCATTAACTCCAAACACTTATTTTCAGACAAGTAAGAATTTTATTTAAGAGAAAGTTGAGCTTAAGTGGAAGCTGTGTTCTAAGACAATGGTTAGAACCACCTCTTCGCTGAGCAGAGGAAACAGTTAACTTTTATACACTCAATTCAGTAATGTCTGTCTATCATTGAATATGCGTACATGTACATTCTTATTGGTTCAAGTGGTTAGTCAATCAAAAATAGGGAACCCACCCTCTAGTTTCCCATGACTGTTTCATGGCCCCTCAACAGGGTCTGGAAGAATACGTTGCCTTAGCAACACTGCTCCTTATCAGTAGAAACTGTTCCTAGTCTCAAGGCTATATGGTCATTAATTTCAGTTAGTTAGACAGTTATCTCATAAGCAGACAATAGCTCTTCTGTGTGTCTTTGTTGGAAACGTGAACACATTAAGCTTCCCAATATATATTCAGCTGGTCAGCTAACATGGTTAATTTTATCCATCTTCTTTTATGGTCAAGTAACTGTTCAGTATTTCTACATTAATATGATCAGCATTATGGTTTAGGTGTTTTAGAGATTTAATTTAGTCAGGCATTTCTTTATGGTTTTCCACAGTATGTTGCCTCCCTGGTGCAAGGGTCAGGGATGTCTCGGAGTGGCTGCAGGACATTCTGGAGGGGGAGGGTGAACAGCCAGTTGTCGTGGTGCATATAGGCACCAACGATATAGGTAAAAAACGGGATGAGGTCCTACAAGCTGAATTTAGGGAGTTAGGAGTTAAACTAAAAAGTAGGACCTCAAAGGTAGTAATCTCAGGATTGCTACCAGTGCCACGGGCTAGTCAGAGTAGGAATGACAGGATAGCTAGGATGAATACATGGCTTGAGAGATGGTGCAAGAGGGAGGGATTCAAATTCCTGGGCCATTGGAACCGGTTCTGGGGGAGGTGGGACCAGTACAAATTGGACGGTCTGCATCTGGGCAGGACTGGAACCAATGTCCTAGGGGGAGTGTTTGCTAGTGCTGTTGGGGAGGGTTTAAACTAATGTGGCAGGGGGATGGGAACCGATGCAGGAAGTCAGTGGGAAGTAAAGTGGTGACAGAAACAAAAGGCAGTAAGGGAGAGTGTACAAAACATGACCGGACAGATGGTCTGAGAAAGCAGGGCAAAGACCAAGAGAAGTCTAGATTAAACTGCATTTATTTCAATGCAAGAAGTCTGATTGGGGAAGGTAGATGAACTCAGGGCATGGATGGGTACATGGGTCTGGGATGTTATAGCTATTACTGAAACATGACTAAGGGAGTGGCAGGACTGGCAGCTCAATGTTCCAGGGTACAGATGCTATAGGAAAGATAGAGCAGGAGGTAAGAGAGGAGGGGGAGTTGCGTTCTTGATTAGGGAGAACATCACGGCAGTAGTGAGAGGGGATATATCCGAGGGTTTGCCCACTGAGTCCATATGGGTAGAACTGAAGAATAAGAAGGGAGAGATCACTTTGATAGGATTGTACGACAGACCCCCAAATAGTCAACGGGAAATTGAGGAGCAAATATGTAAGGAGATTACAGACAGCTGCAAGAAAAATAGGGTGGTAATAGTAGGGGACTTTAACTTTCCCAACATTGACTGGGTCAGCCATAGCATTAGGGGCTTGGATGGAGAGAAATTTGTTGAGTGTATTCAGGAGGAATTTCTCATTCAGTATGTGGATGGCCCGACTAGAGAGGGGGCAAAACTTGACCTCCTCTTGGTAAATAAGGAAGGGCAGGTGACAGAAGTGTTAGTGAGGGATCACTTTGGGACCAGTGATCATAATTCCATTAGTTTTATGATAGCTATGGAGAATGATAGGTCTGGCCCAGAAGTTAAAATTCTAAATTGGGGAAAGGCCAATTTTGATGGTATTAGACAGGAACTTTCAGAAGTTGATTGGGAGAGTCTGATGGCAGGCAAAGGGACGTCTGGTAAGTGGGAGGCTTTCAAAAGTGTGTTAACCAGGGTTCAGGGTAAGCACATTCCTTATAAAGTGAAGGGCAAGGCTGGTAGAAGTAGGGAACCTTGGATGACTCGGGAGATTGTGGCCCTAGTCAAAAAGAAGAAGGAGGCATATGACATGCATAGGCAGCTGGGATCAAGTGGATCCCTTGAAGAGTATAGAGATTGCCGGAGTAGAGTTAAGAGAGAAATCAGGAGGGCAAAAAGGGGACATGAGATTGCTTTGGCAGATAAGGCAAAGGAGAATCCAAAGAGCTTCTACAAATACATAAAGGGCAAAAGAGTAACTAGGGAGAGAGTAGGGCCTCTTAAGGATCAACAAGGTCATCTATGTGCGGAACCACAAGAGATGGGTGAGATCCTAAATGAATATTTCACATCGGTATTTACAGTTGAGAAAGGCATGGATGTTAGGGAACTTGGGGAAATAAATAGTGATGTCTTGAGGAGTGTACATATTCCAGAGAGGGAGGTGCTGGAAGTCTTAACGAGCATCAAGGTAGATAAATCTCCGGGACCTGATGAAATGTATCCCAGGACGTTATGGGAGGTTAGGGAGGAAATTGCGGGTCCCCTAGCAGAGATATTTGAATCATCGACAGCTACAGGTGAGGTGCCTGAAGATTGGAGGGTAGCAAATGTTGTGCCTTTGTTTAAGAAGGGCGGCAGGGAAAAGCCTGGGAACTACAGACCAGTGAGCCTGAAATCTGTAGTGGGTAAGTTGTTAGAGGGTATTCTGAGAGACAGGATCTACAGGCATTTGGAGAGGCAGGGACTGATTAGGAACAGTCAGCATGGTTTTGTGAGTGGAAAATCATGTCTCACGAATTTGATTGAGTTTTTTGAAGGGGTAACCAAGAAGATAGATGAGAGCTGTGCAGTTGACGTGGTCTACATGGACTTTAGCAAAGCCTTTGACAAGGTACCGCATGGTAGGTTGTTACATAAGGTTAAATCTCATGGGATCCAAGGTGAGGTAGCCAATTGGATACAAAATTGGATTGACGACAGAAGACAGAGGGTGGTTGTAGAGGGTTGTTTTTCAAACTGGAGGCCTGTGACCAGCAGTGTGCCTCAGGGATCGGTGCTGGGTCCGCTGTTATTTGTTATTTATATTAATGATTTGGATGAGAATTTAGGAGGCGTGGTTAGTAAGTTTGCAGATGACACCAAGATTGGTGGCATTGTGGACAGTGAAGAAGGTTATCTAGGATTGCAACGGGATCTTGATAAATTGGGCCAGTGGGCCGATGAATGGCAGATGGAGTTTAATTTAGATAAATGTGAGGTGATGCATTTTGGGAGATCGAATCGGGCCAGGACCTATTCCGTTAATGGTAGGGCATTGGGGAGAGTTATAGAACAAAGAGATCTAGGAGTACAGGTTCATAGCTCCTTGAAAGTGGAGTCACAGGTGGATAGGGTGGTGAAGAAGGCATTCAGCATGCTTGGTTTCATTGGTCAGAACATTGAATACAGGAGTTGGGATGTCTTGTTGAAGTTGTACAAGACATTAGTAAGGCCACACTTGGAATACTGTGTACAGTTCTGGTCACCCTATTATAGAAAGGATATTATTAAACTAGAAAGAGTGCAGAAAAGATTTACTAGGATGCTACCGGGACTTGATGGTTTGACTTATCGGGAGAGGTTGGATAGACTGAGACTTTTTTCCCTGGAGAGTAGGAGGTTTAGGGGTGATCTTATAGAAGTCTATAAAATAATGAGGGGCATAGATAAGGTAGACAGTCAAAATCTTTTCCCAAAGGTGGGGGAGTCTATAACGAGGGGACATCGATTTAAGGTGAGAGGGGAGAGATACAAAAGGGTCCAGAGGGGCAATTTTTTCACTCAAAGGGTGGTGAGTGTCTGGAACGAGCTGGCAGAGGCAATAGTAGAGGCGGGTACAATTTTGTCTTTTAAAAAGCATTTGGACAGTTACAAGGGTAAGATGGGTATCGAGGGATATGGGCCAAGTGCAGGCAATTGGGACTAGCTTAGTGGTATAAACTGGGCGACATGGACATGTTGGGCCGAAGGGCCTGTTTCCATGTTGTAAACTTCTATGATTCTATGATTTAGCTCCTCCCCCACTAGAGACCCCTGTTTGTCCAGTGTTGGGATATTCTTAGTGTCCTCTACCGTAAAGACTGAAACAAAATATTTGTTCAGCATTTTTGCCATCTCCATGTTTCCCACCATTAATTTCCAGGTCTCATCCTCTGAGGGACCTACGTTTGCCTTAGCCACCCTTTTTCTTTTTATATAACTATAGAATCTCTTGCTATCTGTTTTTATATCTTTTGCTAATTCATTTTCATAATCTGTCTTCCCTTTCTTAATCTATCCTTTAGTTACTTTTTGCTGTCTTTTGAAGACTTCCCAATCTTCTATCCTCCTACTATATTTGGCTACCTTATATGTCCTTGTTTTTAGTTGGATACTATCCTTAATTTCTTTACTTCGCCACGGATGGCTGTCATTTCTTTTACACCCTTTTTTCCTCAGTGGAATATATATTTTTTGAAAGTTGTAAAATAACTCCTTAAATGAACACCACTGCTCATGTACCGTCTTACCCTTTAATCTATTTTCCAAGTCCACTGAAAGCCACGATTGAATCTGCCTCCACCACCCTTTCAGGCAGCGCATTCCAGATCATAACAACTCGCTGTGTAAAAAAGTTTTTTCTCACCTTGCCTTTGGTTCTTTTGCCAATCACCTTAAATCTGTGTCCTCTGGTTCTAGGCCCTTCCACCAATGGGAATAGTTTCTCTTTATTTACTTTATCTAAACCAGTCATGATTTTGAACACTTCTATAAAATCTCCTCTTAACCTTCTCTGTTCCAAGGAGAACAAAGTCAGCTTCTCCACATAACTGAAGTCCCTCATCCCTGGAAACATTCTGGTAAATCTTTTCTGCACCCTCTCTAAGGCCTTCACATCTTTCCTAAAGTGCGGTGCCCAGAACTGGACACAATACTCCAGTTGTGGGCGAACCAGTGTTTTATAAAAGTTCAACATAACTTCCTTGCTTTTGTATTCTATGCCTCTATATCCTCTTGAAGTCTATCACTATCCTCCTCACTGTTTCCTACACTTCCAAGTTTTGTGTCATCTGCAAATTTTGAAGTTGTGCCTTGTACACCCACATCCAAATCATTAATATATATTATGAAAAGCAGTGGTCCTAGTATCGACCTCTGGGGAACACCACTGTATACCTTCCTACTCTCTGTTTCCTGTCACTTAGCCAATTCTGTATCCATGATGCCACTGCCCCTTTTATTCCATGGGCTTCAATTTTGCTGACAAGCCTATTATGTAGCACTTTATTAAATGCCTTTTGAAAGTCCATATACACCACATCAACTGCATTGACCTCATCGACCCTCTCTGTTACCTCATTAAAAAACGCAATCAAGTTAGTTAAACACAATTTGCTTTTAACAAATTCGTGCTGGCTTTCCTTTATTAATCCACACTTGTCCGAGTGACTATTAATTTTGTCTCGGATTATCGTTTCTAAAAGTTTCCCCAACACTGAGGTTAAACTGACTGGCCTGTAGTTGCTGGGTTTATCCTTACACCCTTTTTTGAACAAGGGTGTAACATTTGCAATTCTCCAGTCCTCTGGCACCACCCCCCGTATCTCCGGATGTTTGGAAGATTCTGGCCAGTACCTCTGCAATTTCCACCCTTACTTCCCTCAGCAACCTAGGATGCATCCCATCCGGACCGGGTGACTTATCTACTGGGAGAGGCAATATAAACTAAATGCTACAATTCTAAAGTGAGTGCAGGAACAGAGAGACCTGGGGGGTATATGTACAGCCAGTCTTTTTAGTACCTCCTCTATCCATTTTTAGCCCATCCAGTATCTCAACTACCTCCCCTTTTACTGTGACCTTGGCAAAATCTTCTTCCTTGATAAAGACAGATGCAAAGTGCTCATTTAGTACCTCAGCCATGCCCTCTGCCTCCATGAGTAGATCTCCTTTTTGGTCCCTAATCGGCCCCACCCCTCCTCTTACTAACCGTTTGCTATTTATATGCCTATGGAAGACTTTTGGATTCCCTTTTATGTTAGCCGCCAATCTATTTCCAGACTCTCTCTTTGCTCCTCTTATTTCCTTTCGCACTTCCCCTCTGAACTTTCTATATTCAGCCTGGTTCTCACTTGTATTATCAACCTGACATCTGTCATTTGCCCCCTTTTTCTGCTTCATTTTACTCTCTCTCTCTTTCATCATCCAGGGAACTCTGGCTTTAGCTGCCCGACCTTTCCCCCTCTTGGGAATGTGTCTAGACTGTACCCTCCTTAAAGGCCGCCCATTGTTTGATTACAGTTTTGCCTGCCAATCTTTGATTCCAATTTACCCGGGCCAGATCCCTTCTCAACCCATTGAAATTGGCCCTCCTCCAATTGAATATTTTTACTCTAGATTGCTACTTGTCTGTAACTAATCAAAACCTTTTGATACTATGATCACTGCTCCAAAAATGTTACCCCACTAACATTTTGTTTTTGCTATTGGAAGGTTGTTTCTTGTGGGGTCCCGCAAGGCTCAGTACTAGGTCCCTTGCTTTTTATGGTATATATTAATGATCTGGACTTGAATGTGGGGGGCTTGAACAAGAAGTTTGCAGATGATGCAAAAATTGGCCATGTGGTTGATAGTGAGGAGGAAAGCTGTAGACTGCAGGAAGATATCAATGGACTGGTCAGGTGGGCAGAAAAGTGGCAAATGGAATTCAATCCGGAGAAGTGTGATTTGAGGAGGGCAAACAAGGCAGGAGAGTACATAATAAATGGGAGGATACTAAGAGGTATAGAGGAACAAAGGGACCTTGGAGTGCATGCCCACAGATCCCTGAAGGTAGCAGGACAGGTAGATAAGTTGGTTAAAAAGGCATACGGGATACTTTCCTTTATTAGGAAAACATTTGCAGGGCTACGGGGAAAGGGAGGTTGAGTGGGACTAGTTGGTTCACTCTTGCATAGAACCAGTGCAGACTCGATGGGCTGAATGGCCTCCTTCCATGCTGTAGCCTTTCTATGATTCAATGATTCTATGATTAGCTGAGACAGGGAGGCACGGAGTTGGGAGCGCCCAGCGGCGAGAGATCCCATGTCACTGCCTGGGCCTCCGGCTTGGGTCAGAGTGAGGCCGGGTCCACTCCAATAAACATAATTTAATAGGACAAAGTCAGCATGGCTTTACGAAGGGGAAGTCATGTCTGACAAATTTGCTTGAGTTCTTTGAGGACATAACGTACAGGGTGGATAAAGGGGAACCAGTGGACGTAGTGTATTTAGACTTCCAGAAGGCATTCGACAAGGTGCCACATAAAAGATTATTGCTCAAGATAAAGAATCACTGGATTGGGGGTAATATTCTGGCATGGGTGGAGGATTGGTTATCTAACAGGAAGCAGAGAGTTGGGATAAATGGTTCATTCTCGGACTGGCAACCAGTAGCCAGTGATGTTCCGCAGGGGTCGGTGCTGGGTCCCCAACTCTTTACAATCTATATTAACGAGGAGGAGGGGACCGGGTGTAACATATCAAAGTTTGCAGATGATACAAAGATGGGAGGGAAAGTAGAGAGTGAGGAGGACATCAATAAAAAACCTACAAGGGGATATAGACAGGCTGGGTGAGTGGGCAGAGATTTGGCAGATGCAATACAATATTGGAAAATGTGAGGTTATGCACTTTGGCAGGAAAAATCAGAGAGCAAGTTATTATCTTAATGGCGAGAAACTGGAAAGTACTGCAGTACAAAGGGATCTGGGGGTCCTAGTGCAAGAAAATCAAAAAGTTAGTATGCAGGTGCAGCAGGTGATCAAGAAGGCCAATGGAATGTTGGCTTTTATTGCTCGGGGGATAGAATATAAAAACAGGGAGGTATTGCTGCAGTTATATAAAAGGTATTGGTGAGACCGCACCTGGAATACTGCATACAGTTTTGGTGTCCATACTTAAGAAAAGACATACTTGCTCTTGAGGCAGTACAAAGAAGGTTCACTCGGTTAATCCCGGGGATGAGGGGGTTGACATATGAGGAGAGGTTGAGTAGATTGGGCCTCTACTCATTGGAGTTCAGAAGAATGAGAGGCGATCTTATTGAAACATATAAGATTGTGAAGGGGCTTGATCGGGTGGATGCGGTAAGGATGTTCCCAAGGATGGGTGAAACTAGAACTAGGGGGCATAATCTTAGAATAAGGGCTGCTCTTTCAAAATTGAGATGAGGAGAAACTTCTTCACTCAGAGGGTAGTAGGTCTGTGGAATTTGCTGCCCCAGGAAGCTGTGGAAGCTACTTCATTGAATAAATTTAAAACAGAAATAGACAGTTTCCTAGAAGTAAAGGGAATTAGGGGTTACGGGGAGCGGGCAGGAAATTGGACATGAATTTAGATTTGAGGTTAGGATCAGGTCAGCCATGATCTTATTGATTGGTGGAACAGGCTCGAGGGGCCGATTGGCCTACTCCTGCTCCTATTTCTTATGTTGTTATGTTCTATACTAGAACTGTATAAAACATTGGTAAGGCCACAGCTTGAGTACTGCGCACAGTTCAGGTCACCACATTGCAGGAAAGATGTGATTGCACTAGAGAGGGTGCAGAGGAGATTTACGACGATGTTGCCAGGACTGGAGAATTTTAGCCATGAGAAAAGAATGGATGGGTAGGGGTTGTTTCCTTTGGAACAAAGGAGGCTGAAGGGAGATTTAATTGAGGTGTATAAAATTATGACGGGACCAGATAGGGTGGATAGGGAGGACCTATTTCCCTTAGTAGAGGGGTCAGTGACCAGGGGGCAGAGATTTAAAGTAATTGGTTGAAGGATTAGAGGGGAGCTGAGGAGAATTTCTTTTCACCCAGAGGGTGGTGGGGGGTCTAGAACTCACTGCCTAAAAGGGTGGCAGAGGCAGAAACCCTTAACTCATTTAAAAAGTACTTGGATGTGCACCTGAAGTGCCGTAACCTACAGGGCTGCGGACCAAGTGCTGGAAAGTGGGATTAAGCTGGATAGCTCTTTTTCGGCCAGCACGGACATGATGGGCCAAAAGGCCTCCTTCTGTGCTGTAACATTCTATGATTCTAACTAACTTTCCATGTTACTTGCTCCACTTGACCCACCTCATTCCCCAGAACCAGATCCAGCAATGCCTCCTTCCTCGTTGGGCTGGAAACATACTGATCAAGAAAGTTCTCCTGAACACACTTCAGAAATTCCTCCCCATCTTTGCCCATTACAGTTGCACCATCCCAGTCTATATTAGGATAGTTGAAGTCCCCAGTTTTCACTGCTCTATAGTTCTTGCACCTCTCTTTAATTTCTGTGAAAATTTGCTCCTCTATATCCTCCCCACTAGTTGGTGGCCTATAGAAAACACCCAGTCGTGTAACGGCACCTCGATTGTTTCTTAACTCTAACCAAATAGATTCTGTCCTTGACCCCTCCAGGACATCCCCTCTCTCTCCAGGACTGCAATATTCTCCTTAATCAATACTGCCACCGCCCCCCGCCCCCCCCACTCCTATTTTTCCTTCCCTATCTTTCGTGAACTCCTTGTATCCAGGAATATTCAGTACCCAATCCTGCCATTTTTTGAGCCAGGTCTCCATTATCACCACAACATCATATTCCCATGTGACTATTTGCGCCTGCAGCTCACCAACCTTGTTTACCACACTCCGTGCATTTACACACATGCACTCTGTACCTGTCTTAGACCTTTTCATATTATCTCTTAGTCTAATCCCACCTAATACTGTATTATTCTTGCTCTAGTGCTATCTCTCTCCCAATTCTTGTGCACTTTGTTTCTCCTTTCTAATGCTACATCCTGGTGTCCATCCCCCTGCCAAATTAGTTTAAACCCTCCCCCACAACACCAGCGAACCTCCCCGTGAGGACATTGGTCCCAGTTCTGTTGAGTTGCAACTCAATGAGTACTCACTAATTAATTAAAGAGACGTGCAAGAACTATAGAGAAGTGATAATTGGGCACTGGGAGTAATCCAGAGATTACTTTTAAGGTCCTGCTTTTTAACTTCCTCCTTAGCTCCTGAAACTCTGACCACAGGACCTCATCCCTTTTCTTTCCTATGCCGTTGGTACCCACATGAACCACGATTTCTGGCTGTTCCCTTCCCCCCGCAGAATGTTCTGCACCCTCTCCATGATGTCCTTTACCCTGGCCCCAGGGAGGTAACACACCATGTGGGACTCACATCGATGGTCACAGAAACGCCTGTCTTTCCCCCCCGACTATCGAATCCCCTATGAGTACTGCATTTCTACACTTCACTGTGCCCCCCTGAGCACTCCTTTGCCCCAATGTGCCATGCTCAGGACTGCACTCCCTCGAGATGTCATCACCCTCACTGGTATTCAATGCTGATACCGGTTTGAGAGTGGCCACACACTCTGAAGATTCCTGCACTGCCTGCCTCTTCCTACCCTTTCGGACGGCCCCCACTCGCTATCCTGAACTCTCTGTGGCTGTGGGGTGAGCACCTCCTGGAACGTACGATTCAGGAAACCTTCAGCCTCCCTGATGTTCTGCAGTGACTCCAGCCGCCCCTCAAGCTCAGAAACCCTCAGCTTGAGCTCGAGCAACTGGAGGCATTTCCTGCACACGTGACCCTCCAGGACACATGAAGCATCCTGAAGTTCCCACATGGTGCAGGAGTTGCAGGCAATGCATCTCAGCTGACATCCATTTTATTTAGAAACCTTTTTTTCTGAACTCCCTTTAGATGTTTGATGATTATTAATTTACTTACTGTTTACTTACCCAGATTGACCAGCCCTTTTATTCCGGGTTGTCATGTTCATTTACTGTCACGGAGCTGCGGTTAGACAGATGTCTGACACTGCAGGTACTCTCTAAACTTCCCAACACCTCACCACTACTTCTCCATCTGCAAAACAAGATGGCAGGCAATAAAAGGGAAATGAACTTAATTAGACACTCGAATCCCTTTATTCCTTAGATATCATTGGCTTTGAAAGCATCAAGGGAGGGTGTAGCACTGTTTGAAAGTATCTCTTAGAGCCAGCATTCTGACACATTCTCCTCTTCTCCCAGTACAGCTGGTACCCCCCGAAACAAGCCAGCACTCAACGTTTTTGCCAGCCGGTTACCGGCACAACCAGACACACAGCAGAAGATGTAGGTCATGAGGTAGAGGAAATAGCAACGAGTAAATCACAGCACAAAAGTGAGGCTGAGCAAATGGCAATGGTGGTAGAAGAGGGAACAGACACCAGCTGCCGGAAGGCTTAACCCACTTCCTTCCTCAGCTGCACTGCTGCCTGAGTAGGAATGTCCACAGGACTTGTCCAAAGTACCTTAGCAGGTCTTGCCGGGATGTAGCCCTGTCTTGCTAGAAGAGGTTGCCTTCAGGCAGGCTATGGTAACTCTAAGGTGTAGAAGTGTCATCCGTGGCTCAGTGGGTAGCATTCTCCTCCTTGAGTTAGAAAGTCATGAGTTCAAGTCCTACTGCAGAGACTTAACCACAAAATCCAGGCTGACACTTCTAGTGCAGCACTGAGGTAGTGCTGCACTGTCGGAGGTACCGTCTTTCGGATGAGATGTTAAACTGAATCCCCTGTATATGAAGACGCTATATAAATCATAGTTACACCACAGAAGAAGCCCATTATGCCTCTGCCAGCTCTTTGAAAGAGCTACCAAATTAGTCTCTTTCCCCATAGCCCTGTAAATTTTTTCCCTTCAAGTATTTATCCAATTCCCTTTTGAGAGTTATTATTGAATTAGCTTCCACCGCCCTTTCAAGCAGCACATTCCAGATCATAACAATTCGCTGCATAAAAAAATGTTTCCTCGTGTCGCCTCTGGTTCTTTTGCCAATCATCTTAAATCTGTGTCTCTGGTTACTGATCCTTCTATCACTGGAAACAGCTTCTCCTTATTTACTCTGTCAAAACCCCTCATGATTTTGAACACCTGTACCAAATCTCCCCTTAACCTTCTCTGCTGTAAGGAGAAAAAACCCAGTTTCTCCAGCATGGATTTGTGAAAGGTAGGTCGTGCCTGACAAAGAGGTGACTAAAGTAGTGGACAGGGGAATGTCAATAGATGTTATTTATATGGACTTCCAGAAGGCATTTGATAAGGTCCCACATAAGAGACTGTTAGCTAAGATAGAAGCCCATGGAATCGAGGGAAAAGTACGGATTTGGTTAGCAAGTTGGCTGAGCGAAAGGCGACAGAGAGTAGGGATAATGGGTAGGTACTCACATTGGCAGGATGTGACTAGTGGAGTCCCGCAGGGATCTGTCTTGGGGCCTCAATTATTCACAATATTTATTAACGACTTAGATGAAGGCATAGAAAGTCTCATATCTAAGTTTGCCGATGACACAAAGATTGTTGTGGAGATGCCGGTGATGGACTGGGGTTGACAAATGTAAGGAATCTTACAATGTTAATCTGGGTTCTTTTCCCTCAGTCTGGTTCAGCAAACACTGACTCGAACACACCTTCAGAATTAAACACATCTTTATTTTCCGCGGGGCTTTACTCTCGTGCACCCCAGTGGAGTCCGTCGAATCCAGCAGAGAAAGGCAAATTTACATTCAATGTGTTGCATTCTTATACATTTACAGCTAGAACATTAGCATAACAGCAGATTATTAGGAGCCAATCATAAGTGGTACATGTACACATTCTGGTAGTCATGCCCTGGTTCAAAACACTTAAAGGTCAAGGTAATCATTAACCTGTTCCAGCTGCACAATGTCCAGTAAACAACTCGACAAAACAATCATCTCCAAACCACAGAATGTTCCAGTTGCACAATGTCCTATCAAGTCACCTGCACTGTTAGAACATAACAGGATACTTTATAATGAATGCTATTGTTCGACCCTCAGCATGTTGCAATACAGTGGTCGTGAACTATTTAGCAAGGGGTAAGGTCAGCATTCTTTTAGGGTCCCTAAGCCTAAGGATTCTCAACAACACCAGGTTATAGTCCAACTGTTTTATTTGAAAATCACAAGCTTTCGGAGGCTTTCTCCTTCGTCAGGTGAGTGAGTGTGGGATTCCATGGAAGATTACCGCATATAGTCAGAGAACAATATCTGGTGATTACAGATAATCTTTCCAACTGCCCGTTGTCAAGGCAATCAAAGTGTTCAGACGGAGTGATCCATGGCGCTAGAACCACCATCAACAAGAGACGTTGGAATGAGGACAAATCCAATTAGAACCAAAAATAGGCAACTGCACTGGGACAGAGAGCCAACAGTTACTCGAAAAATCAATAAGACTAGGTGAAACTGGATAATCTGTTTCCTGAAAAGTGAACAATTTGAGAAATTTGGAGGGTAAAAGTCATGTGGTGACATTTTATTATCATTGGACATGTTGAGTGACATTTGCAAGGGGAAGTCCTTGTATCCTCTCCATAGAGTGAGCCCATAAGAACCCTGCATCGTTCTCATCGCAGCAGTGCCACGTGCAAGAGACCATGTCTTCATCATCTTGACTTCCCTGACGCTCTCCTAACTGGCCTCACACCTTTACCCTCCACAAACAAAAATTCATTCCAAATGTCGCAGCCTCTTTCTTCAGCTGCAGAAGTCCTGCTTTCCCATCACAACATTCTCTGCAAGCTGCACTGGCTCCCCATCTAAACAGCGAGTTACCTCCAAGACCATTGCCCATCCTAATCAGTGATTTGCTCCAGACTGATATCCCTGCTATTAGCTATTCCTTGTTCCTTGCCTACATAAGAACAGTCACTGCATCGCAAAGTAATACATTGTATTTGAAGAGACATTTATGAGAGGTTTAATAAGGAGATATGTAAACAAATCTCTACTACTCTTAACTGGCAGATTATTTCAAAAAAACTTTCACTTTGAGTAGAGACAAAAATAGTGCAATGATATAATGGGAAGGCTTGGATGCCAAACGGATGAGCTTTGATGGACTAAAAGGTCTTTTCTTGTCCTTGACATTTTTCTTGTCCTATATTTTTTTAATGTTCCTGCCAAGCCTCTTTGCCATTACTGACTTTCATTCAGCTACACCTATATGTTGTCATTCCTTTATATGAGAGTGGAAATCGGAGCCAAGTTTGTCACTTTGTGTGACATTTACTCAGGCAGGAGGTACAATTTATGGAAGGAGAATTGACTGAGGGAATATTGAATGAACGGACACCGCGCAACAATCGCCAGACTGGAGGGTTCCCTCCCAGTCGGGGAACACTTCAGCAGTCAAGGACATTCAGCCACCGATCTTCGGGTAAGCGTACTCCAAAGCGGCCTTCGAGACAAACGACAACGCAAAATCGTCGAACAGAAATTGATAGCTAAGTTCCGCACCCATGAGGACGACCTCAAACAGGATCTTGGGTTCATGTCACGCTACACGTAACCCCACCAGTGAAAAAAAGTTATCTGTTTTTAATACAACGGGTCATTCTCTGTCTTTTTCTTCCTTTCGGATGTTTCTCTCTCTCTCTCTGTCTTTTGTTCTGGCCGTTTGTATATTCGGTGGTCCTGTAGGTAACATTACTCTGTCTGAACACTTTGATTGCCTTGACAACGGGCAGTTGGAAAGATTATCTGTAATCACCAGGTATTGTTCTCTGACCATAAATGCGGTAACCTTCCATGGAATCCCACACTCGCTCACCTGACGAAGGAGAAAGCCTCCGAAAGCTTGTGATTTTCAAATAAAACAGTTGGACTATAACCTGGTGTTGTAAGATTCCTTACAAAGATTGTTGGCATTGTAAGCAGTGTAGATGAAAACATAAAATTACAAAGCGATATTGATAGATTAGGTGAATGGGCAAAACTGTGGCAAATGGAATTCAATGTAGACAAATGTGAGGTCATCCACTTTAGATCAAAAAAGGATAGAACAGGGTACTTTCTAAATGGTAAAAAGTTAAAAACAGTGGATGTCCAAAGGGACTTAGGGGTTTAGGTACATAGATCATTGAAGTGTCATGAACAGGTGCAGAAAATAATCAAGTAGGCTAATGGAATGCTGGCCTTTATATCTAGAGGACTGGAGTACAAGGGGGCAGAAGTTATGCTGCAGCTATACAAAACCCTGGTTAGACCACACCTGGAGTACTGTGAGCAGTTCTGGGCACCGCACCTTCGGAAGGATATACTGGCCTTGGAGGGAGTGCAGCGTAGGTTTACTAGAATGATACCTGGACTTCAAGGGTTAAGTTACGAGGAGAGATTACACAAATTGGGGTTGTATTCTCTGGAGTTTCGAAGGTTAAGGGGTGATCTGATCGAAGTTTATAAGATATTAAGGGGAACGGATAGGGTGGATAGAGAGAAACTATTTCCGCTGGTTGGGGATTCTAGGAGTAGGGGGAACAGCCTAAAAATTAGAGCCAGACCTTTCAGGAGCGAGATTAGAAAACATTTCTACACACAAAGGGTGGTAGAAGTTTGGAACTCTCTTCCGCAAACGGCAATTGATACTAGCTCAATTGCTAAATTTAAATGTGAGATAGATAGCTTTTTGGCCACCAAAGGTATTAAGGGATATGGGCCAAAGGCAGGTATATGGAGTTAGATCACAGATCAGCCATGATCTTATCAAATGGCGGAGCAGGCACGAGGGGCTGAATGGCCTACTCCTGTTCCTATGTTCCTATGTTCTTGAACCGCTGCAGTCCATGTGGTGAAGGTTCTCCCACAGTGCTGTTAGGTAGGGAGTTCCAGGATTTTGACCCAGCGATGATGAAGGAACAGCGATATATTTCCAGTTGGGATGGTGTGTGACTTGGAGGGAAATTCCCTTTCCCACTCCCACACTGACCTCTCTGTCCTCAGCCTCTTACACCCAATGAAACTCAACAGAAGCTCGAGAAACAGCACCTCATCTTTTGTTTAGGCACTTTACAACCTTCCAGACTCAACATTGATTTCAATAACTTCAGATCATAACCACTCCTCCCATTTTTTAGGACAGCAGGTGCTGGTAATGGTTCTGATGTTGCCATTTACAGCTCCTCTGGACCCATCTTTTATCTCTTTACTTGTCCCATTCCCACCCTCCGTGCCCTGCACCGTCATCACTTTTGTCATTTAATCAGTTCTGCCTTCCACCCTATCACAGACCTTCCCTTTTGTTCTTTCCTCCCCTCCTCCCCCACGTTTCCCATGCTCTGCACTTGCTTAAAAATTGTTTAATCTTTAACTTCTTCCAGTTCTGACGCAAAGTCATCGACCTGAAACATTAACTCTGTTTCTTTCTCCAAAGATGCTGCCTGACTTGCTGAGTATTTCCAGCATTTTCTGTTTTTATACCAAAAATAGATTATCTGGTCATTTTCACATTGCTGTTTGTGGGATCTTGCTGTGCACAAATTGGCTGCCAAGTTTCCTACATTACAGCAGTGACTACACTTCAAAAAATACTTCATTGGCTGTAAAGCGTTTGGGACATCTTGAGGTCATGAAAGGAGCTATATAAATGAAAGATCTTTCTTTCCTTTTTCTTTTATAACTGATGAAGCAGCTGAAGATGGTTGGGACAAGGACACTTCCTTGAAGAAGACTGGAAAGGCACCACCAGATTGGAAACAGGGCAATGCAGTGCCCATGATCAAAAACGACAACAAATCACACTCGGGCCAAAGAAGGCAAAGGGAGAGCAGGTGCTCTGGGGGTGGGGGACTGGAATTTGTGCCCAGACACACCGGGATTCTGCCCTGTGCAGAATAAGCAGAGGAAATTCCAGTCAGGGAGAGTGGGCGAGTCTTCTGCTCTTCTCCACTATGTCCAACTATACACTGCTCTGGTCAGACCGTACTTTTGGGTATTGTGTCCAGTTACACTCATCAAGACACAATGGGGAGCCTTCAAGCATTGCAGTCTATTCCTTAGTCCTAGAGATCTGCATTATGAGGAAAGACTGGAGATACTTGGGCTTTTCACTCTTGAAAGGAGACATCTGAGGATGTCAACAATGACTACATTTCAAAAGTACTTAATTGACTGCGAAGCGTTTTGGGACATTGTGAGGTCATGAAAGGCGCTATATAAATGCAAGTCTTTCTTTTTTTCTCAGGCCCGCCTCACATGGAAAATTCCCATCTGGAACTAGGAAGAGCTGCTGGTGCCCTGGGACCGTAACCAACAAGAGGCTGTGCTTTCAGGAAGGGAGGGGGGAGAATTGAAATGAATCTGCCTTAGTCGCAGACTCTAACTGTGTCTTATCCCTTCCCCTTGTACCAGAGATGATTGTTAAATCAGTGGGACATTTGTTCATTTTGAAAAAAACATTTTTTTTTTCATTCCAGAGTTGTGTTTGAAGAACTTTGTGAGCTGAACATAATGAAGTTGCGAAAGCTTTAACAATCATTTTCCAAACTTCACTGGGTACAGGAGTAGTGCCGGAGGATTGGAGGATTGCTAACATTGTACCATTGTTTAAAAAGGGAGCGAAGGATAGACTGAGTAATTACAGGCCAGTCAGCCTAACCTCAGTGGTGGGCAAATTATTGGAATCAATTCTGAGGGACAGGATAAACTGTCACTTAGAAAGGCATGGACTATAAGACCATAAGACCATAAGAGATAGGAGCAGGAGTAGGCCATTCAACCCCTCAAGCCTGCTCCGCCATTCAATGAGATCATGGCTGATCTGATTTTTACCTCAACTCCACTTTCCTGCCCTTTCCCCATATCCTTTGACTCCCTCGCTGATCAAAAATTTGTCTAACTCAGCCTTGAATGTATTCAATGACTCAGCCTCCACAGCTTTTTGGAGTAAATAATTCCAAAGATTCACGACTCTCTGGGCGAAGAAATGCCTCCTCATTTCCGTCTTAAACGGGCGACCCCTTATTCTGAGACTATGGCCCCTAGTTTTAGATTCCCCCTTGAGGGGTAACATCCTCTCAGCATTTACCCTGTCGAGTCCCCTCAGAATCTTATATGTTTCAATAAGATCTCCTCTCATTCTTCTAAACTCCAATGAGTATAGACCCAACCTGTTCACTCTTTCCTCTTAAGACAACCCTTCCATACCCGGAATCAACCTAGTGAACCTTCTCTGAACTGCCTCCAATGCAAGTATGTCCTTCCTTAAATAAGGGCACCAGAACTGTACGCAGTACTCCAGGTTTGGTCTCACCAGCACCCTGTACAGTTGGAGCATGACTTCCCTGCTTTTATATTCCATCCCCCTAGAAATAAAGGCCAATATTCCATTTGCCTTCCGGATTACCTGCTGCACCTGTATGTTGACTTTTTGTGTTCCATGTACGAGGACACCCAGATCCCTCTGTACCGTAGCATTTTGTAGTATTTCTCCATTCAAATAATATTTTGCTTTTTTATTTTTCCTCACAAAGTGGATGACTTCACATTTTCCCACATCATATTCCATCTGCCAAATTTTTGCCCATTCGCTTAACCTGTCAATATCCCTTTGCAGACACTTTGAGTCCTCATCACAACTTGCTTTTCCACCTAGAATCATAGAATCATAGAATCATAGAAGTTTACAACATGGAAACAGGTGCTTCGGCCCAACATGTCCATGTCGCCCAGTTTATACCACTAAGCTAGTGCCAATTGCCTGCACTTGGCCCATATCCCTCGAAACCCATCTTACCCTTGTAACTGTCCAAATGCTTTTTAAAAGACAAAATTGTACCCGCCTCTACTACTGCCTCTGGCAGCTCGTTCCAGACACTCACCACCCTTTGAGTGAAAAAATTGCCCCTCTGGACCCTTTTGTATCTCTCCCCTCTCACCTTAAATCTATGCCCCCTCGTTATAGACTCCCCTACCTTTGGGAAAAGATTTTGACTATCAACCTTATCTATGCCCCTCATTATTTTATAGACTTCTATAAGATCACCCCTTAACCTCCTACTCTCCAGGGAAAAAAGTCCCAGTCTATATAACCTCTCCCTATAAGTCAAACCATCAAGTCCCGGCAGCATCCTAGTAAATCTTTTCTGCACTCTTTCTAGTTTAATAATATCCTTTCTATAATAGGGTGACCAGAACTGTACACAGTATTCCAAGTGTGGCCTCACCAATGCCCTGTACAACTTCAACAAGACATCCCAACTCCTGCATTCAATGTTCTGACCAATGAAACCAAGCATGCCGAATGCCTTCTTCACCACCCTATCCACCTGTGACTCCACTTTCAAGGAGCTATGAACCTGTACTCCTAGATCTCTTTGTTCTATAACTCTCCCCGACGCCCTACCATTAACGGAGTAGGTCCTGGCCCGATTCGATCTCCCAAAATGCATCACCTCACATTTATCTAAATTAAACTCCATAAATTTTTGTGGAATACATTAACGATTTGGACTTAAACATAGGGGTAATGATTAAGGAATTTGCGGATGACACAAAGATAGGCCGTGTGGTTGATAGTGAGGAGGAAAGCTGTAGACTGCAGGAAGATATCAATGGACTGGTCAGATGGGCAGAAAAGTGGCAAATGGAGTTCATTCCGGAGAAGTGTGAGGTAATGCATTTGGGGAGGGCAAACAAAGCAAGGGAATACACAATAAATGGGAGGATACTGAGAGGTGTAGAGGAAGTGAGGGACCTTGGAGTGCATGTCCACAGATCCCTGAAGGTAGCAGGACAGATAGATAAGGTGGTTAAGAAGGCATACGGGATACTTTCCTTTATTAACCGAGGCACAGAATATAAAAGCAGGGATGTTATGCTGGAACTGTATAAAACACTAGTTAGGTCACAGCTACAGTACTGTGTACAGTTCAGGTCACCACATTACAGGAAGGATGTGATTGCACTAGAGAGGGTGCAGAGGAGATTTATGATGATGTTGCCAGGGCTGGAGAATTTTAGCTATGGTGACAGATTGGATAGACTGGGGTTGTTTTCATTGGAACAGAGGAGGCTGAAGGGTGATTTGATTAAGGTGTATAAAATTATGAGGGGCCGAGATAGAGTGGATCGGGAGGACCTATTTCCCTTAGTAGAGGGGTCAATAAACAGGGGACATAGATTTAAAGTGATTGGTAGAAGGATTAGAGTGGAAATGAGGAAAAATGTTTTCACCCAGAGGGTGGTGGGGTCTGGAACTCACTGCCTGAGAGGGTGGGAGAGGCAGAAACCCTCAACTCATTTAAAAAGTACCTGGATGTGCACCTGAAGAGCCGTGACCTGCGGGGCTACGGACCAAGTGCGGGAACGTGGGATTAGTCTGGGTGGTTCGTTTCTCAGCTGGCGTGGACACGATGGGCCGAATGGCCTCCTTCTGCGCCGGAAATTTTCTATGATTCAATGATTCAAATGTATTTCTATATAAGGGCAGAGTCGATACCAGACTCAAGCCTGTGGCGTTAGTGACAAGATGAAGGCACTCGTTGTTCTCAGTCTCCTGCTTGTGACCACAAGTGCCAAAATATTTAAGAGATGCGAGCTTGCACGGACCTTAAAGGCACAGGGATTGGATGAATTTCACGGATATAGCCTGGCAGACTGTGAGTCTCACCGCGTCAGCGCTAGTTTAACGCAGTCAGCACACTTGTAAATCCCCGCTGGGTCTGGGGCTGCCCCTTGTCCACATTCTTTTCCATGATGGTGAAATTTTAAGGCCACATGTCTCAGGTCATCTCAGTGGCTTAGCTAGTAAACGCAGCACGTGGTGTGGGACTGAGCAAATGGTGACCAGAAGGTCCAGGGTTCCAGCCCGTTCACTGACCTCAGCTTGGCCGCTGGCCTGTGGACCGTGGACTGTACCCCAGTAAACGTCAGCAGTAAAGGGGAGAGGCCTGGAAACAGTGTTCCTGTTTGTGTCTTTCTCCAGTTTGTGCAATCCCTGGATTACCTACTAACAAACTGTAGGTAAACCTACATCAGTACCCACCTTCTGTGCTGTTTTGTTTGTTCTCTGTCTCACCCCTGTCCCTTCATCTCCATCTCTTTCTTACCCACGACTCCAAAACTGTGGAACTCTTTCCCATCCTTTAAAACTCAGACTTCAAATCATCCAATCACTGCGACTTGATACTTCATCCCCTCTTGTACTGTCAGTCTAACGAGTGTCCTGCACTATGGGCTCCAGCTCCTCACCAAGGTCACTCAATAAAAACCATTGTAAATGGACTGTGAGTGAGGAGAGAGGGGAGAGAGAGAGAAAGAGAGAGATGGACTCTCTTAATGGGACTCACCGAGACTGAATGGAGCCTTATGACAAGGGCAATGGAGAGGAGAGAGCAAATGAAAGAAGGTTTCTGCTACAGGAGATCTTGGAGCCATTCTGTAGTCTAGAGTTTTATAGCGGTTATGGTATGGACTGGTAGCCCAGAGGTCATGAGTTAACATCCCACTCTGGTGAATTGTGAAACTAAACTAGCAAATCTGGTCTTTTGTGGGCTAGCACCAGAAACAAACATGAGAAGATGTTTCCACTTGTGGGGAAGTCCAAAACTAGGGGGCATAAATGTAAGATAGTAATTAGGAATTCAGGAGAAACTTCTTTAACATAGAAACATAGAAAATAGGAGAAGGAGTAGGCCATTCGGCCCTTCGAGCCTGCTCCGCCATTCAATATGATCATGGCTGATCCTCTATCTCAATACCATATTCCCGCTCTCTCCCCATACCCCTTGATGCCTTCTGTGTCTAGAAATCTATCTATCTCCTTCTTAAATACATTCAGTGACTTGGTCTCCACAGCCTTCTGTGGTAGAGAATTCCACAGGTTCACCACCCTCTGAGTGAAGAAATTTCTCCTCATCTCAGTCCTAAATGTCCTACCCGTATCCTGAGACTGTGACCCCTCCTTCTAGACCTCCCAGCCAGGGGAAACATCCTCCCTGCATCAAGTCTGTCTAGCCCTGTCAGAATTTTATATGTTTCAATTCATTCTTCTAGACTCGAGTGAATACAGGCCTTGTCGACCCAATCTCTCCTCATACGACAGTCCTGCCATCCCAGGAATCAGTCTGGTGAACCTTCGCTGCACTCCCTCTATGGCAAGTATATCCTTTCTTTGGTAAGACCAAAACTGCACACAATACTCCAGGTGTGGTCTCACCAAGGCCCTGTATAACTGCAGTAAGACATCCCTGCTCCTGTACTCAAATCCTCTTGCAATGAAGGCCAACATACCATTTGTCTTCCTAACTGCTTGCTGCACCTGCATGTTTGCTTTCAGTGACTGGTGTACAAGGACACCCAGGTCCCTTTGTACATCAACATTTCCCAATCTATCACCATTTAAATAATACTCTGCTTTTCTGTTTTTCCTTCCGAAGTGGATAACTTCACATTTATCCACATTATACTGCATCTGCCATGTATTTGCCCACTCACCCAACTTGTCTAAATCGCCTTGAGGCCTCTTTGCATCCTCCTCACAACTCACAATTCCACCTAATTTTGTGTCATCAGCAAACTTGGAAATATTACATTTGTTTCCCTCATCCAAATCATTGATATATATTGTGAATAGCTGGGGCCCAAGCACTGATCCCTGCGGTACCCCACTAGTCACTGCCTGCCATCCCGAAAAAGACCCGTTTATTCCTACTCTCTGTTTCCTGTCTGTTAACCAATTCTCAATCCATGCCAGTATATTCCCCCCAATCCCATGTGCTTTAATTTTGCACACTGGCCTCTTATGTGGGACTTTATCAAAGGCCTTCTGAAAATCTAAATACACCACATCCACTGGTTCTCCCTTATCTATTCTACCAGTTACATCCTCAAAAATTATCCAATAGATTATAGTCCTTATGTCACTATGGTTTATTCAGCAACCTGCTGCTGCTGAATTTTACCCCCAATCTGCCTGTTATTCTCTGTGAAATGAATAATTGTGTTAATAGTTTATATTTGTTTAATATCTTTCTTCACATTTGTTGAATTTCTTTCTTTGCATTTGTTCACAGGAATGTGAAATGGAGGTTGTATCCATTGAGGGGATCCATCGTAAAGTAATGGAGAGATTAATCGAGTTTGCATGCACTGCCAGTATTTCCGTGAGGAAGGAGGAAGCCTCCAAAAGCTTGTAAATTTCAAATAAAATCATTGGACTATAACTTGGTGTTGTAAAATTGTTTACAATTGTCAACCCCAGTCCATCACCGGCATCTCCACATCACAGTATTTCCATGGGTGAGAAATGCGTCATACACGTGATGAATGGAGCTGTTATGTACCAAATGGACAGTGTGGTCAAAGCGTGCTGTGATTTCCTGGCACAGCAACTGGATCCCAGTAATGCTATTGGGATTGGAAACTTTGCCGAGCAGATTGGCTGTGCCGAGCTTCACCAGAAAGCCAGGGAATATATCTACATGTACTTTAGTGATGTACGTACCAGTAAAGATGGCAATGCTCTGCATATAGTATAACCTGAGGTAAACTGAGCGACACAATAGCTGTCTGCTGCTCCAGGATGGGTAAATTTGGTTGTGGAATCGTTTCTATAATTCATTTTGTCTGACATATCTACATTGGATGACATAAATGGGTTTGCGATCTGTTCTGAAGCCTCTGCTCCACCAATGGAGAGGCACTTCTCCTTTGTTCTTTGAGGATATAACGTACAGGGTGGATAAAGGGGAACCAGTGGACGTAGTGTATTTAGACTTCCAGAAGGCATTCGACAAGGTGCCACATAAAAGATTATTGCTCAAGACAAAGAATCACTGGATTGGGGGTAATATTCTGGCATGGGTGGAGGATTGGTTATCTAACAGGAAGCAGAGAGTTGGGATAAATGGTACATTCTCGGACTGGCAACCAGTAGCCAGTGGTGTTCCGCAGGTGCTGGGTCCCCAACTCTTTACAATCTATATTAACGATTTGGAGGAGGGGACCGAGTGTAACATATCAAAGTTTGCAGATGATACAAAGTTGGGAGGGAAAGTAGAGAGTGAGGAGGACATAAAAAACCTACAAGGGGATATAGACAGGCTGGGTGAGTGGGCGGAGATTTGGCAGATGCAATACAATATTGGAAAATGTGAGGTTATGCACTTTGGCAGGAAAAATCGGAGAGCAAGTTATTACCTTAATGGCGAGAAACTGGAAAGTACTGCAGTACAAAGGGATCTGGGGGTCCTCGTGCAAGAAAATCAAAAAGTTAGTTTGCAGGTGCAGCAGGTGATCAAGAAGGCCAACGGAATGTTGGCTTTTATTGCTCGGGGGATAGAATATAAAAACAGGGAGGTATTGCTGCAGTTATATAAGGTATTGGTGAGACCGCACCTGGAATACTGCATACAGTTTTGGTGTCCATACTTAAGAAAAGACATTCTTGCTCTCGAGGCAGTACAAAGAAGGTTCACTCGGCTAATCCCGGGGATGAGGGGGTGGACATATGAGGAGAGGTTGAGTGGATTGGGACTCTACTCATTGGAGTTCAGAAGAATGAGAGGCGATCTTATTGAAACATATAAGATTGTGAAGGGGCTTGATCGGGTGGATGCGGTAAGGATGTTCCCAAGGATGGGTGAAACTAGAACTAGGGGGCATAATCTTAGAATAAGGGGCTGCTCTTTCAAAACTGAGATGAGGAGAAACTTCTTCACTCAGAGGGTAGTAGGTCTGTGGAATTTGCTGCCCCAGGAAGCTGTGGAAGCTACATCATTGAATAAATTTAAAACAGAAATAGACAGTTTCCTGGAAGTAAAGGGAATTAGGGGTTACGGGGAGCGGGCAGGAAATTGGACATGAATTTAGATTTGAGGTTAGGATCAGATCAGCCATGATCTTATTGAATGGCAGAGCAGGCTCGAGGGGCCGATTGGCCTACTCCTGCTCCTATTTCTAATGTTCTTATGTTCTTTGCTTAATACCTCCCCAAAGAATTAAGGACTCAAACTTGCATCTTATTACCCCATATTTTCATAGTATTATACAGCACAGGAGGCCATTCAGCCCATTGTGCCTGTGCCAGCTCTTTGAAAGAGCTGTCCAATTAGTCCCACTCCCCAGCTCTTTCCCCATAGCCCTGCAAATATTTCCTTTTTTAGTATATATCCATTACCTTTTGAAAATTACTATTGAATCTGTTACCACCACCCTTTCAGGAAGAATGAACTTGGTTACCGACGCTACTGCCAGTGGAAAGAGTTTCTCCTTATGTACTCTATCAAAACCCCTCATCATTTTGAATATCTCTATTAAATCTCCCCTTAACCTTCTCGGCTCTAAAGTGAACAATCCCAGCTTCTCTAGTCTCTCCTCATAACTGAAGTCCCTCATCCTGGTATCATTCTAGTAAATCTCCTCTGCACCTTCTTGACATCCTTCCTAAAGTGTGGTGCCCAGAATTGGATACAATACTCCAGCTGAGGCTTAACCAGTGCTTTATAAAGGGTTAGCATAACGTCCTAACTTTTGTATTCTATCCCTCTATTTATAAAGCCACGGATCCCGTTTGCTTTTTTAACAGCCTTGTCAACTTGTCCTGCCACCATCATAGATTTGTGTATGTGAACCTCCAGGTCTCTGTTCCTGCACCCCCTTTAAAATTATACCGCTTAGTTCATTCTTCCTTCCAAAATGCATCACTTCACACATCTGCATTAAATTTTACCTGCCATGTGCCTGTCCATTTCACCAGTCTATGTCATCCTGAAGTCGTCTGCTCACTGTTTAGTACATTTCCAAGTTTTGTCATCTGCAAACTTTGAAATTATGTCCCCTATACCCAAGTTCAGGTCATTAATATATATTTTAAAGGAAACTGTGACCAGACATATCCTGGTAATGTTTGCAAAGAGAACTTCCTCGGCTGCCAAGGGTCTGCTTTGATGTTGCAGTGTTCCCTCTGTATTAAGATCAACCACAACCCACCTTTCATTTTTTAATTGCTCTTTGAGTGTCTGCCAAGCTTTTGCTGTGTTTTAACAATTTCCTTAGCTGAATTCACTATAGTGCCTCTGGGGAATGGGTGTGTTGGGAGTGTTCTTAATTATTTTAAAATAATAAAAGCTTCAAAGGCTGCCGAATCTTAAGATGTTTCAGCAAAGTGTGTTCTAATTTCAGGTGGCAAAGCAGGAAGAGTTCTTTAACCTGTCGCACTGTCAGCTGGTCACCCTTATTAGCCGAGAGGATCTCAATGTGCGCTGTGAATCGGAGGTATTTCATGCCTGCATCAACTGGCTTCAGTATGACTGTGAGAACCGGAGGCCCTGATGAAAACAGTCCGATGCCATTCTCTCACGCCACATTTCCTGCAGATGCAACTCCAGAAGTGTGAGATCCTCAAATCGGATTCCAAATGCAAAGATTACCTCTCTCAGATTTTCCAAGATTTGACTTTGCACAAGCCTACAAAAGTTCTTCCTCGATGAACACCAAAAGTGCCACAGTTAATGTATACAGCTGGTGGCTACTACCGCCAGTCACTGAGTTTCCTAGAAGCCTACAACCCCTGTGATGACAGTTGGATTAGGTTAGTGGACTTAAAAGTGCCCCGAAGTGAGCTTGCAGCCTGTGTTGTCCATGGACTGCTTTATACAGTGGGTGGTCGGAATAATGCTCCAGATGGGAACACTGATTCTAATGCCCTTGACTGTTATAATCCGATGAACGATCAGTGGTCATCTTGCGCTGCAACGAGTGTTCCAAGGAATCGAATAGGTGTTGGTGTCATTGATGGTCTGATCTATGCTGTTGGAGGATCACATGGCTGCAGTCATCATAACAGTGTGGAGAGGTAAGTAATTTGGCTAGAAAACCTGCTGTATTCAGCAAGTAATCTGATCCCATAGACTTTGGGTAACATACATCCAGCAATACCATGATGAATCCTGTTGACAGTGAAATCTTGTTTGTATCAAGAGGTAACCAGTTTAATATTACAGACTACAGTTTGAAGAGCTGGAGAAAGCAGTGAGTTAGGAGTTTGATAGTGGGGAAAAATACTGCTTCAAATTGAATTTGTTTCTGCATGTTGTCAGCCTGACTTGCTAATGATAGAATACTTTGTGAAAGGTTTGTAATCCTGAGATTGACTAATCATACAAGAAACACAGTGTAGAAACAAGTTATGCAGTTTGTGACTGGAGGAAATGCTTCCTCTTAACCTGCAAGGCACTTTCCTCTTCTTAGGAATTGAACACTGGAGCGCAGCGTTTCATGAGAATAGGAATTTAATTTCATTGGTTCATTTGCAGTGAAAGTGAATTGGGTCATTGGAATATGGAAATTGGTTCCAGAGAAAATACTGTTAGAATCTAACAGTCCAATTGGTGTTTATGTATTGCCAAGACAGTCCTGTGTTCTATGTCTATTTGCTGGTGCTTTTGTATGTAGGACAATTGACAGTTACTGCCTTGAGTTCAAATATTTTAACTGATAACATTCTCCTAGAGAGTGGTGAGAATGTGGAACTCGCTCCCACAAGGAGTAGTTGAGGTGAATAGTGTAGATACATTTAAGGGGAAGCTGGATAAACACATGAGGGAGAAAGGAATAGAAGGATATGCTGATAGGGTGAGATGAAGTAGGGAGGGAGGAGGCTCATGTGGAGCATAAACACCGGCACAGACCCGTGTGTAAAAGCTATCAATCATTACTGGGATGATGGAATAATTGTGTCAAACAACTATGGGATTTTCCAGATTAACAATAGACAGTGGTGTAACGATGACACTGCCAAGTTACCCAACAATCTCTGCGGGAACAACAGTCACCGTAGGGCAATCAACACAACATCAATCTTGGTTATTTTCTTTTGTGTCATGTGTCATATGTCATTTCATGTGTCAGGTGTGGCTCAATGGGTAGCACTCTTACCTCTGAATCAGAATGTGGAGATGCCGGTGATGGACTGGGGTTGACAATTGTAAACAATTTTACAACACCAAGTTATAGTCCAGCAATTTTATTTTAAATTCACAAGCTTTCGGAGATTTTCTCCTTCCTCAGGCAAATGTTTCAAGAGCTCCTTGAAGCCTACGCATTTATACATATAGAACAATACATGGTGTTTACAGACTGCCCCTGCAACTGCCCGTTGCACGGTGATTGCCTTGGCAACGGGCAGTTGCAGGGGCAGTCTGTAAACACCATGTATTGTTCTATATGTATAAATGCGTAGGCTTCAAGGAGCTCTTGAAACATTTGCCTGAGGAAGGAGAAAATCTCCGAAAGCTTGTGAATTTAAAATAAAATTGCTGGACTATAACTTGGTGTTGTAAAATTGTTTACAATTCTGAATCAGAAGGTGGTGGGTTCAAGTCCCCCTCCAGAGACTTATCTAGGCTGAGGTTCCCAGCACAGTACTGTGGGAGTGCTGCACTGTCGGTTGTCTTTCAGATGAAATGTTAAACCAAGGCCCTATTTACCATCTTGGATGGACGTAAAAGATCCCATTGCATTATTTTGAAGAAAAGCAGGGGAGTTTGTCCTGGCCAATATTTATCCCTCAACCAACACTGCTTAAACAAATTATCTGGTGATTATCACATTATGAACATTGGAACAGGAGGAGGCCATTCAGCCCTTCAAGCCTGTTCCACCATTCAATGGGATCATGGCTGATCTGTATCCTGACTCCATTTACCTGCCTTGGCTCCACATCCATTAATACCCTTGGCTAGCAAAAATCTGTCACTCTCACGTTTAAAATTATTAATTGAGCTATCATCTACTGCTCCTTGTGGGAGAGAATTCCACACTTCTACCGCCCTTTGTGTGAAGAAGTGTTTCCTGACTTCTCTCCTGAATGGCCTGGCTCTGATTTTAAGGTTATGTCTCCTTGTCCCTGCTAGCGGATTACTACTCCAGGAAGATAACCATTACACTACCATATCCTGAGTGTTATCCGGCAAAGGCAGCTTGTTTGTGTGACGTGGTGTAATAACCCACTGCTATTTCTCCCCGCCGAGGTACCTGGGTCCAGAAGGGATAAGAAGACTGATGGGATTGTGTCAGTCAAGTCCCCAATTTATCCAGATCCATTCGCAATCTATTTCCCTCCTCTAAGGTTCTGATTTTGCCACAGAATTTGGCACCAACCCTAAATGTAATTACGGTACTGCCAATACCCTATACCTTTCTCCAGATCCTTACTGAATCTAATGAACGGGGTCGGGGATCTAACATTTAACCCTGGGCTACCCACTCATGACTAAACCACATTTAAAACCACCATTTGTTCATGGTCCCTTAGCTGATTTGTTCTGCATCTTCTCTGAAATAAGCCTGGTTTAAAAGAAAGACTTGCATTTCTATCGTGCCTTTTACTATCTCAGGACGTCCCAAAACCTTCACAGTCAATGAAGTACTTTTGAAGTGTAGTCACTGTAATGTTGCAATTGCAATATTTTAATTTTTTTATTAGAGGTATGTTGGAGGATGAAATCATTGATGACGTTCGATGTGCCAAGTCTGTAGTTGTCACCCAGCTTGGAATGGAAATCTGCGACACTAAACCCTGCTTTCTTTTTTTGCCTCAAGCTAAAACTTTGAATATTCATGTTAGCAATTCAAAGTAATGGAAAAACATTTTTAAATGAGACCCCAAGGCCCACATAGCAAGGCATCACCAGAGGTTAAAAGCCTAAGGTGAGGGAATTACTCGGTGATAAGTAAGGAGTTCCAAGGCCTTTAGGAATGAGTTAGAATAGGAGGCAGTATGATGAGGCTTAATTTGTGTCAGCCATGGCTCAGTAGCAACACTCTCATCTCTGAGTCAGAAGGTGGGTTGCCAACTCTGGTTGGACGTATTCCTGGAGGTTTCATCACATGACCTCCCACCTTGAACCCATACTGGTCCATCCTCCAGGCACCACTGGCCTTTCCAGCCAATTGGAAAGGGAACAGATTCTTTGTGACCCAATTGGATTAATCATGATTGTCAGTCAAACAGCCTTTTCCTGCAACCCCAACTAATAAATGAAAATTTCCAAGACAATGAAAAAAAATGTTTTTGTTTAATGGCCCTGTGATTTTTCTCCCAGGTGTTTTGCTCCCAGCAGCGTCCTGGAGATTAATCTTAAATTCCTGGAGACTCCAGGGCAATCCTGGAGGGTTGGCAACCCTATCAGAATGTCATGGGCTCAACCCCAAGAAGAAATTTGAGCATATAATCTCGGCTGACATCCCAGTGCTGCACTGTCGAGGCACCATCTTTCAAATGAGATATTAAACTGCTCTCATAAGTGGACGTAAAAGATCCCATAGCACTATTTCAAGAAGAGCAGGGGAGTTCTCCTGCTAAATTTAAATCGTCCAGTACTTCCCCGGAGCGGAGAAACTGCGCCATGTTCTCCACAGCCTTCAACATGTCATCAATGACGACGAACACCTCGCTAAGGCCATCCCCACACCTCCACTACTCGCCTTCAAGCAGCCACCCAACCTCAAACAAACCATCGTTCGCAGCAAATTACCCAGCTTTCAGGAGAACAGGGTCCACGACACCACACAACCCTGCCACGGTAACCTCTGCAAGACATGCCAGATCATCGACACAGATTCCACCATCACACAAGAGGACACCACCCACCAGGTACATGGTTCATACTCCTGTGACTCGGCCAACGTTGTCTACCTCATACGTTGCAGGAAAGGATGCCCCAGAGCATGGTACATTGGCGAGACCATGCAGACACTGCGACAACGGATGAGCGGACACCGCGCAACAATCGCCAGACAGGAGGGTTCCCTCCCAGTCGGGGAACACTTCAGCAGTCAAGGACATTCAGCCACCGATCTTCGGGTAAGCGTTCTCCAAGGCGGCCTTCAAGACACACGACAACGCAAAATCGTCGAGCAGAAATTGATAGCCAAGTTCCGCACCCATGAGGACGGCCTCAACCGGGATCTTGGGTTCATGTCACGCTACACATAACCCCACCAGCGAATAAAAGTTATCTGTTTTTAATACAACGGGTCATTTTCTGTCTTTCTCTTCCTTTCGGATGTTTCTCCTTCTCTCTCTCTGTTTTGTGTTCTGGCCGTTTGTATATTCGGTGGTCCTGTAGGTAACACCTCTCTGTCTGAACACTTTGATTGCCTTGACAACGGGCAGTTGGAAAGATTATCTGTAATCACCAGGTATTGTTCTCTGAATATAAATGCGAAAGGTTCAAGGATTTCCACATTCACCTGACGAAGAAGGAAGCCTCCGAAAGCTTGTGATTTTCAAATAAAATTGTTGGACTATAACTTGGTATTGTAAGATTCTTTAAATTTAAATCTGAGATAGATAGCTTTTTGACAACTAAAGGTATTAAGGGATATGGGCCAAAGGCAGGTATATGGAGTTAGATCACAGATCAGCCATGATCTTATCAAATGGTGGAGCAGGCACGAGGGGCTGAATGGCCTACTCCTGTTCCTATGTTCCTATGCCCTGGCCCACATTCGTCCCTTATCCAAAGTCATTAAAATAGATTAACTGGTCATTTATCTCATTGTTGTTTGTGGGACTTTGCTGTGCACAAATTGACAGCCACGTTACATAGAGTTTACATCGAATGTACAGCACAGAAACAGGCCATTCAGCCCAACAGGTCCATGCCGGTGTTTATGCTCCACATGAGCCTCCTCCCACCCTACTTCATCTCACCCTATCAGCGTATCCTTCTATTCCTTTCTCCCTCATGTACTTATCTAGCTTCCCCTTAAATACGTCTACACTATTCGCCTCAACTACACTGAATGGCCTGTTTCAGTGCTGTAAATTCTATGTAATTCTATGTACAAATGCTGTGAGACTCTCCTTATTCACTGACACTGTTCTTTCAGGTCTGACGCTCTTTTTATTGAAGACCTGGCTGGATGAGGAAGTGCATGCGGCCAGAGGACAATCAGTTTCTGCACCTATGCAAAACATAAAGATGGAAGAGACCCCACTTGCCAGTACCACTCGCTCGGACTCTATTGCAGGACGAGGCTCCTTTTCTAGTTAGCGTTGCATTGCTGGGCTATTCACATCTCATTAACCTGCACTTATCAGAGAGTCAACCCCATGGGAATCGCTTTCTACACCTTCCGTTGGTGGGGACGGGGAGGTGATTGTTAGGAGCTGTGACCCCTCTCCATCTCATCACCATTTGGAGGGAGGCCATGAGGGCCTAGTACAGGAGATGTCCATACTCCCTTGCATCAGTGTGTAAATCACCATTCAATGTGGACCCCAGGAATAAATACTGTCGAGGTCCTGGATCTGATCCCTTGTCTGTGCTGAGATAGTTGTGAGGGGAGAGGAGAGGAATCTACAATTGGCTCCAATGTCCCTCAGCAACAGAGATGGAAAATAAACCAATCTATGACACCTGGTGCGATGCGAATGATCCATAATCGACAATGTGGCACTTTCAGCACCTGAGGCCGGCTCCAAACCTCCCGACAAGATGGTGACATGAACACCGGCACTTTAAATGATGCTCGTTACACTCGGCGTGTGATGGTGAGGGGGCTACCATGGTCACCGTTAAATTGTCTCAGCCTTGCACCAGTTCCCTTCATTGCTTCTGTAATGCTTTTAGCTGCAGTTGGAACCGCTGAACTGCTGTGGAAAGCTATTTTACTGCTGTACCTACCAGAGTTAGTAGATAAAGAAACACAGCAAAATAAAGCAGGCCTCGAGTGTTTCATTTCCATTTACGCTCTCAAACATTCCACCCTAGAAAACTAGCAAAAGCTGACACAGCTCCAAAAAGTGAGACAACCCAAGAACGGGCCTGGTATGTGACAATGAGTCATTAAAGGGGCCTTGTACTTTAAGTGGTCAGTGTACACAACATTCAAGAATAATAACCTGTATTTATTTTGTGCCTTTAATGTAGTGAAACGTCCCAAGGTGCTTCACAGGAGCGATTATCAAACAAAATTTGACATCGAGCCACATAAGGAAATATCTTGGTCAAACAGGTAGGTTTTAAGGAGTGTCTTAAAGGAGGAGAGAGAGGGGAGAGGTTTAGGGAGGGAATTCCAGAGCTTAGGGCCGAGGCAACTGAAGGCACGGCCGCCTGTGGTGCAGCAATGAAAATTGTGGATGCACAAGAGGCCAGAATTGGAGGAGCGCAGAGATCTCGGAGGGTTGTAGGGCTGGAGGAGGTTACAGAGATAGGGAGGGGCGAGGCCATGGAGGATTTGAACACAAGGATGAAAATTTTTAAATTTAGGTGTTCCTGGACCGGGAGCCAATGTAGGTCAGCGAGCACAGGGGGTGATGGGTGAACGGGACTTGGTGTGAGTTAGGATACGGGCAGCAGAGTTTTGGATGAGCTCAAGTTTACGGAGGGTGGAAGATGGGAGGCCGGCCAGGAGAGCATTGGAATAGTCAAATCTGGAGGTCACAAAGGCTCTTGTATTGGAGGAAAAAAGGACACAAGGGCATGAGAGTGTGAAGGGTAAATCCAAATGTTGAAGGGACAAAATTGGTCGTTCATTTCTACATCGGTCTGGGAGAAGGGGCATATTTCTTCAATAATTTTATCATGATCACACTTATGTTTCAGAACTTGCATTCATATATCGCCTTTCTTAACCTCAGGATGCCCCAAAGTGCTTTACAGCCAATGGAGTACTTTACAAGTGTGGTCACTGATGGAATGTAGGAAACGCGGCACCAATTTGCACACAGCAAGATCCCACAAACAGCAATGATTATGACCATGGGATAGGAGCTTGTTGTAACTTAAGCTGCAGGTGTATCCAGTATATCCATCACTTGTATCCCTATATATCACATAGGGATGGACAATAAATGTTGGCCTTGCTAGCAACGCCCATATCCCAAGAATTAATTTTTTAACTCTGTACTGCAGATATAAACGATGCACATAAAAATGCATTTTTCATTCTGGTAGCTCTAGGAATCTGTGAAGGATAGTGTGAGCACTGAAGATGCAAAGTTTAGTGTGAGCACTGAAGATGCAAAGTTTATTTCCTAAAGGTGTCTGGGAACATATCCTCGCCCCCAGGAAATTCTACGACACTTTGCTGAATTTTCCAGCATTTTGAAGTGTATTGTGACTTAGCTTGACGCTTTGAAGCCAAAAATAATATACTCAGGAATGGTTGTAGATATTTTAAATATTAAAATAAGAATGTAAGACGCAATGAGGGTGAATTTCTGCTTTTGTTACATGGGGTAAACTGGGCGCTTCTTCTGGAATTTTGCACCGGAAAAGTGGTCAACTGTATACACCACAGCCGGAAATTACATCAGCCGCATAATGTGTCATCCCAAATATGGGCGTGTGGTATAATATGATGCAAGAGGTCACACAATGTATTTCCTGTCCCTTGTGTCAGTAACACGGGTACAGAGTGATCGAGTGTCTGAGTCAATGCAGGGAGCTTATAAACACCTCAATGTTACCTGATCCTTTTTTACCTTCGGTTAGAAGCTCCAGCCACACTATACTTCGGGAAGGGGCTGAAGGAATGTCCCGACCACTCCCACGTCAGGTGGTGTCGTCGACATCACTGAGGGTGAAGTCAAAAAAGACCCAATAGCCTTAGTAGACTTATCGCTCAAGATGCTGAACTAACAGGTAGCGACAATCAAGAAAAGAATAGAATGTGGATCTACAGAGTGAAAATAAGAGAATACAAGTCAGAGGAATCCATGCATCAGTTTCTTCAGGTGCTCAACAGCCAAAACACCCAATAGGTGCTGCCCAGAACGGTTTTTACTTACCGTGTTGTGGAGCCATGAGGAACAGGACTGCTCAGGTGTGGCTCAGTGGGCAGCAATCTCACCTCTGGGTCAGAAGGAGGGCAGACTCAAGCCCCACTCCAGAAACTTGAACACAAAATCTAGGCTGACACTCCAGTACTGAGGGACTGTACTGAGGGAGTGCTGCACTGTTGGAGGTGCCGTCTTTTGGATAAGATGTTAAACTGAGGCCCCATTTGCCCTTTCAGATGGATGTAAAAGATCCCATGGCCACTATTTCGAAGCAGGTCAGGGGAGTTCTCCCTGGTGTCCTGGGGCCAATATTTATCTCTCAACCAACACTAGTAACAGATTATCTGGTTATTATTTTATTGCTGTTTGTGGGATCTTGCTGTGCACAAATTGGCTTCTGCATTTCCTACGTTACAACAGTGACTACACTTCAAAAATACTTTATTGGCTGTAAAACGCTTCGAGATCTCCTGAGGTCGTGAAAGGCAGTTTATAAAAGCAAGTTCTTGATTTCTTTTTTTTCCACATTAAAACCTCGGGCCACTGATAGCTACCCCTCACCCCCTCTCGATTGCCTCCACCCTCTCCGGACTATCCTGATGCCCTCGGTCGGTCTTTGAACTGGCTAATCTTGCTGCCACCTCCCTCCCCCTCCGACTGTCGAGCATCCTCTAAGACCTTGAGTGGAGCTCGCAGCTTGCCTGTTCTACCCTAATGAGGCTGACGGACCAATTTTCCGTGGTCCTGTTGCCATCCTTATTAGGCGTGTGCAGCCTCAGCTGCACCAGAAATCAGGTCCCCGATTCCGACCCCATCCAATTTCTAGGCCCACTTGATCAACAACATAATCCACAAAGAGAACGTTTCACCTCAGGCGCAGCAGCTGATGGGTATTTGATCAGGGAAATGGAATGGTCAGCCATGTATGTAAAATTGTCACTGGAACTGGATCAAAGTCCTGGAACTCCCTATCTAACATCATTCACTACTATCTACATCCACAGGATGCACTGCAGCAACTCGCCAAGGCTTCTTCGACAGCACCTCCCAAACCCGCGACCTCTACCACCTAGAAGGACAAGGGCAACAGGCGCATGGGAACAACACCACCTGCACGTTCCCCTCCAAGTCACACACCATCCCGACTTGGAAATATATCGCCGTTCCTTCATCGTCAATGGGTCAAAATCCTGGAACTCCCTTCCTAACAGCACTGTGGGAGAACCTTCAACACACGGACTGCAGCGGTTCAAGAAGGCGGCTCACCACCACCTTCTCAAGGGCAATTAGGGATGGGCAATAAATGCCGGCCTCACCAGCGACGCCCACATCCCGAGAATGATGAAAAAATATGGGAATGAAGCACTCGAGGCCTGATGTTGTCTGGGTTTATTTATTTAATATCTCTTGTACTTACAGATGTAAAATAACTGCCCAGAGGTGGGAGTTCTACAGTTTAAAAATGCAACCAGAAACAATACAGAGCAGAATTTATTTTTTTTACTTACTGTATAATACAAATAATACAGGATTATAAGCAATGGAAGGGCATTAGTGCAAGGCTAGGGCAGTTAAATGGTTATCACAACAACCCCTCACTCTTGGCACTCTCTTGAATGTAACAAGGATCATTTAAGGTTCTAGTGTTCATGTCACCATGTTGAAGGAGGTTCTGGGAAGATCTGAAAACCACACATTGGCTGATTTATCTCCCAGCGGACACTCTATCTACTAAAGTGCAAACATTTCCAACATGTTCAGTTAGTTTCTATTTGGGGCAATTTTTAATCGAGGAATTTGAACGTAAAATAGCACTTCATAAATGTGAGGTGTTGTTGTTGTTGTTGTTGTTGTTGTTGTTGTTAGCAGCTGATGTCATTTCCAATGCCGTGATGTATCTACACAGGAGGTGCTGCTGTTAACCCTCCGCTCTGTGAACAAACATGATGTGTCTCGGGAGCTCGCAACTGTGGTTTGCTCCAACAGAGAGAATGATCTGGGACCCAATATCCCTGCCCCTCTCTAGCCCTAGAACTATAGAACCATAGAAAAGATACAGCACAGAAGGGGGCCATTCGGCCCATCGTGTCCGTGCTGGCTTGAAGAACAACCAGGTGCCCATTCTAATCCCACCTTCCAGCACCCGGTCCGTAGCCCTGCAGCTTACAGCACTTTAGGTGCAGGTCTAGGTACTTTTTTAAAAGAGTTGAGGGTCCCTGCCTCTACCACCAATTCGGGCAGTGAATTCCATACACCCACCACCCTCTGGGTAAAAAAGATTTTCCTCATGTCCCCTCTAATCGTTCCACCAATCAGCTTAAATCTATGTCCTCTAGTTCTTGAACTCTCCGCTAGGGGAAACAGGTACTTCCTGTCTACTCTATCTGGGCCCCTCATAATTTTGTACACCTCAATCAAGTCTCCCCTCAGCCTCCTCTGCTCCAAGGAAAACAACCTCAGCCTATCCCATCTCTCCTCATACCTGCAATTTTCAAGCCCTGGCAACATTCTTGTAAATCTTCTCCGTACTCTCTCCAGAGCAATTACGTCCTTCCTGTAATGTGGTGACCAGAACTGCGCACAATACTCCAGCTGTGGCCTTACCAGCATTTTATACAGTTCCATCATTACATCCCTGCTTTTGTATTCTATACCTCAGCTAATAACGGAGAGCATTCCGTATGCCTTCTTCACAACCTTATCTACCAGTACTGCCACCTTTAGGGACCTGTGCACATGCACTCCAAGGTCTCTCACTTCCTCGACCCCTCTCAATATATTCCTGTTTACTGCGTATTCCCTTTTACTGTTTGCCCTCCCAAAGTGCATTACCTCACACTTCTCCGGGTTGAACTCCATTTGCCACTTTTCCGCCCACTCCACCAGCCCATTGATATTTTCTTGGAGTCTACAGCTATCCTCTTCACTATCAACTACACGGACAATTTTTGTGTTGTCTGTAAATTTGCCAATCATGCCCCCCACATTTAAATCCAAATCATTAATATATACCACAAACAGCAAGGGACCCAACACTGAGCCCTGTGGCACACCACTGGAAATGGATTTGCATTCGCAAAGACATCCATCGACTTTTACCCTCTGGCAGGGCCTTACACCAGGAAGCGGGGACAGAATCAGGAGTAGACCTGCAATGCCCAAAGAACAGCTGCCTGAAGACCTCACTTTGTGCCTTTACACATTGATGTGATCTGGTGCATCGCCGGCCCTGATTGGGTCCTTTCTTGTATCTGCTCCAAATGACCTCCCTCAAAATGATGAACAGATGAGGTCGCAGCCACGTGCAATCACTCTCCCACCAATCGAAGGTGACGAAAGGGATCCCAAGGGACTGAATAATTAACATCTCCGATTAAGTGCAGGTTAATGAGAAGTGAAAGGACAGCCTCTCTCACTCCTTTATGGGGTCCTGGCCGTGCAAAGCTAACTAGTATAAGCCAAGATAAACAGGACCAACGAACATGATCTTAGCCATCTTTATAGACCACATCCAGTCACAAAATGTTCGATGTCTTTCCCATTGCATCTGCTACTCCAGGCAACCCTACAAAAGGAAGGAGACAATTGTCAGTTAATAACTATGGTCCCAGACTTTTTTTTGTTGCTGTTGGAGTCTTTTACTCCATTCACCTTTACATCCTCCCCCTCTTCAAAATTATCTTTGGTGGCAGAATCTTCAAAGCTATCTTAGCTCTACATTCTGGAATTCACTGCTGAAACTCCTCCAATGCCCAACCTTTTCCTCCATCTTCAAAGGCCTCCTCAAGACCTCCCTTTTGACCATAACTTCGATCATCTTCCCTTATTTTTCACCGACCGATCGGCATCCATTCCCTCCTCGACTGAGCACTTTTGAGTGTTTACTATGTTAAATACAAGAGGACAAGAGAACAAGAGATACATTTCAGTAGGAAGAGTGAGGAGAGGCAATATAAACTAGAGGCCACAATTCTAAAGGGGGTACAGGAACAGAGAGATCTGGGGGTATATGTGCACAAATCGTTGAAGGTGGCAGGGTAGGTTGAGAAAGCGGCTAAAAAAGCAAACGGGATCCTGGGCTTTATAAATAGAGCCATAGAGTACAAAAGTATGGAAGTCATGATGAACCTTTATAAAACACTGGTTCAAAAAAACATTAAAAAAGTCAAAACGTGACATCACAGAGGAGCATCGAGGAACAAAATGTATAAGTAGGATCAGAGAGGAGTGGGGGAAACAGTGCTGAGCACTGGGGAGGGGCTCCAGGTATCAGTACGGGAGTGGGAGTGGAGAGGAGTGGGGGGAAACAGTGCTGAGCACTGGGGAGGGGCTCCAGGTATCAGTACGGGAGTGGGAGCGGAGAGGAGTGGGGGAAACAGTGCTGAGCACTGGGGAGGGGCTCCAGGTATCAGTACGGGAGTGGGAGTGGAGAGGAGTGGGGGGAAACAGTGCTGAGCACTGGGGAGGGGCTCCAGGTATCAGTACGGGAGTGGGAGTGGAGAGGAGTGGGGGAGCAGTCCTGAGCACCGGGGAGGAGTCCCAGGTATCAGTACGGGAGTGGGAGCGGAGAGGAGTGGGGGGAAACAGTGCTGAGCACCGGGAAGGAGTCCCAGGTATCAGTACGGGAGTGGGAGTGGAGAGGAGTGGGGGGAAACAGTGCTGAGCACTGGGGAGGGGCTCCAGCTATCAGTACGGGAGTGGGAGCGGAGAGGAGTGGGGGGAAACAGTGCTGAGCACTGGGGAGGGGCTCCAGGTATCAGTACGGGAGTGGGAGTGGAGAGGAGTGGGGGAGCAGTCCTGAGCACCGGGGAGGAGTCCCAGCTATCAGTACGGGAGTGGGAGCGGAGAGGAGTGGGGGGAAACAGTGCTGAGCACTGGGGAGGGGCTCCAGGTATCAGTACGGGAGTGGGAGTGGAGAGGAGTGGGGGGAAACAGTGCTGAGCACTGGGGAGGAGTCCCAGGTATCAGTACGGGAGTGGGAGAGGAGAGGAGTGGGGGAAACAGTGCTGAGCACCGGGGAGGACCCTTTCCCCATTTACTGAGAACAGAGAGAGTCACAGTGACATCACAGGGAATAGAGAGGAGGAGTTCTAAGAGACCTGGAATAAAAGGGTAGCTTAATCGGGGTAAGTAAATTGATAATAATCGAATATCTAAAGGGAATTCAGAAAAAAAAGCATAAGGGAGGCTGAAGGTTTCCTGAATCGTACGTTCCAGGAGGTGCTCACCCCACAGCCACAGAGAGTTCAGGATAGAGAGTGGGGGCCGTCCGAAAGGGTAGGAAGAGGCAGGCAGTGCAGGAATCTTCAGAGTGTGTGGCCACTCTCAAACCGGTATCAGCATTGAATACCAGTGAGGGTGATGACATCTCGAGGGAGTGCAGTCCTGAGCATGGCACATTGGGGCAAAGGAGTGCTCAGGGGGCACAGTGAAGTGTAGAAATGCAGTACTCATAGGGGATTCGATAGTCGGGGGGGAAAGACAGGCGTTTCTGTGACCATCGATGTGAGTCCCACATGGTGTGTTACCTCCCTGGGGCCAGGGTAAAGGACATCATGGAGAGGGTGCAGAACATTCTGCGGGGGGAAGGGAACAGCCAGAAATCGTGGTTCATGTGGGTACCAACGGCATAGGAAAGAAAAGGGATGAGGTCCTGTGGTCAGAGTTTCAGGAGCGAGGGAGGAAGTTAAAAAGCAGGACCTTAAAGATAGTAATCTCTGGATTACTCCCAGTGCTACGGGCTAGTGAGTGTAGAAATAGGAAGATAAGTCAGGTTAAAGCATGGCTAGAGATATGGTGCAGGAGGGAGGGCTTCAGATTCTTGGGGCATTGGGACCAATTCTGGGGCAGGAGGGATCTGTTCAAGACGGATGGGTTGCACCTCAACAGAGCTGGGACCAATGTCCTCGCGGGAAGGTTCACTAGTGCTGTGGGGGAGGGTTTGGCAGGGGGATGGGCACCAAGATATAGCATTAGAAAGGAGAAACAAGGTGCATAAAAGATTGGGAGAGACAGATAGCACTAGAGTGAGAAATAGTACAGTATTAGGTGGGATCAGACTTAGAGAGTATCATAGAATCATAGAAAGGTTACAGCACAGAAGGTGGCCATTCGGCCCCTCAAGCCTGCTCTGCCATTTGATAAGATCATGGCTGATCTGATTGCGACCTCAACCCTACTTTCCTGTCTACCTACTATAACCTTTGACTCCCTTGTTAATCAGGAATCTATCTAACTCAGCCTTAAAAATATTCAATGACCCTGCCTCCACCGCTCTCTGGGGAAGGGAGTTCCACAGACTCACGACCCTCTGAGAGAGAAAAAATTCTCCTCATCTCCGTCTTAAATGGGAGACCCCTTATTTTTAAACTGTGTCCCTGAGTTCTAGTCTCTCCCACAAGGGGAAACATCCTCTCAGCATCTACCCCTTCAAGTCCCCTCAGGATCTTATATGTTTCAATAAGATCACCTCTCATTCTTCTAAACTCCAGTGTATACAGGCCCAACTTGTCCAACCTTTCCTCATAAGATAACCCCCTCATCCCAGGAATCAGTGGAGTGAACCTTCTCTGAACCACCTCCAAAGCAATTATGTCCTTTCTTAAATCAGGAGACCAAAACTGCACACAGTATTCCAGATGTGGTCTCACCAATGCCCTGTACAACTGTAGCAAAACATCTCTACTTTTATATTCCATTCCTCTTGCAATAAATGATCATACCAGGCCTTCATTCCAGGGTGCAAAGTAACTATGGACTTGGCGCATTGAATATCATCAGTGAGATCATCGTCCAAAAAAGCTGCAATAAAAAATAGTAAATATTAGAATAGAATAAAGAAAAAGAAAAAGAAAGAACTTTCATTTAAACAGCACTTTTCACAACCTCAGAGCGAACGAAGGCACTTTATAGCCAGCTAAGTATTTTTAAGTGTAGTCACTGTTGAAATTTAGGAAACGTGGCAACCAATTTGTGCACAGCAAGATCCCACAAACAGCACTCCACGTGAGAAACGGCTGAGTGCACTGGATACAGCAAAGGCTATGGGCCCCGACAACATTCCAGCTGTAGTGCTGAAGACTTGTGCTCCAGAACTAGCTGCGCCTCTAGCCAAGCTGTTCCAGTACAGCTACAACACTGGCATCCACCCGACAATGTGGAAAATTGCCCAGGTATGTCCTGTCCACAAAAAGCAGGACAAATCCAATCCGGCCAATTACCGCCCCATCAATCTACTCTCAATCATCAGCAAAGTGATGGAAGGTGTCGTCGACAGTGCTATCAAGCGGCACTTACTCACCAATAACCTGCTCACCAATGCTCAGTTTGGGTTCCGCCAGGACCACTCGGCTCCAGACCTCATTACAGCCTTGGTCCAAACATGGACAAAAGAGCTGAATTCCAGAGGTGAGGTGAGAGTGACTGCCCTTGACATCAAGGCAGCATTTGACCGAGTGTGGCACCAAGGAGCCCCAGTAAAATTGAAGTCAATGGGAATCAGGGGGAAAACTCTCCAGTGACTGGAGTCATACCTGACACAAAGGAAGATGGTAGTGGTTGTTGGAGGCCAATCATCTCAGCCCCAGGACATTGCTGCAGGAGTTCCTCAGGGCAGTGTCCTTGGCCCAACCATCTTCAGCTGCTTCATCAATGACCTTCCCTCCATCATAAGGTCAGAAATGTGGATGTTTGCTGATGATTGCACAGTGTTCAGTTCCATTTGCAACCCCTCAGATAATGAAGCAGTCCGTGCCCGCATGCAGCAAGACCTGGACAATATCCAGGCTTGGGCTGATAAGTGGCAAGTAACATTCGGGCCAGACAAGTGCCAGGCAATGACCATCTCCAACAAGAGAGAGTCTAACCACCTCCCCTTGACATCCAATGGCATTACTATTGCCGAATCCCCCACCATCAACATCCTGGGGGTCACCATTGACCAGAAATTTAACTGGACCAGCCATATAAATACTGTGGCTACAAGAGCAGGTCAGAGGCTGGGTATTCTGTGGTGAGTGACTCACCTACTGACTCCCCAAAGCCTTTCCACCATCTACAAGGCACAAGTCAGGAGTGTGATGGAATACTGTCCACTTGCCTGGATGAGTGCAGCTCCAACAACACTCAAGAAGTTCGACACCATCCAGGACAAAGCAGCCCGCTTGATGGGCACCCCTTCCACCACCCTAAACATTCACTCCCTTCATCAACGGCACACTGTGGCTGCAGTGTGTACCATCCACAGGATGCACTGTAGCAACTCGCCAAGGCTTCTTCGACAGCACCTCCCAAACCCGCAACCTCTACCACCTAGAAGGACAAGAGCAGCAGGCGCATGGGAACAACACCACCTGCACGTTCCCCTCCAAGTCACACACCATCCCGACTTGGAAATATATCACCGTTGCTTCATCATCCTTGGGTCAAAATCCTGGAACTCCCTTCCTAACAGCACTGTGGGAGAACCTTCACCACACGGACTGCAGCGGTTCAAGAAGGCGGCTCACCACCACCTTCTCAAGGGCAATTAGGGATGGGCAATAAATGCCGGCCTCGCCAGCGATGCCCACATCCCATGAATGAATAAAAAAAATGTACCAATGACCAGATAATATTTTAGTGATGTTGGTTGAGGGATAAATATTGGCCAGGACCCCGAGGAGAACTCCCCTGCTCTTCTTCAAATAATGGCCATGAGATCTTTTAAATCCACCTGAGAGGGCAGACAGGGCCTCGGTTTAAGGTCTCATCTGAAAGACAGCACATCCAACAGCGCAGCACTCCATTAGTACTGCACTGGGACTATCAACCTCGTGTTTATGCTCAAGTCTCTGGAGTGGAACTTGAACCCATGACCTTCTGACTCAGAGGTGACAGTGCTACCACTGAGCAACGCCTGACACCTGTCTTTCCTGATGAGGTCCAGGCGGCCTTCCAGAAGCCAATGAGGTAATGTCCATTGATGGTCCCTCTAACCATTGACGCACCTCCAATGACATTTTACATTTGATAGTGCCTTCTACTTCGCTTAGCAACATTCGCGCCAGACAAGTGCCAGGCAATGACCATCTCCAACAAGAGAGAGTCTAACCACCTCCCCTTGACATCCAATGGCATTGGTAAGCGAGAGCGGGAGGAGAGTCCGAGAGGTGAGCACAGTGTAAAAGGAGAGTCCGAGAGCGGGAGGGGAGTCTGTGAGGTGAATGCAGTGTAAAAGCAGAGTTCCGAGAGGAGAGCGCAGTGTAAATCTAAGGCAAGTCATGGCAGCACAGCTCGCACCCGTGATATGCTCCTCCTGCACTATGTGGGAAGTCATGGACACTACCAGTGTCCCTGGTGACCATGTGTGCAGGAAGTGTGTCCAGCTGCAGCTACTGGCTAACCGTATTTTGGAGCTGGAACTGCGGGTGGATTCACTGTGGAGCATCCGCGATGCTGAGATTATCGTGGATAGCACGTTCAGTGAGGTGGTCACACCGCAGGTAAAGGTTACGTAGGCAGAAAGGAAATGGGTGACCGCCAGGCAGAGTAAAAGGACTAGGCAGGTAGAGCAGGAGTCCCCTGGGGCCATCTCCCTCTCAAACAGATATTCTGCTTTTGATACTGTTGGGGGAGATGGCTTATCAGGGGAAAGCAGCAAGAGCCAAGTTCGGGACACCATGGGTGACTCTGCTGCACAGGAGGGGAGGAAGAAGAGTGGCAGGGCTATAGTGATAGGGGATTCCATTGTAAAGGGAACAGATAGGCGTTTCTGCAGCAGTAAACGTGACTCCAGGATGGTTTGTTACCTCCCTGGTGAGAGGGTCAAGGATGTCATGGAGCGGCTGCAGGGCATTCTGGAGGGGGAGGGTGAACAGCCAGTAGTCGTGGTCCATATCGGTACCAACGACATAGGTAAAAAAAGGGATGAGGTCCAGCAAGGTGAATTTAAGGAGTTAGGAGATAAATTAAAAAGCAGGACCTCAAAGGTAGTGATCTCAGGATTACTCCCAGTGCCACGTGCTGGTGAGTATAGGAACAGGAGAATAGACTGGATGAATGCGTGGCTGCAGGGATGGTGTAGGAGGGAGGGATTTAGATTCCTGGGACATTGGGACCGGTTCTGGGGAAGATGGGACCTATACAGCGGGACGGGTTACACCCGAGCAGGACCGGGACCGATGTCCTCACAGGGATGTTTGCTAGTGCTGTTGGGGAAGGTTTAAACTAGAGTGGCAGGGGGATGGGAACCTGAGCAGGGAGACAGAGGAGGGGGAAACAAGGATAGAAACAAAAGGCAGAAAGGGAAGAAGCAATAGTGGAAGGCAGAGAAAACAAGGGCGAAAAACAAATAGGGCCATAGTGCAAAATAAAACTGAGATGACTAGCAATCTTAAAAAGACAAGTCTAAAGGCATTGTGTCTTAATGCGCGGAGCATTCACAATAAGGTCGATGAATTAACAGCGCAGATAGATATTAACGGTTATGATATAGTTGCGATTACGGAGACATGGCTGCAGGGTGACCAAGGATGGGAACTGAACATCCAGGGGTATTCAATATTTAGGAAGGACAGGAAAAAAGAGAAAGGAGGTGGGGTAGCGTTGTTAGTAAAGGAGGAAATCAATGCAATAGTGAGGAAGGATATTGTCTCGGAAAATCACAATGTGGAATCTGTATGGGTGGAGCTAAGAAACACCAAGGGGCAGAAAATGTTGGTGGGGGTTGTCTATAGGCCCCCAAACAGTAATGGAGATGTTGGGGAGGGCATTCAACAGGAAATTAGAGATACATGCAAGAAGGGTACAACTATAATCATGGGTGACTTTGATCTACATATAGATTGGTCAAACCAAATTAACAATAATACTGTGGGAGAGGAATTCCTGGAGTGTGTACATGATGCATTTCTAGACCAATACGTTGAGGAACCAACTGGAGAACAGGCGATCCTAGACTGGGTATTGTGCAATGAGAAAGGATTAATTAACAATCTTGTTGTGCAGGGTCCCTTAGGGAAGAGCAGCCATAACATGATAGAATTCCTCATTAAGATGGAGAATAAAGTAATTTAATCCGAAACTAGGGTCCTGAATCTAAATAAAGGAAATTATGAAAGTATGAGGTGTGAGTTGGCTATGATAGATTGGGGAACTTTACTAAAAGGGATGACGGTGGATAGGCAATGGCTAATATTTAAAGAACTTGTGCAGGAATTACAACAATTATTCATTTCTGTCTGGCACAAAAATAAAACAGGAAAGGTGGCTCAACCGTGGCTTACAAAAGAAATTAGGGACAGTATTAGATCCAAAGAGGAGAATTGCCAGAAAAAGCAGCAAGCCTGAGGATTGGGAGCAGTTTAGAATTCAGCAAAAAAGGACCAAGATTAAGAGGGAAAAAATAGAGTATGAGAGTAAACTAGCAGGGAACATAAAACCTGACTGTAAAAGCTTCTATAAATATGTCAAGAGAAAAAGATTAGTGAAGACAAATGTAGGTCCCTTACAGTCAGAAATGGGGGAAATTACAATGGGGAACAAAGAAATGGCAGAACAATTAAACACAAACTTTGGTTCTGTCTTCACAAAGGAGGACACAAATAACCTCCCGGAAATGTTAGGGAACCAAGGGTCTAGTGAGAGGGAGGAACTGAAGGAAATCAGTATTAGTAAAAAAAAGCGCTAGGGAAATTAATGGGGCTAAAGGCTGACAAATCCCCAGGGCCTGATAATCTACATCCCAGAGTACTGAAGGAAGTGGCCCTGGAAATAACGGATGCATTGGTGATCATCTTCCAAAATTCTATAGATTCTGGAACAGTTCCTACAGATTGGAGCGTGGCAAATGTAACCCCACTATTTAAAAAAGGAGGGAGAGAAAAAACAGCGAATTACAGACCAGTTAGCCTAACATCAGTAGTGGGGAAAATGCTAGAGTCTATTATAAAAGATGTGATAACAGAACACTTGGAAGGCATTAACGGGATTGGACAAAGTCAGCATGGGTTTATGAAAGGGAAATCATGCTTAACAAATCTACTGGAGTTTTTTGAGGATCTAACTAGTATAATAGATAGGGGAGAACCAGTGGATGTGGTGTACTTGGATTTTCAGAAGGTTAGTGTGCAAAATTAAAGCACATGGGATTGGGTGTAATATACTGGCATGGATTGAGAATTGATGGACAGACAGGAAACAGAGAGTAGGAATAAATGGGTCTTTTTCCGGGTGGCAGGCAGTGACTAGTGGGGTACCGCAGGGATCAGTGCTTGGGCCCCAGCTATTCACAATATATATCAGTGAATTGGATGAGGGAACTGAATGTAACATTTCCAAGTTTGCAGACGACACAAAGCTGGGGTGGAATGTGAGCTGTGAGGAGGATGCAAAGAGGCTCCAATGTGATTTCGACAAGTTGGGTGAGTGGGCAAGAACATGGCAGATGCAGTATAATGTGGATAAATGTGAGGTTATCCACTTTGGTTATAAAAACAGAAGGACAGATTATTATCTGAATGGTGATAGATTGGGAAAAGGGGAGGTGCAACGAGACCTGGGTGTTCTTGTACACCAGTCGCTGAAAGCGAGCATTCAGGTGCAGCAAGCAGTTAGGAAGGTGAAAGGTATGTTGGCCTTCATTGCAAGAGGATTTGAGTACAGGAGCAGAGATGTCTTACTGCAGTTATACAGGGCCTTGGTGAGATCACATCTGGAGTATTGTGTGCAGTTTTGGTCTCCTTATCTGAGGAAGGATGTCCTTGCCATGGAGAGAGTGCAATGAAGGTTTACCAGACTGATTCCTGGGATGGCAGGACTGACGTATGAGGAGAGATTGGGTCGACTCGGCCTGTATTCACTAGAGTTTAGAAGAATGAGAGGTGATCTCATCAAAACATATAAAATTCTAACAGGACTAGACAGACTAGATGCAGGGAGGATGTTCCCGATGGCTGGGGAATCCAGAACCAGGGGTCACAGTCTCAGGATACAGGGTATGCCATTTAGAACCGAGATGAGGAGAAATTTCTTCACTCAGAGGGTGGTGAACCTGTGGAATTCTCTACCATAGATGGCAGTGGAGGCCAAGTCATTAAATATATTCAAGAAGGAGATAGATATATTTCTTAATGCTAAAGGGATCAAGGGATATGGGGAAAAAGCGGGAACAGGGTACTGAGTTAGACGATCAGCCATGATCATTTTGAATGGCGGATTAGGCCTGAAGGGCTGAATGGCCTACTCTTGCTCCTATTCTCTATGATTCTATGTTTCTATGAAAGACAATTTTAAAAAGCGCACAATTTTTTTAATGTCCCAACAATTTTTCTCCCGGGTGTTTTGCTCGCAGCAGTGTCCTGGAGATTAATCTTCAATTCCTGGAGGCCCCAGACAACCCTACATCAACGGGAAACACAGATTGGGGAATCAGCCCAAGAGGGACAATTTTTCCAGCAGGGATGAATTGACCACCTTTCAGAAACCTGGTCTCAATTTTCCGGCCATTGTTTTAACCAGAAATGTCGACAAATGCAGCCCGAGTCCGCCTACCTGAGCAGCTCATGCCACAATTCCTTTTGGTGACGGGAGTCTCATCATCCAGACACCACCAGAAACTATTGATCTGAAACAGGCCGCAGTCGACTGACAAGATCTTTCCACTGTTCCAGTTGAGATTGATGGCCCCTGTGTTGTAAGTGCTTTCGTAGAATGCCGTGCACACCCCTGGAATTGAAATCAATGCTAATAAAAAACACATTCATCACAACCACAAGTTAATTAGAGATGAGCAAGGGCATTCACCCCTCGAGCCTGTTCCGCCATTTAATTAGATCTGGCGACCAACATAAAAGGGAATCCTAAAGTCTTCTACAGGCTGTAAACAGTAAACGGGTAGTAAGAGGAGGGGTGGGGCCGATTAGGGACCATAAAGGAGATCTACTCATAGAGGCAGAGGGGATGGCTGAGGTACTAAATGAGTACTTTGCATCTGTCTTTACGAAGGATACGTGGCAGATGAAATTTAACGCAGCAAAATGGGAAATAATATATTTTGGTAGGAAGAATGAGGAGAGGCAATATAAACTAGAGGGCACAATTCTAAAAGGGTTACAGGAACACAGAGATCTGGGGGTATATGTACACAAATCATTGAAGGTGGCAGGGCAGGTTGAGAAAGTGGTTAAAAAAGCAAACGGGATCCTGGGCTTTATAAATAGAGGCATAGAATACAAAAGTATGGAAGTCATGATGAACCTTTATAAAACACTGGTTCAGCCAAAACTGGAGTATTGTGTCCAGTTCTGGGCACCGCACTTTAGGAAAGATGTGAAGGCCTTAGAGAGGGTGCAGAAGAGATTTACTAGAATGATTCCAGGAATGAGGGACTTTAGTTACAGGATAGACTGGAGGAGCTGGGATTGTTCTCCTTGGAACAGAGAAGGTTGTGAGGAGATTTGATCGAGGTATTCAAAATCATGAAGGGTCTAGACAGAGTAGATAGAGAGAAATTGTTCCCATTTGAAGAAGGGTCAAGAACCAGAGGGCATAGATTTAAGGTGATTGGCAAAAGAGCCAAAGTTGACATGAGGGAAAACTTTTTTACACAGCGAGTGGTTAGGATCTGGAATGCACTGCCCGAGGGGGTGGTGGAGTCAGATTCAATCATGGCCTTCAAAAGGGAACTGGATAAGTACTTGAAAGGAAAAAATTTGCAGGGCTACAGGGATAGGGCGGGGGAGTGGGACTAGCTGGATTGCTCTTGAATAGAGTCAGCACAGACTCGATGGGCCGAACGGCCTCCTTCCGTGGTATCACCTTTTTATGATTCTAAGAAAACATATAGGCCCTGGCTGGATAAGGATAGCAGGTTTCCTTCCCTAAAAGACATTAATGAACCAGTTTTGATGACAATCCGACAGCTTCATGGCCATTTTTACTGACACCAGCTTTTATTTCCAGATTTTGTAAACTGAATTCAAATTCTCAAACTCACCCTCTCTGGATTATCAGTCCAGACCTCTGGATTACTAGTTCAGTAACATAACCACTACACCATCGTTTCCCTATAATTAGGTGATTAAAGGAGTTTTTAAAAAATTCATTCTTAGGATGTGGGCGTCGCTGGCGAGGCCGGCATTTATTGCCCATCCCTAATTGCCCTTGAGAAGGTGGTGGTGAGCCGCCTTCTTGAACCGCTGCAGTCCGTGTGGTGAAGGTTCTCCCACAGTGCTGTTAGGAAGGGAGTTCCAGGATTTTGACCCAGCGACGATGAAGGAACGGCCGATATATTTCCAAGTCGGGATGGTGTGTGACTTGGAGGGGAACGTGCAGGTGGTGTTGTTCCCATGTGTCTGCTGCCCTTGTCCTTCTAGGTGGTAGAGGTCGCGGGTTTGGGAGGTGCTGTTGAAGAAGCCTTGGCGAGTTGCTGCAGTGCATCCAGTGGATGGTACACACTGCAGCCACAGTGCGCCGGTGGTGAAGGGAGTGAATGTTTAAGAGAATGCAATCCATTCTCTATTTACGAGTCTGATAAAAGGGGTTTGAGTGATCTTTGTTGGGTCTTTTGAGTTAAATTGCCTGCATTCACAGCCGGATGAGTAAAACATTTCCCAGATTAGATGCTTTAGAAGTGTACAGGCAGCAGTATTATCGAGGTCCCGATTGGCCAGTTTGCATTAATTAATGCTAACACAATCTGATTTTACAAATAACTGCCACTCTTGCCACCTTACATTAAATTTACAGCACAGAAACAGGCCATTCGGCCCAACTGGTCTATGCCGGTGTTTATGCTCCACACGAGCCTCCTCCCTCCCTACTTCATCTCACCCTATCAGCCTATACATCTTTTCATTTCCAGGAACATAGGAACATAGGAACAGGAGTAGGCCATTCAGCCCCTCATGCCTGCTCTGCCATTTGATAAGATCATGGCTGATCTGTGATCTAACTCCATATACCTGCCTTTGGCCCATATCCCTTAATACCTTTGGTGGCCAAAAAGCTATCTCTCAGATTTAAATTTAGCAATTGAGCTAGCATCAATTGCCGTTTGCGGAAGAGAGTTCCAAACTTCTACCACCCTTTGTGTGTAGAAATGTTTTCTAATCTCACTCCTGAAAGGTCTGGCTCTAATTTTTAGACTGCCCCCTACTCCTAAAATCCCCAACCAGCGGAAATAGTTTCTCTCTATCCACCCTATCTGTTCCCCTTAATATCTCGATCAGATCACCCCTTAACCTTCTAAACTCGAGAGAATACAACCTCAATTTGTGTAATCTCTCCTCGTAACTTAACCCTTGAAGTCCGGGTATCATTCTAGTAAACCTAAGCTGCACTCCCTCCAAGGCCAATATGTCCTTCCGAAGGTGCGGTGCCCAGAACTGCTCACAGTACTCCAGGTGTGGTCTAACCAGGGTTTTGTATAGCTGCAGCATAACTTCTGCCCCCTTGTACTCCAGTCCTCGAGATAGAAAGGCCAGCATTCCATTAGCCTTCTTGATTATTTTCTGCACCTGTTCATGACACTTCAATAATCTATGTACCTGAACCCCTAAGTCCCTTTGGACATCCGCTGTTTTTAACTTTTTACCATTTAGAAAGTACCCTGTTCTATCCTTTTTTGATCCAAAGTGGATGACCTCACATTTGTCTACATTGAATTCCATTTGCCACAGTTTTGCCCATTCACCTAATCTATCAATATCCCTTTGTAATTTTATGTTTTCATCCACACTGCTTACAATGCCACCAATCTTTGTGTCATCGGCAAACTTAGATATGAGACTTTCTATGCCTTCATTTAAGTCGTTAATAAATATTGTGAATAATTGAGGCCCCAAGACAGATCCCTGCGGGACTCCACTAGTCACATCCTGCCAATGTGAGTACCTACCCATTATCCCTACTCTCTGTCTCCTTTCGCTCAGCCAATTTCCTAACCAAGTCCGTACTTTTCCCTCGATTCCATGGGCTTCTATCTTAGCTAACATTCTCTTATGTGGGACCTTGTCAAATGCCTTCTGGAAGTCCATATAAATAACATCCATTGACATTCCCCTGTCCACTACTTTAGTCACCTCTTCAAAAAATTCAATCAGGTTTGTCAGGCACGACCTACCTTTCACAAATCCATGCTGGCTCTCCCTGATTAACTGAAAATTCTCAAGGTGTTCAGTCACTATATCCTTAATTATAGACTCCAGCATTTTCCCCACAACAGATGTTAGGCTAACTGGTCTATAATTCCCCATTTAAAAAATTTACAGCACAGAAACAGGCCATTCGGCCCAACTGGTCTATGCCGGTGTTTATGCTCCACATGAGCCTCCTCCCTCCCTACTTCATCTCACCCTATCAGCATATCCTTCTATTCCTTTCTCCCTCATGTGCTTATCTGGTTCCCCTTAAATGTATCTATACTATTTGCCTCAACTACTCCTTGTGGGAGCGAGTTCCACATTCTCACCACTCTCTGGGTAAAGATGTTTCTCCTGAATTCCTATTGGATTTATTAGCGACTATCTTATATTTATGACCCCTAGTTTTGAACTTCCCACAATTGTAAACATCTTCTTTATGTCGACCCGAACAAACCCTTCCATAATTTTAAAGATCTATATTAGGTCAACCTTCAGTCTTCTCTTTTCTATCTTGCTATCCCATAAGTATTTTTAAAAAAATAAAAAAGAAGGAAAATATATCCCTACTAAAATAATAATAACTTGTTCTCAGGATGTGGGTGACACAGTCATGGCAGAATTTATTGCCCATCAACTGCATTTTTAAAATTTGTTCATGGGATGTGGGCGTCGCTGGCGAGGCCGGCATTTATTGCCCATCCCTAATTGCCCTTGAGAAGGTGGTGGTGAGCCGCCTTCTTGAACCGCTGCAGTCCGTGTGGTGAAGGTTCTCCCACAGTGCTGTTAGGAAGGGAGTTCCAGGATTTTGACCCAGCGACAATGAAGGAACGGCGATATATTTCCAAGTCGGGATGGTGTGTGACTTGGAGGGGAACATGCAGGTAGTGTTGTTCCCATCTGCCTGCTGCTCTTGTCCTTCTAGGTGGTAGAGGTCGCGGGTTTGGGAGGTGCTGTTGAAGAAGCCTTGGCGAGTTGCTGCAGTGCATCCTGTGGATGGTGCACACTGCAGCCACTGTGCGCCAGTGGTGAAAGGAGTGAATGTTTAGGGTGGTGGATGGGGTGCCAATCAAGCGGGCTGCTTTGTCCTGGATGGTGTCAAGCTTCTTGAGTGTTGTTGGAGCTGCACCCATCCAGGCAAGTGGAGAGTATTCCATCACACTCCTGACTTGTGCCTTGTAGATGGTGGAAAGGCTTTGGGGAGTCAGGAGGTGAGTCACTCGCCACAGAATACCCAGCCTCTGACCTGCTCTTGTAGCCACAGTATTTATGTGGCTGGTCCAGTTAAGTTTCTGGTCAATAGTGACCCCCAAGATGTTGATGGTGGGGGATTCGGTGATGGTAATGCCGTTGAATGTCAAGGGGAGGTGGTTAGACTCTCTCTTGTTGGAGATGGTCATTGCCTGGCACTTGTCTGGCACGAATGTTACTTGCCACTTATCAGCCCAAGCCTGGATGTTGTCCAGGTCTTGCTGCATGCGGGCACGGACTGCTTCATTATTTGAGGGGTTGCGAATGGAACTGAACACTGTGCAATCATCAGCGAACATCCCCATTTCTGATCTTATGATGGAGGAAAGGTCATTGATGAAGCAGCTAAAGATGGTTGGGCCTAGGACACTGCCCTGAGGAACTCCTGCAGCAATGTCCTGGGGCTGAGATGATTGTCCTCCAACAACCACTACCATCTTTCTTTGTGTTCGGTATGAATCCAGACACTGGAGAGTTTTCGCCCTGATTCCCATTGACTTCACTTTTACTGGGGCTCCTTGGTGCCACACTCGGTCAAATGCTGCCTTGATGTCAAGGGCAGTCACTCTCACCTCACCTCTGGAATTCAGCTCTTTTGTCCATGTTTGGACCAAGGCTGTAATGAGGTCTGGAGCCGAGTGGTCCTGGCGGAACCCAAACTGAGCATTGGTGAGCAGGTTATTGGTAAGTGTCGCTTGATAGCACTTTCGATGACACCTTCCATCACTTTGCTGATGATTGAGAGTAGACTGATGGGGCGGTAATTGGCCGGATTGGATTTGTCCTGCTTTTTGTGGACAGGACATACCTGGGCAATTTTCCACATTGTCGGGTAGATGCCAGTGTTGTAGCTGTACTGGAACAGTTTGGCTAGAGGCGCAGCTAGTTCTGGAGCACAAGTCTTCAGCACTACAGCTGGGATGTTGTCGGGGCCCATAGCCTTTGCTGTATCCAGTGCACTCAGCCGTTTCTTGATATCACGTGGAGTGAATCGAATTGGCTGAAGACTGGCTTCTGTGATGGTGGGGATATCGGGAGGAGGCCGAGATGGATCATCCACTCAGCACTTCTGGGTGAAGATGGTTGCAAATGCTTCAGCCTTGTCTTTTGTCATTGAGAGTCATGCAAAGAAATTCGGACAAGGAGTAGCCATGGACATTGTTGGGATCAAATGTGGCGTCACCACTTGGTTGGCTTTAGCTGGTGAGACTCACATTCTTTCAGACTGTACCCCTTAAAACCGTCCAATCCGCCTTCCTTTAAAGCACGGGCTAGCTCGCACTTTTCAAAGATTTTGGCACTTGCGACCATGAGGAGGATGCTCAGAGTTAAAAGTGTCTTCATTCTGTTGATAATGGTTGTGGTCGGAGTCTCTTTGCGATTCTGCTCTTATGTAACAAAGTGTTTTTTGATAATCAGGTTCCTCAATCACGATTCTGGGGAGAAAAAAAGAGACTGATTCTGTGATTGAACAACGATAAGAGCCCTGCTCCCTCAAAATGATCCTACACAGAGCTAAAATGATCCAGGAGACCATAGGTTCTATGCTTGCTCTGTGCTAAATTAGCTAATCTCAGCGTACACTTTGATGGGTTGAAACCAGCATGGTGTGACACTCTCAAAGAGAAAATTAAAATCTAATCCTGGTTTCTTCCTTCCTCCTTTCTTAAATAATTGAGTAACATTTGCAATTTTCCAATCCATCGGCACAGTTCCTGAATCTCGAGAGCTTTGTAAAATTAGGACTCATACATTTGCAATTTTCTCATCTATTTCTTTTAATACCTTGGGGTGGAAACCATCAGATCCTGGAGATTTGTCTACTTTAAGTCCCATTATTTTCTGCATTACCCTTTAAAAAAAACTGATTTGAAATCCACTAAGCCCCTTCCTTTAACTTATTTTTAGGTTTTCTTGTTCGACTGGTATTCTGCCCTCTTCCTCCACTGTGAAAATGGATACAAAGTACTCATTTAACAAGTCTGCCATTTCCTTATTATCCATTATAGTCCCTCCTGTATCCAATCTTTAAAGGGCCCCCATTTATCTTTACCACTCTCTCTCTTAATATATTTATAAAATTTTTTGCCATTAGCTTTGATATCCCTTGCAAGTTTATTTTACATATTCCCTCTGTACCTCTGATTATTTGTATCCCTTTGTTGCTTTTTATAGCTCTCCCAGTCTGCTGGATTTCCACTTTTCCTTGTATTTGTGAAGGCCTTTTCTTTTAGCTTGATATTGTCTCTTACCTCATTTGTTGACCATGGTTGCCAACTCCACAAGTTGAGCAATTGCCTTTTCGGTGCATGTACTGGTTTTGTACGTACCAAACACTTCTTTGAATACATCCCACTATTTGTCTGTAGGTTTTAACAGTTCACCCACAGGTAAACATATTGAGCGAGGAAATATTAAGGGGATTAGCATCTTTGAAAGTAGATAAATCGCTAGGCCCGGATGAAATGTAACCCGGGCTATTAAGAGAAGCAAGCGAGGAAATAACGGAGGCTCTGACCATCACTTTCCAATCCTTTCTGGCTACAGGTGTGGTGCGGGAGGATTGGAGGATTGCTAACATTGTACCGTTGTTTAAAAAGGGAAAAAGGGATAGACCGAATAATTACAGGCCAGTCAGTCTAACCTCGATGGTGGGCAAATTCCTGGAAACAATTCTGAGGGACAGTGTCAATCATCATTTAGAAAGGCACGGACTAATCAAGGTCAGTCAGCATAGATTTGTTAAGGGAAGGTCGTGTCTGACTAACTTCATTGAATTTTTTGAGGAGGTAACAAGGAGGGTCGATGAGGGTAGCACGTTTGATGTAGTCTACATGGATTTTAGCAAGGCTTTTGACAAGGTCCCACATGGCAGACTGGTCAAAAAAGTAAAAGCCCATGGGATTCAGGGGAAAGGAAGGATATTGGCTCGGAAAATCACGATGTGGAATCTGTATGGGTGGAGCTAAGAAACACCAAGGGGCAGAAAAAGTTGGTGGGGGTTGTCTATAGGCCCCCAAACAGTAGTGGAGATGTAGGGGAGGGCATTAAACAGGAAATTAGAGATGCATGCAAGAAGGTTACAACTATAATCATGGGTGACTTTAATCTACATATAGATTGGTCAAACCAAATTAGCAATAATACTGTGGGGGAGGAATTCCTGGAGTGTGTACGTGATGGTTTTCTGGACCAATACATTGAGGAACCAACTAGAGAATAGGTGATCCTAGACTGGGTATTGTGCAATGAGAAAGGATTAATTAACAATCTTGTTGTGCGGGGTCCCTTAGGGAAGAGCGAGCATAACATGATAGAATTCCTCATTAAGATGGAGAGTGAAGTAGTTGAATCCGAAACTAGGGTCCTCAATCTAAATAAAGGAAATTATGAAAGTATGAGGTGTGAGTTGGCTATGATAGATTGGGGAACTTTACGAAAAGGGATGATGGTGGATAGGCAATGGCTAATATTTAAAGAACGTGTGCAGGAATTACAACAATTATTCATTCCTGTCGGGTGCAAAAATAAAACAGGAAAGGTGGCTCAACCATGGCTTACAAAAGAAATTAGGGACAGTATTAGATCCAAAGAGGAGACATATAAAATTGCCAGAAAAAGCAGCAAGCCTGAGGATTGGGAGCAGTTTAGAATTCAGCAAAGGAGGACAAAGAGATTGATTAAGAGGGAAAAAATAGAGTATGAGAGTAAACTAGCAGGGAACATAAAACCTGACTGTAAAAGCTTCTATAAATATGTCAAGAGAAAAAGATTAGTGAAGACAAATGTAGGTCCCTTACAGTCAGAAATGGGGGAAATTATAACGGGGAACAAAGAAATGGCAGAACAATTAAACACATCCTTTGGTTTTGTCTTCACAAAGGAGGACACAAATAACCTGCCAGAAATGTTAGGGAACCAAGGGTCTAGTGAGAGGGAGGAACTGAAGGAAACCAGTATTGGTAAAAAAAAGCGCTAGGGAAATTAATGGGGCTAAAGGCTGACAAATCCCCAGGGCCTGATAATCTACATCCCAGAGTACTGAAGGAAGTGGCCCTGGAAATAACGGATGCATTGGTGATCATCTTCCAAAATTCTATAGACTCTGGAACAGTTCCTACAGATTGGAGCGTGGCAAATGTAACCCCACTATTTAAAAAAGGAGGGAGAGAAAAAACAGCGAATTACAGACCAGTTAGCCTGACATCAGTAGTGGGGAAAATGCTAGAGTCTATTATAAAAGATGTGATAACAGAACACTTGGAAGGCATTAACGGGATTGGACAAAGTCAGCATGGGATTATGAAAGGGAAATCATACTTAACAAATCTACTGGAGTTTTTTGAGGATCTAACTAGTAGAATAGATAGGGGAGAACCAGTGGATGTGATGTACATAGATTTTCAGAAGGTTAGTGTGCAAAATTAAAGCACATGGGATTGGGGGGAATATACTGGCATGGATTGAGAATTGATGGACAGACAGGAAACAGAGAGTAGGAATAAATGGGTCTTTTTCCGGGTGGCAGGCAGTGACTAGTGGGGTACCGCAGGGATCAGTGCTTGGGCCCCAGCTATTCACAATATATATCAGTGAATTGGATGAGGGAACTGAATGTAACATTTCCAAGTTTGCAGATGACACAAAGCTGGGGTGGAATGTGAGCTGTGAGGAGGATGCAAAGAGGCTCCAATGTGATTTAGACAAGTTGAGTGAGTGGGCAGATGCAGTATAACGTGGATAAATGTGAGGTTATCCACTTTGGTTGTAAAAACAGAAAGGCAGATTATTACCTGAATGGTGATAGATTGGGAAAAGGGGAGGTGCAACGAGACCTGGGTGTCCTTGTACACCAGTCGCTGAAAGCGAGCATGCAGGTGCAGCAAGCAGTTAGGAAGGCGAATGGTATGTTGGCCTTCATTACAAGAGGATTTGAGTACAGGAACAGGGATGTCTTACTGCAGTTATACAGGGCCTTGGAGAAACCATATCTGGAGTATTTGTGCAGTTTTGGTCTCCTTATCTGAGGAAGGATATACTTGCCATGGAGGGAGTGCAACGAAGGTTTACCAGACTGATTCCTGGGATGGCAGGACTGACATATGAGGAGATTGGGTTGACTAGGCCTGTATTCACTAGAGTTTAGAAGAATGAGAGGTGATCTCATCAAAACATATAAAATTCTAACAGGACTAGACAGACTAGATGCAGGGAGGATGTTCCCGATGGCTGGGGAGTTCAGAACCAGGGGTCACAGTCTCAGGATACGGGGTATGCCATTTAGAACCGAGATGAAGAGAAATTTTTTCACTCAGAGGGTGGTGAATTCTCTACCACAGAAGGCAGTGGAGGCCAAGTCATTAGATGTATTCAAGAAGGAGATAGATATATTTCTTAATGCTAAAGGGATCAAGGGATATGGGGAAAAAGCGGGAACAGGGTACTGAGTTAGACGATCAGCCATGATCATTTTGAATGGCGGAGCAGGCCTGAAGGGTCGAATGGCCTACTCTTGCTCCTAATTTCTATGTTTCTATGAAAGTGGCAAGTTGGATCCAGAATTGGCTCAGTGGCAGGAAGCAAAGAGTAACAGTCAACGGGTGTTTTTGTGACTGGAAGGCTGTTCCGCAGGGCTCAGTACCAGGTCCCTTGCTTTTTGTGGTATATATTAATGATTTAGACTTAAATGTAGGGGCCATGATCAAGAAGTTTGCAGCTGATACAAAAGTTGTCCGTGTGGTTGATAGTGAGGAGGAAAGCTGTAGACTGCAGGAAGATATCAATGGACTGGTCAGGTGGGCAGAAAAGTGGTAAATGGAATTCAATCCGGAGAAGTGTGAGGTAATGCATTTGGGGAGGGCAAACAAGGCAAGGGAGTACACAATAAATGGGAGGATACTGAGAGGTGTAGAGGAAGTGAGGGAACTTGGAGTGCATGTCCACAGATCCCTGAAGGCAGCAGGACAGATAGATAAAGTGATTAAGAAGGCATACGGGATACTTTCCTTTATTAGCTGAGGCACAGAATATAAGAGCAGGGAGATTATGCTGGAACTGTATAAAACACTAGTTAGGCCGCAGCTTGAGTACTGTGCACAGTTCTGGTCACCACATTACAGGAAAGATGTGATTGCACTAGAGAGGGTGCAGAGGAGATTTACGAGGATGTTCCCAGGACTGGAGAATTTTAGCTATGAGGAAAGATTGGATAGGCTGGGGTTGTTTTATTTGGAACAGAGGAGGCTGAGGGGAGATTTAATTGAGGTGTACAAAATTATGAGGGGCCCAGATAGAGTGGACAGGAAGGACCTATTTCCCTTAGCGGAGGGGTCAGTGACCAGGGGGCAGAGATTTAAAGTGATTGGTAGAAGGATTAGAGGGGAGCTGAGGAGAATGTTTTCACCCAGAGGGTGGTGGGGGTCTGGAACTCACTGCCTGAGAGGGTGGGAGAGGCAGAAACCCTCAACTCATTTAAAAAGTACCTGGATGTGCACCTGAAGAGCCGAAACCTACAGGGCTACGGACCAAAGCTGGAAAATGGGATTAGGCTCGATAGCTCTTTTTCAGCCGGCACAGACACAATGGGCCGAACGGCCTCCTTCTGTGCCGTAAATTTCTTTGATTCTGTATTGTGGTCAATTCATTTCTCATCCTTTCGAAGTTTGCCTTACTTAAATTTAGAACCTTGGTTTGTGACTCTCCCTCCTCCCACTCAAACCTAGTGTCAAACTCAATCATATTATTTTCACTATTACCAAGAATTATTCAACACAGTACAATGGTAACATTTCGTTTACAAACTTATTCTTCATGCTTATAAAGATGGAAGGTAGCATTGATATGCTTTCTGCATTAATTCTCTAACTTGATAAATGTATAAAAACTCTGTCCTCAGCTCCCATAGTGACAATACGCAGCTTTGGGATTCCTGACATCTCTCATCCAGTCTCGTCTTTCAGTTGCAATCTTCCTGTTCATTGCTCATCTCTCTTCAAAATTATATCTTCCGGTAATTCCTCGCATCTTTGTCAAACTTAAGTTTGCACAGGTTAGCATCACTTCAGGTGATCAGGCCAATCTTCACAAGTCAATCTATTTTTGTCAATTCCTTAACAGGTCTGAGTCAGCTTTCCAAATGTCCTCGAAACTCTGAGATTTTCACAGAAACTTTTACCCATCACTTTCTCAAGGATTTTAATTCAATGTTATCAGCCACAAGGCTGCAAAGAATAAACCCTTTTGTCTTAGTTATGTTGCTTGCGCACCATTACTGATAGGACAGTGTCAACAGTATCTGCATTGTGGCATTGAACTCATTTGAAAGAATTAACCCTCTCGTTGACCCTGTAATTTCAGTTCCTTCTACATCTGCCATAGCTGATCAGGGGCTGTTCGATGGGACAATGTACAGGGAGCTTTGTAGAGGCAGATAGAACACGGGTTAGATACAAAGTTAAGCTCCCTCTACACTGTCCCATCAAACACTCCCAGGGCAGGTACAGGGTTAGATACAGAGTAAAGCTCCCTCTACACTGTCCCATCAAACACTCCCAGGGCAGATACAGGGTTAGATACAGAGTAAAGCTCCCTCTGCACTGTCCCATCAAACACTCCCAGGGCAGATACAGGGTTAGATACAAAGTAAAGCTCCCTCTACACTGTCCCATCAAACACTCCCAGGGCAGGTACAGGGTTAGATACAAAGTAAAGCTCCCTCTTCACTGTCCCATCAAACACTCCCAGGGCAGATACAGGGTTAGATACAGAGTAAAGCTCCCTCTACCTTGCCCAAAAGTGTCTCAGCTCACAGCAATAAAACAGCACCAATGCAGACTTGACAACCTAGAAAACTCTCTCAACCAACATCACCAAAGATTCAAACTGATACTCCTGTCCATTCATAGGAACATAGGAACAGGAGTAGGCCATTCAGCCCCTCATGCCTGCTCCGTCATTCGATAAGATCATGGCTGATCTGTGATCTAACTCCATCAGTTTAGGCTGGAGCTTTCTTCCCTCCACGCTGGGACTCTCCACCCTTCCTGCCTCAGGCCTGCTTCCAGCTCCTACCTCCTGCTTCTGCTGCTTCCAGGGATTGACGAGCCTTCCAAGCTGATCTCAAGAATTTCTGCTCACAATGTGGAGCAATACTCGATCCGCTGGAGCAGGACTGAGGGGAGGAGCCGGGAGCAGGACTGAGGGGAGGAGCCGGGAGCAGGACTGAGGGGAGGAGCCGGGAGCAGGACTGAGGGGAGGAGCCGGGAGCAGGACTGAGGGGAGGAGCCGGGAGCAGGACTGAGGGGAGGAGCCGGGAGCAGGACTGAGGGGAGGAGCCGGAAAAGATGGGGGAGGGGTCAAGGGCAGGACTGAGGGGGGGGGAGCAAGATTAAGAGGAGAAGGGGGGGAGTGGGAGTGAGGGGAGAAGGTGGGAATGGGACTGCTGGAGTGACACTGATTCTTGTTCAGAAGCAAGGACAGGTAGTTATTGCTCTAAAAATGCTCAGCCATCCAGTGCACTTTCTGCATTATGTCCAATTGCTGCGATGCCCATTGGGAACCCAATAGAGCCTGCCCAATGCTCATTGCACACAGGGCTCTTCGGAAAGCCCCGATTGTGAGACTTTGTTGGCAGCACAGGGAGTGAGTTGGGAATTGAGCTCCGTGCAGTTTGCAGCAAACTGGTTTGGAATCCAGCACAAGTCTCTTTGATTGATGGTGGGTGGCAATCATCTCATACAACAGGGAGGTATCCTGGAATATGAATCAGGGTCAATGCAATTCTCATGGACTAGTTTCGATCGCCTTAAGGGGGAGATCCCAGGAGATTACATGGAGGGTAGGGAGTGTCTGTATTGTGGTGGGTAGGGAGTGTCTGTATTGAGGTGTGTAGGGAGTGTCTGTATTGAGGTGGGTAGGGAGTGCCTGTATTGAGGCGAGTAGGGAGTGTCTGTATTGAGGTGGGTCGGGAGTCTCTGTATTGAGGTGGGTAGGGAGTGCCTGTATTGAGGCGAGTAGGGAGTGCCTCTATTGAGGTGGGTAGGGTGTGCCTGTATTGTGGTGGGTAGGGAGTGCCTGTATTGAGGCGAGTAGGGAGTGTCTGTATTGAGGTGGGTAGGGAGTGTCTGTAATGTGGTGGGTAGGGAGTGTCTGTAATGTGGTGGGTAGGGAGTGTCTGTATTGTGGTGGGTAGGGAGTGTCTGTAATGTGGTGGGTAGGGAGTGTCTGTATTGAGGTGGGTAGGGAGTGTCTGTATTGAGGTGGGTCGCGAGTGTCTGTATTGAGGTGGGTAGGGAGTGCCTCTATTGAGGTGGGTAGGGAGTGCCTCTATTGAGGTGGGTAGGGAGTGCCTCTATTGAGATGGGTAGGGAGTGCCTGTATTGAGGTGGGTAGGGAGTGTCTGTAATGTGGTGGGTAGGGAGTGTCTGTATTGAGGTGGGTAGGGAGTGTCTGTATTGAGGTGGGTCGCGAGTGTCTGTATTGAGGTGGGTAGGGAGTGCCTCTATTGAGGTGGGTAGGGAGTGTCTGTAATGTGGTGGGTGGGAGTGTCTGTATTGTGGTGGGTAGGGAGTGCCTCTATTGAGATGGGTAGGGAGTGCCTCTATTGAGGTGGGTAGGGTGTGCCTGTATTGTGGTGGGTAGGGAGTGCCTGTATTGAGGCGAGTAGGGAGTGTCTGTATTGAGGTGGGTAGGGAGTGTCTGTAATGTGGTGGGTAGGGAGTGTCTGTATTGAGGTGGGTAGGGAGTGTCTGTATTGTGGTGGGTAGGGAGTGTCTGTAATGTGGTGGGTAGGGAGTTTCTGTATTGAGGTGGGTAGGGAGTGTCTGTATTGAGGTGGGTAGGGAGTGTCTGTAATGTGGTGGGTGGGGAGTGTCTGTATTGAGGTGGGTAGGGAGTGTCTGTATTGAGGTGGGTCGCGAGTGTCTGTATTGAGGTGGGTAGGGAGTGCCTCTATTGAGGTGGGTAGGGAGTGCCTCTATTGAGATGGGTAGGGAGTGCCTGTATTGAGGTGGGTAGGGAGTGTCTGTAATGTGGTGGGTAGGGAGTGTCTGTATTGAGGTGGGTAGGGAGTGTCTGTATTGAGGTGGGTCGCGAGTGTCTGTATTGAGGTGGGTAGGGAGTGCCTCTATTGAGGTGGGTAGGTAGTGTCTGTAATGTGGTGGGTGGGAGTGTCTGTATTGTGGTGGGTAGGGAGTGCCTCTATTGAGATGGGTAGGGAGTACCTCTATTGAGATGGGTAGGGAGTGTCTGTAATGTGGTGGGTAGGGAGTGTCTGTATTGAGGTGGGTAGGGAGTGTCTGTATTGAGGTGGGTCGCGAGTGTCTGTATTGAGGTGGGTAGGGAGTGCCTGTATTGAGGTGGGTAGGGAGTGCCTGTATTGTGGTGGGTAGGGAGTGCCTCTATTGAGGTGGGTAGGGAGTGCCTGTATTGAGGTGGGTAGGGAGTGTCTGTATTGAGGTGGGTAGGGAGTGCCTGTTTTGAGGCGAGTAGGGAGTGCCTCTATTGAGGTGGGCAGGGTGTGCATGTATTGTGGTGGGTGGGGAGTGCCTGTATTGAGGTGTGTAGGGAGTGCCTGTATTGAGGTGGGTAGGGAGTGCCTGTATTGAGGTGGGTAGGGAGTGTCTGTATTGTGGTGGGTTGGGATTGCCTGTATTGAGGTGGGTAGGGAGTGCCTGTATTGTGGTGGCAAGGGAGTGTCTGTATTGTGGTGGGTAGGGAGTGCCTGTATTGAGGTGGGTAGGGAGTGCTTGTATTGTGGTGGGTAGGGAGTGCCTGTATTGAGGTGGGTAGGGGGTGCCTGTATTGAGGTGGGTAGGGAGTGCCTGTATTGAGGTGGGTAGGGAGTGTCTGTATTGTGGTGGGTTGCGATTGCCTGTATTGTGGTGGGTAGGGAGTGTCTGTATTGAGGTGGGTAGGGAGTGCCTGTATTGAGGAGGGTAGGGAGTGCCTGTATTGTGGTGGGTAGGGAGTGCCTGTATTGAGGTGGGTAGGGAGTGCCTGTATTGAGGTGGGTAGGGAGTGCCTGTATTGAGGTGGGTAGGGAGTGTCTGTATTGTGGTGGGTTGGGATTGCCTGTATTGTGGTGGGTAGGGAGTGTCTGTATTGAGGTGGGTAGGGAGTGCCTGTATTGAGGTCGGTAGGGAGTGCCTGTATTGTGGTGGGTAGGGAGTGTCTGTATTGTGGTGGATAGGGAGTGCCTGTATTGAGGTGGGTAGGGAGTGTCTGTATTGTGGTGGGTAGGGAGTGCCTGTATTGTGGTGGGTAGGGAGTGTCTGTATTGAGGTGGGTAGGGAGTGTCTGTATTGTGGTGGGTAGGGAGTGTCTGTATTGTGGTGGGTAGGGAGTGCCTGTATTGTGGTGGGTAGGGAGTGCCTGTATTGAGGTGGGTAGGGAGTGCCTGTATTGAGGCGGGTAGGGAGTGTCTGTATTGAGGTGGGTGGGGAGTGCCTATATTGAGGCGGGTAGGGAGTGCCTATATTGAGGCGGGTAGGGAGTGCCCATATTGAGGCGGGTAGGGAGTGTCTGTATTGAGGTGGGTCGGGAGTGTCTGTATTGAGGTGGGTAGGGAGTGCCTATATTGAGGCGGGTAGGGAGTTTCTGTATTGTGGTGGGTAGGGAGTGTCTGTATTGAGGTGGGTAGGGAGTGTCTGTATTGAGGTGGGTGGGGAGTGTCTGTATTGAGGTGGGTAGGCAGTGCCTGTATTGAGGTGGGTAGGGAGTGTCTGTATTCAGGTGGGTAGGGAGTGTCTGTATTGCGGTGGGTAGGGAGTGTCCCTGTTGAGGTGGGGAGGGAGTGCATGTATTGTGGTGGGTAGGCAGTGCCTGTATTGTGGTGGGTAGGGAGTGTCTGTATTGAGGTGGGTAGGGAGTGTCTGTATTGAGGTGGGTGGTGAGTGTCTGTATTGAGGTGGGTGTGGAGTGTCTGTATTGAGGTGGGTAGGGAGTGTCTGTATTGAGGTGGGTAGGGAGTGCCTGTATTGAGGTGGGTAGGGAGTGTCTGTATTGAGGTGGGTAGGGAGTGTCTGTATTGAGGTGGGTGGTGAGTGTCTGTATTGAGGTGGGTGTGGAGTGTCTGTATTGAGGTGGGTAGGGAGTGTCTGTATTGTGGTGGGTAGGGAGTGTCTGTATTGAGGTGGGTAGGGAGTGTCTGTATTGAGGTGGGTGGGGAGTGTCTGTATTGAGGTGGGTAGGGAGTGTCTGTATTGAGGTGTGTAGGGAGTGCCTGTATTGAGGTGGGTAGGGAGTGCCTGTATTGAGGTGGGTCGGGAGTCTCTGTATTGAGGTGGGTAGGGAGTGCCTGGATTGAAGTGGGTCGGGAGTGTCTGTATTGAGGTGGGTAGGGAGTGTCTGTATTGAGGTGGGTAGGGAGTGTCTGTATTGAGGTGGGTAGGGAGTGTCTGTATTAAGGTGGGTGGGGAGTGTCTGTATTGAGGTGGGTAGGGAGTGTCTGTATTGAGGTGGGTCGGGAGTGCCTGTATTGAGGTGGGTCGGGAGTCTCTGTATTGAGGTGGGTAGGGAGTGCCTGTATTGAGGTGGGTAGGGAGTGCCTGTATTGTGGTGGGTAGGGAGTGCCTGTATTGTGGTGGGTAGGGAGTGCCTGCATTTAGGTGGGTGGGGAGTGCCTTTATTGTGGTGGGTAGGCAGTGCCTGTATTGAGGTGCGTCGGGAGTGCCTGCATTGAGGTGGCTAGGGAGTGCCTGCATTGAGGTGGGTAGGGAGTGCCTGCATTGAGGTGGGTAGGGAGTGCCTGTATCAAGGTGGGTAGGGAGTGTCCGTATTGAGGTGGGTACGGAGTGCCTGTATTGTGGTGGGTAGGGAGTGCCTGTATTGTGGTGGGTCGGGAGTGGCTGTATTGTGGTGGGTCGGATGTGCCTGTATTGAGGTGGGTCGGGAGTGCCTGTATTGTGGTGGGTAGGATGTGCCTGTATTGAGGTGTGTCGGGATTATCTGTATTGAGGTGGGTTGGGAGTGTCTGTATTGAGGTGGGGAGGGAGTGTCTGTATTGTGGTGGTTAGGGAGTGCCTGTATTAAGGTGGGTAGGGAGTGCCTGTATTAAGGTGGGTAGGGAGTGCCTTTATTGAGGTGTGTCGGGAGTGTCTGTATTGTGGTGGGTCGGGTGTGTCTGTATTGTGGTCAGTTGGGAGTGCCTGTATTGTGGTGGGTAGGGAGTGTCTGTATTGAGGTGGGTAGGGAGTGCCTGTATTGTGGTGGTTAGGGATTATCTGTGTTGAGGTGTGTCGGGAGTGCCTGTATTGTGGTGGGTAGGGAGTGCCTGTATTGAGGTGGGTAGGGAGTGCCTGTATTGAGGTGGGTAGGGAGTGCCTGTATTGAGGTGGGTAGGGAGTGTCTCTATTGTGGTGGGTTGGGATTGCCTGTATTGTGGTGGGTAGGGAGTGTCTGTATTGAGGTGGGTAGGGAGTGCCTGTATTGAGGTGGGTAGGGAGTGCCTGTATTGAGGTGGGTAGGGAGTGCCTGTATTGTGGTGGATAGGGAGTGCCTGTATTGAGGTGGGTAGGGAGTGTCTGTATTGAGATGGGTCGGGAGTGTCTGTATTGTGGTGGGTCGGGAGTGCCTGTATTGAGGTGGGTAGGGAGTGCCTGTATTGTGGTGGGTAGGGAGTGTCTGTATTGAGGTGGGTAGGGAGTGTCTGTATTGTAGTGGGTAGGGTGTGCCTGTATTGTGGTGGGTAGGGAGTGCCTGTATTGAGTTGGGTAGGGAGTGCCTGTATTGTGGTGGGTAGGGAGTGTCTGTATTGAGGTGGGTAGGGAGTGCCTGTATTGAGGTGGGTAGGGAGTGCCTGTATTGTGGTGGGTAGGGAGTGTCTGTATTGAGGTGGGTAGGGAGTGTCTGTATTGTAGTGGGTAGGGTGTGCCTGTATTGTGGTGGGTAGGGAGTGCCTGTATTGAGTTGGGTAGGGAGTGCCTATATTGAGGCGGGTAGGGAGTGCCTATATTGAGGCGGGTAGGGAGTGTCTGTATTGAGGTGGGTGGGGATTGCCTATATTGAGGCGGGTAGGGAGTGCCTATATTGAGGCGGGTAGGGAGTGCCTATATTGAGGCGGGTAGGGAGTGCCTGTATTGAGGCGGGTAGGGAGTGTCTGTATTGAGGTGGGTGGGGAGTGCCTGTATTGAGGTGGGTAGGGAGTGCATATATTGAGGCGGGTAGGGAGTGTCTGTATTGAGGTGGGTAGGGAGTGTCTGTATTGTGGTGGGTAGGGAGTGCCTATATTGAGGCGGGTAGGGAGTGTCTGTATTGAGGTGGGTAGGGAGTGTCTGTATTGTGGTGGGTAGGGAGTGTCTGTATTGAGGTGGGTAGGGAGTGTCTGTATTGAGGTGGGTCGGGAGTGCCTGTATTGAGGTGGGTAGGGAGTGTCTGTATTGAGGTGGGTAGGGAGTGTCTGTATTGAGGTGGGTGGGGAGTGTCTGTATTGAGGTGGGTAGGGAGTGTCTGTATTGTGGTGGGTAGGGAGTGTCTGTATTGAGGTGGGTAGGGAGTGTCTGTATTGAGGTAGGTGGGGAGTGTCTGTATTGAGGTGGGTAGGGAGTGTCTGTATTGAGGTGTGTCGGGAGTGCCTGTATTGAGGTGGATTGGGAGTGCCTGTATTGAGGTGGGTCGGGAGTCTCTGTATTGAGGTGGGTAGGGAGTGCCTGGATTGAGGTGGGTAGGGAGTGTCTGTATTGAGGTGGGTAGGGAGTGTCTGTATTGAGGTGGGTGGGGAGTGTCTGTATTGAGGTGGGTAGGGAGTGTCTGCATTGAGGTGGGTCGGGAGTGCCTGTATTGAGGTGGGTCGGGAGTCTCTGTATTGAGGTGGGTAAGGAGTGCCTGTATTGAGGTGGGTAGGGAGTGCCTGTATTGAGGTGGGTAGGGAGTGCCTGTATTGAGGTGGGTAGGGAGTGCCTGCATTGAGGTGGGTAGGGAGTGCCTGTATTGAGGTGGGTAGGGAGTCTCTGTATTGAGGTGGGTAGGGAGTGCCTGTATTGAGGTGGGTAGGGAGTGTCTGTATTGAGGTGGGTCGGGAGTCTCTGTATTGAGGTGGGTAGGGAGTGCCTGTATTGAGGTGGGTAGGGAGTGCCTGTATTGAGGTGGGTAGGGAGTGCCTGTATTGAGGTGGGTAGGGAGTGCCTGTATTGAGGTGGGTAGGGAGTGTCTGTATTGAGGTGGGTCGGCAGTGCCTGTATTGAGGTGGGTAGGGAGTGTCTGTATTGAGGTGGGTCGGGAGTCTCTGTATTGAGGTGGGTAGGGAGTGCCTGTATTGAGGTGGGTAGGGAGTGCCTGTATTGAGGTGGGTAGGGAGTGCCTGTATTGAGGTGGGTAGGGAGTGCCTGTATTGAGGTGGGTAGGGAGTGCCTGTATTGAGGTGGGTAGGCAGTGCCTGTATTGAGGTGGGTAGGGAGTGTCTGTGTTGAGGTGGGTGGGGAGTGTCTGTATTGAGGTGGGTAGGGAGTGTCTGTATTGAGGTGGGTCGCGAGTGTCTGTATTGAGGTGGGTAGGGAGTGCCTCTATTGAGGTGGGTAGGGAGTGCCTCTATTGAGGTGGGTAGGGAGTGCCTCTATTGAGATGGGTAGGGAGTGCCTGTATTGAGGTGGGTAGGGAGTGTCTGTAATGTGGTGGGTAGGGAGTGTCTGTATTGAGGTGGGTAGGGAGTGTCTGTATTGAGGTGGGTCGCGAGTGTCTGTATTGAGGTGGGTAGGGAGTGCCTCTATTGAGGTGGGTAGGGAGTGTCTGTAATGTGGTGGGTGGGAGTGTCTGTATTGTGGTGGGTAGGGAGTGCCTCTATTGAGATGGGTAGGGAGTGCCTCTATTGAGGTGGGTAGGGTGTGCCTGTATTGTGGTGGGTAGGGAGTGCCTGTATTGAGGCGAGTAGGGAGTGTCTGTATTGAGGTTGGTAGGGAGTGTCTGTAATGTGGTGGGTAGGGAGTGTCTGTATTGAGGTGGGTAGGGAGTGTCTGTATTGTGGTGGGTAGGGAGTGTCTGTAATGTGGTGGGTAGGGAGTTTCTGTATTGAGGTGGGTAGGGAGTGTCTGTATTGAGGTGGGTAGGGAGTGTCTGTAATGTGGTGGGTGGGGAGTGTCTGTATTGAGGTGGGTAGGGAGTGTCTGTATTGAGGTGGGTCGCGAGTGTCTGTATTGAGGTGGGTAGGGAGTGCCTCTATTGAGGTGGGTAGGGAGTGCCTCTATTGAGATGGGTAGGGAGTGCCTGTATTGAGGTGGGTAGGGAGTGTCTGTAATGTGGTGGGTAGGGAGTGTCTGTATTGAGGTGGGTAGGGAGTGTCTGTATTGAGGTGGGTCGCGAGTGTCTGTATTGAGGTGGGTAGGGAGTGCCTCTATTGAGGTGGGTAGGGAGTGTCTGTAATGTGGTGGGTGGGAGTGTCTGTATTGTGGTGGGTAGGGAGTGCCTCTATTGAGATGGGTAGGGAGTGCCTGTATTGAGGTGGGTAGGGAGTGTCTGTAATGTGGTGGGTAGGGAGTGTCTGTATTGAGGTGGGCAGGGAGTGTCTGTATTGAGGTGGGTCGCGAGTGTCTGTATTGAGGTGGGTAGGGAGTGCCTGTATTGAGGTGGGTAGGGAGTGCCTGTATTGTGGTGGGTAGGGAGTGCCTCTATTGAGGTGGGTAGGGAGTGCCTGTATTGAGGTGGGTAGGGAGTGTCTGTATTGAGGTGGGTAGGGAGTGCCTGTTTTGAGGCGAGTAGGGAGTGCCTCTATTGAGGTGGGCAGGGTGTGCCTGTATTGTGGTGGGTGGGGAGTGCCTGTATTGAGGTGTGTAGGGAGTGCCTGTATTGAGGTGGGTAGGGAGTGCCTGTATTGAGGTGGGTAGGGAGTGTCTGTATTGTGGTGGGTTGGAATTGCCTGTATTGAGGTGGGTAGGGAGTGCCTGTATTGTGGTGGCAAGGGAGTGTCTGTATTGTGGTGGGTAGGGAGTGCCTGTATTGAGGTGGGTAGGGAGTGCTTGTATTGTGGTGGGTAGGGAGTGCCTGTATTGAGGTGGGTAGGGGGTGCCTGTATTGAGGTGGGTAGGGAGTGCCTGTATTGAGGTGGGTAGGGAGTGTCTGTATTGTGGTGGGTTGGGATTGCCTGTATTGTGGTGGGTAGGGAGTGTCTGTATTGAGGTGGGTAGGGAGTGCCTGCATTGAGGTGGGTAGGGAGTGCCTGTATTGTGGTGGGTAGGGAGTGCCTGTATTGAGGTGGGTAGGGAGTGCCTGTATTGAGGTGGGTAGGGAGTGCCTGTATTGAGGTGGGTAGGGAGTGTCTGTATTGTGGTGGGTTGGGATTGCCTGTATTGTGGTGGGTAGGGAGTGTCTGTATTGAGGTGGGTAGGGAGTGCCTGTATTGAGGTCGGTAGGGCGTGCCTGTATTGTGGTGGGTAGGGAGTGTCTGTATTGTGGTGGATAGGGAGTGCCTGTATTGAGGTGGGTGGGGAGTGTCTGTATTGTGGTGGGTAGGGAGTGTCTGTATTGAGGTGGGTCGGGAGTGCCTGTATTGAGGTGGGGAGGGAGTGTCTGTATTGAGGTGGGTGGGGAGTGTCTGTGTTGAGGTGGGTAGGGAGTGTCTGTATTGAGGTGGGTCGGGAGTGCCTGTATTGAGGTGGGTCGGGAGTCTCTGTATTGAGGTGGGTAGGGAGTGCCTGTATTGAGGTGGGGAGGGAGTGCCTGTATTGAGGTGGGTAGGGAGTGCCTGTATTGAGGTGGGTAGGGAGTGCCTGTATTGAGGTGGGTAGGGAGTGCCTGTATTGAGGTGGGTAGGGAGTGTCTGTATTGAGGTGGGTGGGGAGTGTCTGTATTGAGGTGGGTAGGCAGTGCCTGTATTGAGGTGGGTAGGGAGTGTCTGTATTCAGGTGGGTAGGGAGTGTCTGTATTGCGGTGGGTAGGGAGTGTCCCTGTTGAGGTGGGGAGGGAGTGCCTGTATTGTGGTGGGTAGGCAGTGCCTGTATTGTGGTGGGTAGGGAGTGCCTATATTGAGGCGGGTAGGGAGTGCCCATATTGAGGCGGGTAGGGAGTGCCTGTATTGAGGTGGGTAGGGAGTGCCTGTATTGAGGTGGGTAGGGAGTGTCTGTATTGAGGTGGGTGGGGAGTGTCTGTATTGAGGTGGGTGGGGAGTGTCTGTATTGAGGTGGGTAGGGAGTGTCTGTATTGTGGTGGGTAGGGAGTGTCTGTATTGAGGTGGGTAGGGAGTGTCTGTATTGAGGTGGGTGGGGAGTGTCTGTATTGAGGTGGGTAGGGAGTGTCTGTATTGAGGTGGGTAGGGAGTGTCTGTATTGAGGTGGGTGGGGAGTGTCTGTATTGAGGTGGGTGGGGAGTGTCTGTATTGAGGTGGGTAGGGAGTGTCTGTATTGTGGTGGGTAGGGAGTGTCTGTATTGAGGTGGGTAGGGAGTGTCTGTATTGAGGTGGGTGGGGAGTGTCTGTATTGAGGTGGGTAGGGAGTGTCTGTATTGAGGTGTGTAGGGAGTGCCTGTATTGAGGTGGGTAGGGAGTGCCTGTATTGAGGTGGGTCGGGAGTCTCTGTATTGAGGTGGGTAGGGAGTGCCTGGATTGAGGTGGGTTGGGAGTGTCTGTATTGAGGTGGGTAGGGAGTGTCTGTATTGAGGTGGGTAGGGAGTGTCTGTATTGAGGTGGGTAGGGAGTGTCTGTGTTGAGGTGGGTAGGGAGTGCCTGTATTGAGGTGGGTCGGGAGTCTCTGTATTGAGGTGGGTAGGGAGTGCCTGTATTGAGGTGGGTAGGGAGTGTCTGTGTTGAGGTGGGTAGGGAGTGCCTGTATTGAGGTGGGTCGGGAGTCTCTGTATTGAGGTGGGTAGGGAGTGCCTGTATTGAGGTGGGTAGGGAGTGCCTGTATTGAGGTGGGTAGAGAGTGTCTGTATTGAGGTGGGTAGGGAGTCTCTGTATTGAGGTGGGTAGGGAGTGCCTGTATTGAGGTGGGTAGGGAGTGTCTGTATTGAGGTGGGTCGGGAGTCTCTGTATTGAGGTGGGTAGGGAGTGCCTGTATTGAGGTGGGTAGGGAGTGCCTGTATTGAGGTGGGTAGGGAGTGCCTGTATTGAGGTGGGTAGGGAGTGCCTGTATTGAGGTCGGTAGGGAGTGCCTGTATTGAGGTGGGTCGGCAGTGCCTGTATTGAGGTGGGTAGGGAGTGCCTATATTGAGGCGGGTAGGGAGTTTCTGTATTGTGGTGGGTAGGGAGTGTCTGTATTGAGGTGGGTCGGGAGTGCCTGTATTGAGGTGGGTAGGGAGTGTCTGTATTGAGGTGGGTAGGGAGTGTCTGTATTGAGGTGTGTAGGGAGTGCCTGCATTGAGGTGGATAGGGAGTGCCTGTATTGAGGTGGGTCGGGAGTCTCTGTATTGAGGTGGGTAGGGAGTGCCTGTATTGAGGTGGGTAGGGAGTGTCTGTATTGAGGTGGGTGGGGAGTGTCTGTATTGAGGTGGGTAGGGAGTGTCTGTATTGAGGTGGGTCGGGAGTGCCTGTATTGAGGTGGGTCGGGAGTCTCTGTATTGAGGTGGGTAGGGAGTGCCTGTATTGAGGTGGGTAGGGAGTGCCTGTATTGAGGTGGGTAGGGAGTGCCTGTATTGAGGTGGGTAGGGAGTGCCTGTATTGAGGTGGGTAGGGAGTGCCTGTATTGAGGTGGGTAGGGAGTGTCTGTTTTGCGGTGGGTGGGGAGTGTCTGTATTGAGGTGGGTAGGCAGTGTCTGTATTGAGGTGGGTCGGGAGTGCCTGTATTGAGGTGGGTAGGGAGTGTCTGTATTGAGGTGGGTAGTGAGTGCCTGTATTGAGGTGGGTAGGCAGTGCCTGTATTGAGGTGGGTGGGGAGTGTCTGTATTGTGGTGGGTAGTGAGTGCCTGTATTGAGTTGGGTAGGGAGTGTCTGTATTGAGGTGGGTGGGGAGTGTCTGTATTGAGGTGGGTAGGGAGTGCCTGTATTCAGGTGGGTCGGGAGTGCCTGTATTCAGGTGGGTAGGGAGTGTCCCTGTTGAGGTGGGGAGGGAGTGCCTGTATTGTGGTGCGTAGGGAGTGTCTGTATTCAGGTGGGTAGTGAGTGCCTGTGTTGAGGTGGGTAGTGAGTGTCTGTATTGTGGTGGGTAGGGAGTGCCTGTATTCAGGTGGGTAGGGAGTGTCTGTATTGTGGTGGGTAGGGAGTGCCTGTATTGTGGTGGGTAGGCAGTGCCTGTATTGTGGTGGGTAGGGAGTGTCTGTATTGTGGTGGGTAGGGAGTGCCTGTATTGTGGTGGGTAGGCAGTGCCTGTATTGTGGTGGGTAGGGAGTGTCTGTATTGTGGTGGTTAGGGAGTGCCTGTATTGTGGTGCGTAGGCAGTGCCTCTATTGAGGTGGGTCGGGAGTGCCTGCATTTAGGTGGGTGGGGAGTGCCTTTATTGTGGTGGGTAGGCAGTGCCTGTATTGAGGTGGGTCGGGAGTGCCTGCATTGAGGTGGCTAGGGAGTGCCTGTATTGTGGTGGGTAGGGAGTGCCTGTATTGTGGTGGTTAGGGAGTGCCTGTATCAAGGTGGGTAGGGAGTGTCCGTATTGAGGTGGGTAGGGAGTGCCTGTATTGTGGTGGGTAGGGAGTGCCTGTATTGTGGTGGGTCGGGAGTGCCTGTATTGTGGTGGGTAGGGAGTGCCTGTATTGTGGTGGGTAGGGAGTGTCTGTATTGTGGTGGGTCGGGAGTGCCTGTATTGTGGTGCGTAGGCAGTGCCTCTATTGAGGTGGGTAGGGAGTGTCTGTGTTGAGGTGGGTAGTGAGTGCCTGTGTTGAGGTGGGTAGTGAGTTCCTGTATTCAGGTGGGTAGGGAGTGTCCCTGTTGAGGTGCGCAGTTAGTGTCTGTATTGTGGTGGGTAGGGAGTGCCTGTATTGTGGTGGGTAGGCAGTGCCTGTATTGTGGTGGGTAGGGAGTGTCTGTATTGTGGTGGGTAGGGAGTGCCTGTATTGTGGTGTGTAGGCAGTGCCTCTATTGAGGTGGGTCGGGAGTGCCTGCATTTAGGTGGCTAGGGAGTGCCTGTATTGTGGTGGGTAGGGAGTGCCTGTATTGTGGTGGGTAGGGAGTGCCTGTATTGTGGTGGGTAGGGAGTGCCTGTTTCAAGGTGGGTAGGGAGTGTCCGTATTGAGGTGGGTAGGGAGTGCCTGTATTGTGGTGGGTAGGGAGTGCCTGTATTGTGGTGGGTCGGGAGTGCCTGTATTGTGGTGGGTAGGGAGTGCCTGTATTGTGGTGGGTAGGGAGTGCCTGTATTGTGGTGGGTAGGGAGTGCCTGCATTTAGGTGGGTGGGGAGTGCCTTTATTGTGGTGGGTAGGCAGTGCCTGTATTGAGGTGCGTCGGGAGTGCCTGCATTGAGGTGGCTAGGGAGTGCCTGCATTGAGGTGGGTAGGGAGTGCCTGCATTGAGGTGGGTAGGGAGTGCCTGTATCAAGGTGGGTAGGGAGTGTCCGTATTGAGGTGGGTAGGGAGTGCCTGTATTGTGGTGGGTAGGGAGTGCCTGTATTGTGGTGGGTCGGGAGTGCCTGTATTGTGGTGGGTAGGATGTGCCTGTATTGTGGTGGGTAGGGAGTGCCTGTATTGAGGCGGGTAGGGAGTGTCTGTATTGTGGTGTGTAGGGATTATCTGTATTGAGGTGGGTTGGGAGTGTCTGTATTGAGGTGGGGAGGGAGTGTCTGTATTGTGGTGGTTAGGGAGTGCCTGTATTAAGGTGGGTAGGGAGTGCCTGTATTAAGGTGGGTAGGGTGTGCCTGTATTGTGGTGGGTAGGGAGTGCCTGTATTGTGGTGGGTAGGGAGTGCCTTTATTGAGGTGTGTCGGGAGTGTCTGTATTGTGGTGGGTCGGGTGTGTCTGTATTGTGGTCAGTTGGGAGTGCCTGTATTGTGGTGGGTAGGGAGTGTCTGTATTGAGGTGGGTAGGGAGTGCCTGTATTGTGGTGGTTAGGGATTATCTGTGTTGAGGTGTGTCGGGAGTGCCTGTATTGTGGTGGGTAGGGAGTGCCTGTATTGAGGTGGGTAGGGAGTGCCTGTATTGAGGTGGGTAGGGAGTGCCTGTATTGAGGTGGGTAGGGAGTGTCTCTATTGTGGTGGGTTGGGATTGCCTGTATTGTGGTGGGTAGGGAGTGTCTGTATTGAGGTGGGTAGGGAGTGCCTGTATTGAGGTGGGTAGGGAGTGCCTGTATTGAGGTGGGTAGGGAGTGCCTGTATTGTGGTGGATAGGGAGTGCCTGTATTGAGGTGGGTAGGGAGTGTCTGTATTGAGATGGGTAGGGAGTGTCTGTATTGTGGTGGGTAGGGAGTGCCTGTATTGTGGTGGGTAGGGAGTGCCTGTATTGTGGTGGGTAGGGAGTGTCTGTATTGAGGTGGGTAGTGAGTGTCTGTATTGAGGTGGGTAGGGAGTGTCTGTATTGTAGTGGGTAGGGTGTGCCTGTATTGTGGTGGGTAGGGAGTGCCTGTATTGAGTTGGGTAGGGAGTGCCTATATTGAGGCGGGTAGGGAGTGCCTATATTGAGGCGGGTAGGGAGTGTCTGTATTGAGGTGGGTGGGGATTGCCTATATTGAGGCGGGTAGGGAGTGCCTATATTGAGGCGGGTAGGGAGTGCCTATATTGAGGCGGGTAGGGAGTGCCTGTATTGAGGCGGGTAGGGAGTGTCTGTATTGAGGTGGGTAGGGAGTGCCTGTATTGAGGTGGGTAGGGAGTGTCTGTATTGAGGTGGGTAGGGAGTGTCTGTATTGAGGTGGGTGGGGAGTGTCTGTATTGAGGTGGGTAGGGAGTGTCTTTATTGTGGTGGGTAGGGAGTGTCTGTATTGAGGTGGGTAGGGAGTGTCTGTATTGAGGTAGGTGGGGAGTGTCTGTATTGAGGTGGGTAGGGAGTGTCTGTATTGAGGTGTGTCGGGAGTGCCTGTAGTGAGGTGGATTGGGAGTGCCTGTATTGAGGTGGGTCGGGAGTTTCTGTATTGTGGTGGGTAGGGAGTGTCTGTATTGAGGTGGGTCGGGAGTGCCTGTATTGAGGTGGGTAGGGAGTGTCTGTATTGAGGTGGGTAGGGAGTGTCTGTATTGAGGTGGGTGGGGAGTGTCTGTATTGAGGTGGGTAGGGAGTGTCTTTATTGTGGTGGGTAGGGAGTGTCTGTATTGAGGTGGGTAGGGAGTGTCTGTATTGAGGTAGGTGGGGAGTGTCTGTATTGAGGTGGGTAGGGAGTGTCTGTATTGAGGTGTGTCGGGAGTGCCTGTAGTGAGGTGGATTGGGAGTGCCTGTATTGAGGTGGGTCGGGAGTCTCTGTATTGAGGTGGGTAGGGAGTGCCTGGATTGAGGTGGGTAGGGAGTGTCTGTATTGCGGTGGGTAGGGAGTGTCTATATTGAGGTGGGTGGGGAGTGTCTGTATTGAGGTGGGTAGGGAGTGTCTGTATTGAGGTGGGTCGGGAGTCTCTGTATTGAGGTGGGTAGGGAGTGCCTGTATTGAGGTGGGTAGGGAGTGCCTGTATTGAGGTGGGTAGGGAGTGCCTGTATTGAGGTGGGTAGGGAGTGCCTGTATTGAGGTGGGTAGGGAGTGCCTGTATTGAGGTGGGTAGGGAGTCTCTGTATTGAGGTGGGTAGGGAGTGCCTGTATTGAGGTGGGTAGGGAGTGTCTGTATTGAGGTGGGTCGGGAGTCTCTGTATTGAGGTGGATAGGGAGTGCCTGTATTGAGGTGGGTAGGGAGTGCCTGTATTGAGGTGGGTAGGGAGTGCCTGTATTGAGGTGGGTAGGGAGTGCCTGTATTGAGGTGGGTAGGGAGTGTCTGTATTGAGGTGGGTCGGCAGTGCCTGTATTGAGGTGGGTAGGGAGTGTCTGTATTGAGGTGGGTCGGGAGTCTCTGTATTGAGGTGGGTAGGGAGTGCCTGTATTGAGGTGGGTAGGGAGTGCCTGTATTGAGGTGGGTAGGGAGTGCCTGTATTGAGGTGGGTAGGGAGTGCCTGTATTGAGGTGGGTAGGGAGTGCCTGTATTGAGGTGGGTAGGCAGTGCCTGTATTGAGGTGGGTAGGGAGTGTCTGTGTTGAGGTGGGTGGGGAGTGTCTGTATTGAGGTGGGTAGTGAGTGTCTGTATTGAGGTGGGTCGGCAGTGCCTGTATTGAGGTGGGTGGGCAGTGCCTGTATTGAGGTGGGTAGGGAGTGTCTGTGTTGAGGTGGGTAGTGAGTGCCTGTATTCAGGTGGGTCGGGAGTGTCTGTATTGCGGTGGGTAGGGAGTGTCCCTGTTGAGGTGGGGAGGGAGTGCCTGTATTGTGGTGGGTAGGGAGTGCCTGTATTGAGGTGGGTAGGGAGTGTCTGTATTGTGGTGGGTAGGGAGTGTCTGTATTGAGGTGGGTCGGGTGTGTCTGTATTGAGGTGGGTGGGGAGTGTCTGTATTGAGGTGGGTAGGGAGTGTCTGTATTGAGGTGGGTCGGGAGTGTCTGTATTGAGGTGGGTAGGGAGTGTCTGTATTGAGGTGGGTAGGGAGTGTCTGTATTGTGGTGGGTAGGGAGTGTCTGTATTGAGGTGGGTCGGGTGTGTCTGTATTGTGGTGGGCAGGGAGTGTCTGTATTGAGGTGGGTAGGGAGTGTCTGTATTGAGGTGGGTCGGGTGTGTCTGTATTGAGGTGGGTAGGGAGTGTCTGTATTGAGGTGGGTAGGGAGTGTCTGTATTGTGGTGTGTGGGGAGTGTCTGTATTGAGGTGGGTCGGGAGTGCCTGTATTGAGGTGGGTCGGGAGTGTCTGTATTGAGGTGGGTCGGGAGTGTCTGTATTGAGGTGGGTCGGGAGTGTCTGTATTGAGGTGGGTCGGGAGTGTCTGTATTGTGGTGTGTGGGGAGTGTCTGTATTGAGGTGGGTCGGGAGTGCCTGTATTGAGGTGGGTCGGGAGTGCCTGTATTGAGGAGGGTCGGGAGTGTCTGTATTGAGGTGGGTAGGGAGTGTCTGTATTGAGGTGGGTCGGGAGTGTCTGTATTGAGGTGGGTCGGGAGTGCCTGTATTGAGGTGGGTCGGGAGTGCCTGTATTGAGGAGGGTCGGGAGTGTCTGTATTGAGGCGGGTAGTGAGTTTCTGTATTGTGGTGGGTCGGGAGTGCCTGTATTGAGGAGGGTCGGGAGTGTCTGTATTGAGGCGGGTAGTGAGTTTCTGTATTGTGGTGGGTAGGAAGTGTCTGTATTGTGGTGGGTAGGCAGTGTCTGTATTGTGGTGGGTGGGGAGTGTCTGTATTGAGGTGGGTCGGGAGTGCCTGTATTGAGGTGGGTCGGGAGTGTCTGTATTGAGGAGGGTAGGGAGTGTCTGTATTGAGGTGGGTAGGGAGTGTCTGTATTGTGGTGGGTAGGGAGTGTCTGTATTGAGGTGGGTCGGGTGTGTCTGTATTGTGGTGGGCAGGGAGTGTCTGTATTGAGGTGGGTAGGGAGTGTCTGTATTGTGGTGGGTAGGGAGTGTCTGTATTGTGGTGGGTGGGGAGTGTCTGTATTGAGGTGGGTCGGGAGTGCCTGTATTGAGGTGGGTCGGGAGTGTCTGTATTGAGGAGGGTAGGGAGTGTCTGTATTGAGGTGGGTAGGGAGTGTCTGTATTGTGGTGGGTAGGGAGTGTCTGTATTGAGGTGGGTCGGGTGTGTCTGTATTGTGGTGGGCAGGGAGTGTCTGTATTGAGGTGGGTAGGGAGTGTCTGTATTGTGGTGGGTAGGGAATGTCTGTATTGAGGTGGGTGGGGAGTGTCTGTATTGAGGTGGGTAGGGTGTGTCTGTATTGAGGTGGGTCGGGTGTGTCTGTATTGAGGTGGGTCGGGTGTGTCTGTATTGAGGTGGGTAGGGTGTGTCTGTATTGAGGTGGGTCGGGTGTGTCCGTATTGAGGTGGGTAGGGAGTGCCTGTATTGAGGTGGGTCGGGTGTGTCTGTATTGAGGTGGGTAGGGCGTGTCTGTATTCAGGTGGGTAGGGAGTGTCTGTATTGTGGTGGGTAGGGAGTGTCTGTATTGAGGTGGGTCGGGTGTGTCTGTATTGAGGTGGGTGGGGAGTGTCTGTATTGAGGTGGGTAGGGAGTGTCTGTATTGTGGTGGGTAGGGAGTGTCTGTATTGAGGTGGGTAGGGTGTGTCTGTATTGAGGTGGGTGGGGAGTGTCAGTATTGAGGTGGGTAGGGAGTGTCTGTATTGAGGCGGGTAGCGAGTGTCTGTATTGTGGTGGGTAGGGAGTGTCTGTATTGAGGTGGGTGGGGAGTGTCTGTATTGAGGTGGGTAGGGAGTGTCTGTATTGAGGTGGGTCGGGAGTGGCTGTATTGATGTGGGTCGGGAGTGCCTGTATTGAGGTGGGTAGGGACTGCCTGTATTGAGGTGGGTAGGGAGTGCCTGTATTGAGGTGGGTAGGGAGTGCCTGTATTGAGGTGGGTAGGGAGTGCCTGTATTGAGGTGGGTAGGGAGTCTCTGTATTGAGGTGGGTAGGGAGTGCCTGTATTGAGGTGGGTAGGGAGTGTCTGTATTGAGGTGGGTCGGGAGTCTCTGTATTGAGGTGGGTAGGGAGTGCCTGTATTGAGGTGGGTAGGGAGTGCCTGTATTGAGGTGGCTAGGGAGTGCCTGTATTGAGGTGGGTAGGGAGTGCCTGTATTGAGGTGGGTAGGGAGTGTCTGTATTGAGGTGGGTGGGGAGTGTCTGTATTGTGGTGGGTAGTGAGTGCCTGTATTGTGGTGGGTAGGCAGTGCCTGTATTGTGGTGGGTAGGGAGTGTCTTTATTGTGGTGGGTAGGGAGTGCCTGTATTGTGGTGCGTAGGCAATGCCTCTATTGAGGTGGGTCGGGAGTGCCTGCATTTAGGTGGCTAGTGAGTGCCTGTATTGTGGTGGGTAGGGAGTGCCTGTATTGTGGTGGGTAGGGAGTGCCTGTATTGTGGTGGGTAGGGAGTGCCTGTATCAAGGTGGGTAGGGAGTGTCCGTATTGAGGTGGGTAGGGAGTGCCTGTATTGTGGTGGGTAGGCAGTGCCTGTATTGAGGTGAGTCGGGATTGCCTGCATTGAGGTGGCTAGGGAGTGCCTGCATTGAGGTGGGTAGGGAGTGCCTGCATTGAGGTGGGTAGGGAGTGCCTGTTTCAAGGTGGGTAGGGAGTGTCCGTATTGAGGTGGGTAGGGAGTGCCTGTATTGTGGTGGGTCGGGAGTGCCTGTATTGTGGTGGGTCGGGAGTGCCTGTATTGTGGTGGGTAGGGAGTGCCTGTATTGTGGTGGGTAGGGAGTGCCTGTATTGAGGCGGGTCGGGAGTGTCTGTATTGTGGTGTGTAGGGATTATCTGTATTGAGGTGGGTTGGGACTGTCTGTATTGAGGTGGGGAGGGAGTGTCTGTATTGTGGTGGGTAGGGAGTGCCTGTATTAAGGTGGGTCGGGAGTGCCTGTATTAAGGTGGGTAGGGTGTGCCTGTATTGTGGTGGGTAGGGAGTGCCTGTATTGTGGTGGGTAGGGAGTGCCTTTATTGAGGTGTGTTGGGAGTGTCTGTATTGTGGTGGGTCGGGTGTGTCTGTATTGTGGTCGGTTGGGAGTGCCTGTATTGTGGTGGGTCGGGAGTGTCTGTATTGAGGTGGGTAGGGAGTGCCTGTATTGTGGTGGTTAGGGATTATCTGTATTGAGGTGGGTTGGGAGTGTCTGTATTGAGGTGGGGAGGGAGTGTCTGTATTGTGGTGGGTCGGGAGTGCCTGTATTAAGGTGGGTAGGGAGTGCCTGTATTAAGGTGGGTAGGGTGTGCCTGTATTGTGGTGGGTAGGGAGTGCCTGTATTGTGGTGGGTAGGAATTGCCTTTATTGAGGTGTGTCGGGAGTGCCTGTATTGTGGTGGATAGGGAGTGCCTGTATTGAGGTGGGTAGGGAATGCCTGTATTGAGGTGGGTAGGGAGTGCCTGTATTGAGGTGGGTAGGGAGTGTCTCTATTGTGGTGGGTTGGGATTGCCTGTATTGTGGTGGGTAGGGAGTGTCTGTATTGAGGTGGGTAGGGAGTGCCTGTATTGAGGTGGGTAGGGAGTGCCTGTATTGAGGTGGGTAGGGAGTGCCTGTATTGTGGTGGGTAGGGAGTGTCTGTATTGTGGTGGATAGGGAGTGCCTGTATTGAGGTGGGTAGGGAGTGTCTGTATTGAGATGGGTAGGGAGTGTCTGTATTGTGGTGGGTAGGGAGTGCCTGTATTGTGGTGGGTAGGGAGTGCCTGTATTGTGGTGGGTAGGGAGTGTCTGTATTGTGGTGGGTAGGGAGTGTCTGTATTGTGGTGGGTAGGGTGTGCCTGTATTGTGGTGGGTAGGGAGTGCCTGTATTGAGGTGGGTAGGGAGTGCCTATATTGAGGCAGGTAGGGAGTGCCTATATTGAGGCGGGTAGGGAGTGTCTGTATTGAGGTGGGTGGGGAGTGCCTATATTGAGGCGGGTAGGGTGTGCCTATATTGAGGCGGGTAGGGAGTGCCTATATTGAGGTGGGTAGGGAGTGCCTATATTGAGGCGGGTAGGGTGTGCCTATATTGAGGCGGGTAGGGAGTGCCTATATTGAGGCGGGTAGGGAGTGCCTATATTGAGGCGGGTAGGGAGTGTCTGTATTGAGGTGGGTGGGGAGTGTCTGTATTGAGGTGGGTCGGGAGTGCCTGTATTGAGGTGGGTAGGGAGTGCCTATATTGAGGCGGGTAGGGAGTTTCTGTATTGTGGTGGGTAGGGAGTGTCTGTATTGAGGTGGGTCGGGAGTGCCTGTATTGAGGTGGGTAGGGAGTGTCTGTATTGAGGTGGGTAGGGAGTGTCTGTATTGAGGTGGGTGGGGAGTGTCTGTATTGAGGTGGGTAGGGAGCGTCTGTATTGTGGTCGGTAGGGAGTGTCTGTATTGAGGAGGGTAGGGAGTGTCTGTATTGAGGTAGGTGGGGAGTGTTTGTATTGAGGTGGGTAGGGAGTGTCTGTATTGAGGTGTGTAGGGAGTTCCTGTATTGAGGTGGATAGGGAGTGCCTGTATTGAGGTGGGTCGGGAGTCTCTGTATTGAGGTGGGTAGGGAGTGCCTGGATTGAGGTGGGTAGGGAGTGTCTGTATTGAGGTGGGTAGGGAGTGTCTGTATTGTGGTGGGTAGGGAGTGCCTGTATTGAGGTGGGTCGGGAGTGTCTGTATTGTGGTGGGTAGGGAGTGCCTGTATTGAGGTGGGTCGGGAGTCTCTGTATTGAGGTGGGTAGGGAGTGCCTGTATTGAGGTGGGTAGGGAGTGCCTGTATTGAGGTGGGTAGGGAGTGGCTGTATTGAGGTGGGTAGGGTATTGCCTGTATTGAGGTGGGTAGGGAGTCTCTGTATTGAGGTGGGTAGGGAGTGCCTGTATTGAGGTGGGTAGGGAGTGTCTGTATTGAGGTGGGTCGGGAGTCTCTGTATTGAGGTGGGTAGGGAGTGCCTGTATTGAGGTGGGTAGGGAGTGCCTGTATTGAGGTGGGTAGGGAGTGCCTGTATTGAGGTGGGTAGGGAGTGCCTGTATTGAGGTGGGTAGGGAGTGTCTGTATTGAGGTGGGTCGGCAGTGCCTGTATTGAGGTGGGTAGGGAGTGTCTGTATTGAGGTGGGTGGGGAGTGTCTGTATTGTGGTGGGTAGTGAGTGCCTGTATTGAGTGGGTGGGCAGTGCCTGTATTGAGGTGGGTAGGGAGTGTCTGTATTGAGGTGGGTGGGGAGTGCCTGTATTGAGGTGGGTAGGGAGTGCCTATATTGAGGCGGGTAGGGAGTTTCTGTATTGTGGTGGGTAGGGAGTGTCTGTATTGAGGTGGGTCGGGAGTGCCTGTATTGAGGTGGGTAGGGAGTGTCTGTATTGAGGTGGGTAGGGAGTGTCTGTATTGAGGTGGGTGGGGAGTGTCTGTATTGAGGTGGGTAGGGAGTGTCTGTATTGTGGTGGGTAGGGAGTGTCTGTATTGAGGTGGGTAGGGAGTGTCTGTATTGAGGTAGGTGGGGAGTGTCTGTATTGAGGTGGGTAGGGAGTGTCTGTATTGAGGTGTGTCGGGAGTGCCTGTATTGAGGTGGATTGGGAGTGCCTGTATTGAGGTGGGTCGGGAGTCTCTGTATTGAGGTGGGTAGGGAGTGCCTGGATTGAGGTGGGTAGGGAGTGTCTGTATTGAGGTGGGTAGGGAGTGTCTATATTGAGGTGGGTGGGGAGTGTCTGTATTGAGGTGGGTAGGGAGTGCCTGTATTGAGGTGGGTCGGGAGTCTCTGTATTGAGGTGGGTAGGGAGTGCCTGTATTGAGGTGGGGAGGGAGTGCCTGTATTGAGGTGGGTAGGGAGTGCCTGTATTGAGGTGGGTAGGGAGTGCCTGTATTGAGGTGGGTAGGGAGTGCCTGTATTGAGGTGGGTAGGGAGTCTCTGTATTGAGGTGGGTAGGGAGTGCCTGTATTGAGGTGGGTAGGGAGTGTCTGTATTGAGGTGGGTCGGGAGTCTCTGTATTGAGGTGGGTAGGGAGTGCCTGTATTGAGGTGGGTAGGGAGTGCCTGTATTGAGGTGGGTAGGGAGTGCCTGTATTGAGGTGGGTAGGGAGTGCCTGTATTGAGGTGGGTAGGGAGTGTCTGTATTGAGGTGGGTCGGCAGTACCTGTATTGAGGTGGGTAGGGAGTGTCTGTATTGAGGTGGGTCGGGAGTCTCTGTATTGAGATGGGTAGGGAGTGCCTGTATTGAGGTGGGTAGGGAGTGCCTGTATTGAGGTGGGTAGGGAGTGCCTGTATTGAGGTGGGTAGGGAGTGCCTGTATTGAGGTGGGTAGGGAGTGCCTGTATTGAGGTGGGTAGGGAGTGCCTGTATTGAGGTGGGTAGGCAGTGCCTGTATTGAGGTGGGTAGGGAGTGTCTGTGTTGAGGTGGGTGGGGAGTGTCTGTATTGAGGTGGGTAGTGAGTGTCTGTATTGAGGTGGGTCGGCAGTGCCTGTATTGAGGTGGGTGGGCAGTGCCTGTATTGAGGTGGGTAGGGAGTGTCTGTGTTGAGGTGGGTAGTGAGTGCCTGTATTCAGGTGGGTAGGGAGTGTCTGTATTGCGGTGGGTAGGGAGTGTCCCTGTTGAGGTGGGGAGGGAGTGCCTGTATTGTGGTGGGTAGGGAGTGCCTGTATTGAGGTGGGTCGGGAGTGCCTGTATTGAGGTGGGTAGGGAGTGTCTGTATTGAGGTGGGTAGGGAGTGTCTGTATTGAGGTGGGTGGGGAGTGTCTGTATTGAGGTGGGTAGGGAGTGTCTGTATTGTGGTGGGTAGGGAGTGTCTGTATTGAGGTGGGTAGGGAGTGTCTGTATTGAGGTAGGTGGGGAGTGTCTGTATTGAGGTGGGTAGGGAGTGTCTGTATTGAGGTGTGTCGGGAGTGCCTGTATTGAGGTGGATTGGGAGTGCCTGTATTGAGGTGGGTCGGGAGTCTCTGTATTGAGGTGGGTAGGGAGTGCCTGGATTGAGGTGGGTAGGGAGTGTCTGTATTGAGGTGGGTAGGGAGTGTCTATATTGAGGTGGGTGGGGAGTGTCTGTATTGAGGTGGGTAGGGAGTGTCTGTATTGAGGTGGGTCGGGAGTGCCTGTATTGAGGTGGGTCGGGAGTCTCTGTATTGAGGTGGGTAGGGAGTGCCTGTATTGAGGTGGGGAGGGAGTGCCTGTATTGAGGTGGGTAGGGAGTGCCTGTATTGAGGTGGGTAGGGAGTGCCTGTATTGAGGTGGGTAGGGAGTGCCTGTATTGAGGTGGGTAGGGAGTCTCTGTATTGAGGTGGGTAGGGAGTGCCTGTATTGAGGTGGGTAGGGAGTGTCTGTATTGAGGTGGGTCGGGAGTCTCTGTATTGAGGTGGGTAGGGAGTGCCTGTATTGAGGTGGGTAGGGAGTGCCTGTATTGAGGTGGGTAGGGAGTGCCTGTATTGAGGTGGGTAGGGAGTGTCTGTATTGAGGTGGGTCGGCAGTACCTGTATTGAGGTGGGTAGGGAGTGTCTGTATTGAGGTGGGTCGGGAGTCTCTGTATTGAGGTGGGTAGGGAGTGCCTGTATTGAGGTGGGTAGGGAGTGCCTGTATTGAGGTGGGTAGGGAGTGCCTGTATTGAGGTGGGTAGGGAGTGCCTGTATTGAGGTGGGTAGGGAGTGCCTATATTGAGGCGGGTAGGGAGTGTCTGTATTGAGGTGGGTGGGGAGTGCCTATATTGAGGCGGGTAGGGTGTGCCTATATTGAGGCGGGTAGGGAGTGCCTATATTGAGGCGGGTAGGGAGTGTCTGTATTGAGGCGGGTAGGGAGTGTCTGTATTGTGGTGGGTAGGGAGTGTCTGTATTGAGGTGGGTGGGGAGTGTCTGTATTGAGGTGGGTAGGGAGTGTCTGTATTGAGGTGGGTCGGGAGTGCCTGTATTGATGTGGGTAGGGAGTGCCTGTATTGAGGTGGGTAGGGAGTGTCTGTATTGTGGTGGGTAGGGAGTGTCTGTATTGAGGTGGGTAGGGTGTGTCTGTATTGAGGTGGGTGGGGAGTGTCAGTATTGAGGTGGGTAGGGAGTGTCTGTATTGAGGCGGGTAGGGAGTGTCTGTATTGTGGTGGGTAGGGAGTGTCTGTATTGAGGTGGGTGGGGAGTGTCTGTATTGAGGTGGGAAGGGAGTGTCTGTATTGAGGTGGGTCGGGAGTGCCTGTATTGATGTGGGTCGGGAGTGCCTGTATTGAGGTGGGTAGGGAGTGCCTGTATTGAGGTGGGTAGGGAGTGCCTGTATTGAGGTGGGTAGGGAGTGCCTGTATTGAGGTGGGTAGGGAGTGCCTGTATTGAGGTGGGTAGGGAGTCTCTGTATTGAGGTGGGTAGGGAGTGCCTGTATTGAGGTGGGTCGGCAGTGTCTGTATTGAGGTGGGTCGGGAGTCTCTGTATTGAGGTGGGTAGGGAGTGCCTGTATTGAGGTGGGTAGGGAGTGCCTGTATTGAGGTGGGTAGGGAGTGCCTGTATTGAGGTGGGTAGGGAGTGCCTGTATTGAGGTGGGTAGGGAGTGTCTGTATTGAGGTGGGTGGGGAGTGTCTGTATTGAGGTGGGTGGGGAGTGTCTGTATTGTGGTGGGTAGTGAGTTCCTGTATTGTGGTGGGTAGGCAGTGCCTGTATTGTGGTGGGTAGGGAGTGTCTGTATTGTGGTGGGTAGGGAGTGCCTGTATTGTGGTGCGTAGGCAATGCCTCTATTGAGGTGGGTCGGGAGTGCCTGCATTTAGGTGGCTCGTGAGTGCCTGTATTGTGGTGGGTCGGGAGTGCCTGTATTGTGGTGGGTAGGGAGTGCCTGTATTGTGGTGGGTAGGGAGTGCCTGTATCAAGGTGGGTAGGGAGTGTCCGTATTGAGGTGGGTAGGGAGTGCCTGTATTGTGGTGGGTAGGGAGTGCCTGTATTGTGGTGGGTCGGGAGTGCCTGTATTGTGGTGGGTAGGGAGTGCCTGTATTGAGGTGCGTCGGGAGTGCCTGCATTGAGGTGGCTAGGGAGTGCCTGCATTGAGGTGGCTAGGGAGTGCCTGCATTGAGGTGGGTAGGGAGTGCCTGTTTCAAGGTGGGTAGGGAGTGTCCGTATTGAGGTGGGTAGGGAGTGCCTGTATTGTGGTGGGTCGGGAGTGCCTGTATTGTGGTGGGTCGGGAGTGCCTGTATTGTGGTGGGTAGGGAGTGCCTGTATTGTGGTGGGTAGGGAGTGCCTGTATTGAGGCGGGTCGGGATTGTCTGTATTGTGGTGTGTAGGGATTATCTATATTGAGGTGGGTTGGGACTGTCTGTATTGAGGTGGGGAGTGAGTGTCTGTATTGTGGTGGGTAGGGAGTGCCTGTATTAAGGTGGGTAGGGAGTGCCTGTATTAAGGTGGGTAGGGTGTGCCTGTATTGTGGTGGGTAGGGAGTGCCTGTATTGTGGTGGGTAGGGAGTGCCTTTATTGAGGTGTGTCGGGAGTGTCTGTATTGTGGTGGGTCGGGTGTGTCTGTATTGTGGTCAGTTGGGAGTGCCTGTATTGTGGTGGGTCGGGAGTGTCTGTATTGAGGTGGGTAGGGAGTGCCTGTATTGTGGTGGTTAGGGATTATCTGTATTGAGGTGGGTTGGGAGTGTCTGTATTGAGGTGGGTGGGCAGTGCCTGTATTGAGGTGGGTAGGGAGTGTCTGTATTGAGGTGGGTAGTGAGTGCCTGTATTGAGGTGGGTGGGCAGTGCCTGTATTGAGGTGGGTAGGCAGTGCCTGTATTGCGGTGGGTAGGGAGTGCCTATATTGAGGTGGGTAGGGAGTGCCTGTATTGTGGTGGGTAGGGAGTGTCTGTATTGAGGTGGGTAGGCAGTGTCTGTATTGCGGTGGGTAGGGAGTGCCTATATTGAGGTGGGTAGGGAGTGCCTGTATTGTGGTGGGTAGGGAGTGTCTGTATTGAGGTGGGTGGGGGGTGCCTATATTGAGGCGGGTAGGGTGTGCCTATATTGAGGCGGGTAGGGAGTGCCTATATTGAGGCGGGTAGGGAGTGCCTATATTGAGGCGGGTAGGGTGTGCCTATATTGAGGCGGGTAGGGAGTGCCTATATTGAGGCGGGTAGGGAGTGCCTATATTGAGGCGGGTAGGGAGTGTCTGTATTGAGGTGGGTGGGTAGTGTCTGTATTGAGGTGGGTCGGGAGTGCCTGCATTGAGGTGGGTAGGGAGTGCCTATATTGAGGCGGGTAGGGAGTTTCTGTATTGTGGTGGGTAGGGAGTGTCTGTATTGAGGTGGGTAGGGAGTGCCTGTATTGAGGTGGGTAGGGAGTGCCTGTATTGAGGTGGGTAGGTAGTGCCTGTATTGAGGTGGGTAGGGAGTGCCTGTATTGAGGTGGGTAGGGAGTGCCTGTATTGAGGTGGGTAGGGAGTGTCTGTATTGTGGTGGGTAGGGAGTGCCTGTATTAAGGTGGGTAGGGTATTGCCTGTATTGAGGTGGGTAGGGAGTCTCTGTATTGAGGTGGGTAGGGAGTGCCTGTATTGAGGTGGGTAGGGAGTGTCTGTATTGAGGTGGGTCGGGAGTCTCTGTATTGAGGTGGGTTGGGACTGTCTGTATTGAGGTGGGGAGGGAGTGTCTGTATTGTGGTGGGTAGGGAGTGCCTGTATTAAGGTGGGTAGGGTATTGCCTGTATTGAGGTGGGTAGGGAGTCTCTGTATTGAGGTGGGTAGGGAGTGCCTGTATTGAGGTGGGTAGGGAGTGTCTGTATTGAGGTGGGTCGGGAGTCTCTGTATTGAGGTGGGTAGGGAGTGCCTGTATTGAGGTGGGTAGGGAGTGCCTGTATTGAGGTGGGTAGGGAGTGCCTGTATTGAGGTGGGTAGGGAGTGCCTGTATTGAGGTGGGTAGGGAGTGTCTGTCTTGAGGTGGGTCGGCAGTGCCTGTATTGAGGTGGGTAGGGAGTGTCTGTATTGAGGTGGGTGGGGAGTGTCTGTATTGTGGTGGGTGGGGAGTGCCTGTATTGAGGTGGGTAGGGAGTGCCTATATTGAGGCGGGTAGGGAGTTTCTGTATTGTGGTGGGTAGGGAGTGTCTGTATTGAGGTGGGTCGGGAGTGCCTGTATTGAGGTGGGTAGGGAGTGTCTGTATTGAGGTGGGTAGGGAGTGTCTGTATTGAGGTGGGTGGGGAGTGTCTGTATTGTGGTGGGTAGGGAGTGTCTGTATTGAGGAGGGTAGGGAGTGTCTGTATTGAGGTAGGTGGGGAGTGTTTGTATTGAGGTGGGTAGGGAGTGTCTGTATTGAGGTGTGTAGGGAGTTCCTGTATTGAGGTGGATAGGGAGTGCCTGTATTGAGGTGGGTCGGGAGTCTCTGTATTGAGGTGGGTAGGGAGTGCCTGGATTGAGGTGGGTAGGGAGTGTCTGTATTGAGGTGGGTAGGGAGTGTCTGTATTGTGGTGGGTAGGGAGTGCCTGTATTGAGGTGGGTCGGGAGTGTCTGTATTGTGGTGGGTAGGGAGTGCCTGTATTGAGGTGGGTCGGGAGTCTCTGTATTGAGGTGGGTAGGGAGTGCCTGTATTGAGGTGGGTAGGGAGTGCCTGTATTGAGGTGGGTAGGGAGTGGCTGTATTGAGGTGGGTAGGGTATTGCCTGTATTGAGGTGGGTAGGGAGTCTCTGTATTGAGGTGGGTAGGGAGTGCCTGTATTGAGGTGGGTAGGGAGTGTCTGTATTGAGGTGGGTCGGGAGTCTCTGTATTGAGGTGGGTAGGGAGTGCCTGTATTGAGGTGGGTAGGGAGTGCCTGTATTGAGGTGGGTAGGGAGTGCCTGTATTGAGGTGGGTAGGGAGTGCCTGTATTGAGGTGGGTAGGGAGTGTCTGTATTGAGGTGGGTCGGCAGTGCCTGTATTGAGGTGGGTAGGGAGTGTCTGTATTGAGGTGGGTGGGGAGTGTCTGTATTGTGGTGGGTAGTGAGTGCCTGTATTGAGTGGGTGGGCAGTGCCTGTATTGAGGTGGGTAGGGAGTGTCTGTATTGAGGTGGGTAGTGAGTGCCTGTATTGTGGTGGGTGGGCAGTGCCTGTATTGAGGTGGGTGGGGAGTGCCTGTATTGAGGTGGGTAGGGAGTGCCTATATTGAGGCGGGTAGGGAGTTTCTGTATTGTGGTGGGTAGGGAGTGTCTGTATTGAGGTGGGTCGGGAGTGCCTGTATTGAGGTGGGTAGGGAGAGTCTGTATTGAGGTGGGTAGGGAGTGTCTGTATTGAGGTGGGTGGGGAGTGTCTGTATTGAGGTGGGTAGGGAGTGTCTGTATTGTGGTGGGTAGGGAGTGTCTGTATTGAGGTGGGTAGGGAGTGTCTGTATTGAGGTAGGTGGGGAGTGTCTGTATTGAGGTGGGTAGGGAGTGTCTGTATTGAGGTGTGTCGGGAGTGCCTGTATTGAGGTGGATTGGGAGTGCCTGTATTGAGGTGGGTCGGGAGTCTCTGTATTGAGGTGGGTAGGGAGTGCCTGGATTGAGGTGGGTAGGGAGTGTCTGTATTGAGGTGGGTAGGGAGTGTCTATATTGAGGTGGGTGGGGAGTGTCTGTATTGAGGTGGGTAGGGAGTGTCTGTATTGAGGTGGGTCGGGAGTGCCTGTATTGAGGTGGGTCGGGAGTCTCTGTATTGAGGTGGGTAGGGAGTGCCTGTATTGAGGTGGGGAGGGAGTGCCTGTATTGAGGTGGGTAGGGAGTGCCTGTATTGAGGTGGGTAGGGAGTGCCTGTATTGAGGTGGGTAGGGAGTGCCTGTATTGAGGTGGGTAGGGAGTCTCTGTATTGAGGTGGGTAGGGAGTGCCTGTATTGAGGTGGGTAGGGAGTGTCTGTATTGAGGTGGGTCGGGAGTCTCTGTATTGAGGTGGGTAGGGAGTGCCTGTATTGAGGTGGGTAGGGAGTGCCTGTATTGAGGTGGGTAGGGAGTGCCTGTATTGAGGTGGGTAGGGAGTGCCTGTATTGAGGTGGGTAGGGAGTGCCTGTATTGAGGTGGGTAGGGAGTGCCTGTATTGAGGTGGGTAGGCAGTGCCTGTATTGAGGTGGGTAGGGAGTGTCTGTGTTGAGGTGGGTGGGGAGTGTCTGTATTGAGGTGGGTAGTGAGTGTCTGTATTGAGGTGGGTCGGCAGTGCCTGTATTGAGGTGGGTGGGCAGTGCCTGTATTGAGGTGGGTAGGGAGTGTCTGTGTTGAGGTGGGTAGTGAGTGCCTGTATTCAGGTGGGTAGGGAGTGTCTGTATTGCGGTGGGTAGGGAGTGTCCCTGTTGAGGTGGGGAGGGAGTGCCTGTATTGTGGTGGGTCGGGAGTGCCTGTATTGAGGTGGGTAGGGAGTGCCTATATTGAGGCGGGTAGGGAGTGTCTGTATTGAGGTGGGTGGGGAGTGCCTATATTGAGGCGGGTCGGGTGTGCCTATATTGAGGCGGGTAGGGAGTGCCTATATTGAGGCGGGTAGGGAGTGCCTATATTGAGGTGGGTAGGGAGTGTCTGTATTGAGGTGGGTGGGGAGTGTCTGTATTGAGGTGGGTCGGCAGTGCCTGTATTGAGGTGGGTCGGGAGTGTCTGTATTGAGGTGGGTAGGGAGTGTCTGTATTGAGGTGGGTAGGGAGTGTCTGTATTGTGGTGGGTAGGGAGTGTCTGTATTGAGGTGGGTCGGGTGTGTCTGTATTGTGGTGGGCAGGGAGTGTCTGTATTGAGGTGGGTAGGGAGTGTCTGTATTGTGGTGGGTAGGGAGTGTCTGTATTGAGGTGGGTCGGGTGTGTCTGTATTGAGGTGGGTGGGGAGTGTCTGTATTGAGGTGGGTAGGGAGTGTCTGTATTGTGGTGGGTAGGGAGTGTCTGTATTGAGGTGGGTCGGGTGTGTCTGTATTGAGGTGGGTCGGGTGTGTCTGTATTGAGGTGGGTAGGGAGTGTCTGTATTGTGGTGGGTAGGGAGTGCCTGTATTGAGGTGGGTCGGGAGTGTCTGTATTGTGGTGTGTCGGGAGTGCCTGTATTGAGGTGGATTGGGAGTGCCTGTATTGAGGTGGGTCGGGAGTCTCTGTATTGAGGTGGGTAGGGAGTGCCTGGATTGAGGTGGGTAGGGAGTGTCTGTATTGAGGTGGGTAGGGAGTGTCTATATTGAGGTGGGTGGGGAGTGTCTGTATTGAGGTGGGTAGGGAGTGTCTGTATTGAGGTGGGTCGGGAGTGCCTGTATTGAGGTGGGTCGGGAGTCTCTGTATTGAGGTGGGTAGGGAGTGCCTGTATTGAGGTGGGGAGGGAGTGCCTGTATTGAGGTGGGTAGGGAGTGCCTGTATTGAGGTGGGTAGGGAGTGCCTGTATTGAGGTGGGTAGGGAGTGCCTGTATTGAGGTGGGTAGGGAGTGTCTGTATTGAGGTGGGTCGGCAGTACCTGTATTGAGGTGGGTAGGGAGTGTCTGTATTGAGGTGGGTCGGGAGTCTCTGTATTGAGGTGGGTAGGGAGTGCCTGTATTGAGGTGGGTAGGGAGTGCCTGTATTGAGGTGGGTAGGGAGTGCCTGTATTGAGGTGGGTAGGGAGTGCCTGTATTGAGGTGGGTAGGGAGTGCCTGTATTGAGGTGGGTAGGGAGTGCCTGTATTGAGGTGGGTAGGCAGTGCCTGTATTGAGGTGGGTAGGGAGTGTCTGTGTTGAGGTGGGTGGGGAGTGTCTGTATTGAGGTGGGTAGTGAGTGTCTGTATTGAGGTGGGTCGGCAGTGCCTGTATTGAGGTGGGTGGGCAGTGCCTGTATTGAGGTGGGTAGGGAGTGTCTGTGTTGAGGTGGGTAGTGAGTGCCTGTATTCAGGTGGGTAGGGAGTGTCTGTATTGCGGTGGGTAGGGAGTGTCCCTGTTGAGGTGGGGAGGGAGTGCCTGTATTGTGGTGGGTAGGGAGTGCCTGTATTGAGGTGGGTAGGGAGTGCCTATATTGAGGCGGGTAGGGAGTGTCTGTATTGAGGTGGGTGGGGAGTGCCTATATTGAGGCGGGTAGGGTGTGCCTATATTGAGGCGGGTAGGGAGTGCCTATATTGAGGCGGGTAGGGAGTTTCTGTATTGTGGTGGGTAGGGAGTGTCTGTATTGAGTTGGGTCGGGAGTGCCTGTATTGAGGTGGGTAGGGAGTGTCTGTATTGAGGTGGGTAGGGAGTGTCTGCATTGAGGTGGGTGGGGAGTGTCTGTATTGAGGTGGGTAGGGAGTGTCTGTATTGTGGTGGGTAGGGAGTGTCTGTATTGAGGTGGGTAGGGAGTGTCTGTATTGAGGTAGGTGGGGAGTGTCTGTATTGAGGTGGGTAGGGAGTGTCTGTATTGAGGTGTGTCGGGAGTGCCTGTATTGAGGTGGATTGGGAGTGCCTGTATTGAGGTGGGTCGGGAGTCTCTGTATTGAGGTGGGTAGGGAGTGCCTGGATTGAGGTGGGTAGGGAGTGTCTGTATTGAGGTGGGTAGGGAGTGTCTATATTGAGGTGGGTGGGGAGTGTCTGTATTGAGGTGGGTAGGGAGTGTCTGTATTGAGGTGGGTCGGGAGTGCCTGTATTGAGGTGGGTCGGGAGTCTCTGTATTGAGGTGGGTAGGGAGTGCCTGTATTGAGGTGGGGAGGGAGTGCCTGTATTGAGGTGGGTAGGGAGTGCCTGTATTGAGGTGGGTAGGGAGTGCCTGTATTGAGGTGGGTAGGGAGTGCCTGTATTGAGGTGGGTAGGGAGTCTCTGTATTGAGGTGGGTCGGGAGTGCCTGTATTGAGGTGGGTAGGGAGTGTCTGTATTGAGGTGGGTCGGGAGTCTCTGTATTGAGGTGGGTAGGGAGTGCCTGTATTGAGGTGGGTAGGGAGTGCCTGTATTGAGGTGGGTAGGGAGTGCCTGTATTGAGGTGGGTAGGGAGTGCCTGTATTGAGGTGGGTAGGGAGTGTCTGTATTGAGGTGGGTCGGCAGTACCTGTATTGAGGTGGGTAGGGAGTGTCTGTATTGAGGTGGGTCGGGAGTCTCTGTATTGAGGTGGGTAGGGAGTGCCTGTATTGAGGTGGGTAGGGAGTGCCTGTATTGAGGTGGGTAGGGAGTGCCTGTATTGAGGTGGGTAGGGAGTGCCTGTATTGAGGTGGGTAGGGAGTGCCTGTATTGAGGTGGGTAGGGAGTGCCTGTATTGAGGTGGGTAGGCAGTGCCTGTATTGAGGTGGGTAGGGAGTGTCTGTGTTGAGGTGGGTGGGGAGTGTCTGTATTGAGGTGGGTAGTGAGTGTCTGTATTGAGGTGGGTCGGCAGTGCCTGTATTGAGGTGGGTGGGCAGTGCCTGTATTGAGGTGGGTAGGGAGTGTCTGTGTTGAGGTGGGTAGTGAGTGCCTGTATTCAGGTGGGTAGGGAGTGTCTGTATTGCGGTGGGTAGGGAGTGCCTGTATTGAGGTGGGTAGGGAGTGTCTGTATTGTGGTGGGTAGGGAGTGCCTGTATTGAGGTGGGTAGGGAGTGCCTATATTGAGGCGGGTAGGGAGTGTCTGTATTGAGGTGGGTGGGGAGTGCCTATATTGAGGCGGGTAGGGTGTGCCTATATTGAGGCGGGTAGGGAGTGCCTATATTGAGGCGGGTAGGGAGTGCCTATATTGAGGTGGGTAGGGAGTGTCTGTATTGAGGTGGGTGGGGAGTGTCTGTATTGAGGTGGGTCGGGAGTGTCTGTATTGAGGTGGGTAGGGAGTGTCTGTATTGAGGTGGGTAGGGAGTGTCTGTATTGAGGTGGGTCGGGTGTGTCTGTATTGAGGTGGGTGGGGAGTGTCTGTATTGAGGTGGGTAGGGAGTGTCTGTATTGTGGTGGGTAGGGAGTGTCTGTATTGAGGTGGGTCGGGTGTGTCTGTATTGAGGTGGGTGGGGAGTGTCTGTATTGAGGTGGGTGGGGAGTGTCTGTATTGTGGTGGGTAGGGAGTGTCTGTATTGAGGTGGGTCGGGTGTGTCTGTATTGAGGTGGGTAGGGTGTGTCTGTATTGAGGTGGGTCGGGTGTGTCTGTATTGAGGTGGGTCGGGAGTGCCTGTATTGAGGTGGGTCGGGTGTGTCTGTATTGATTTGGGTAGGGAGTGTCTGTATTGAGGTGGGTAGGGAGTGTCTGTATTGTGGTGGGTAGGGAGTGTCTGTATTGAGGTGGGTCGGGTGTGTCTGTATTGAGGTGGGTGGGGAGTGTCTGTATTGAGGTGGGTAGGGAGTGTCTGTATTGTGGTGGGTAGGGAGTGTCTGTATTGAGGTGGGTAGGGTGTGTCTGTATTGAGGTGGGTGGGGAGTGTCTGTATTGAGGTGTGTATGGAGTGTCTGTATTGAGGTGGGTCGGGAGTGTCTGTATTGAGGTGGGTAGGGAGTGTCTGTATTGAGGTGTGTAGGGAGTGTCTGTATTGAGGTGGGTCGGGAGTGTCTGTATTGAGGTGGGTAGGGAGTGTCTGTATTGAGGTGGGTTGGGAGTGTCTGTATTGAGGTGGGTTGGGAGTGTCTGTATTGTGGTGGGTAGGGAGTGTCTGTATTGAGGTGGGTCGGGTGTGTCTGTATTGAGGTGGGTAGGGAGTGTCTGTATTGTGGTGGGTAGGGAGTGTCTGTATTGAGGTGGGTCGGGTGTGTCTGTATTGAGGTGGGTGGGGAGTGTCTGTATTGAGGTGGGTAGGGAGTGTCTGTATTGTGGTGGGTAGGGAATGTCTGTATTGAGGTGGGTCGGGTGTGTCTGTATTGAGGTGTGTCGGGTGTGTCTGTATTGAGGTGGGTAGGGTGTGTCTGTATTGAGGTGGGTCGGGTGTGTCTGTATTGAGGTGGGTCGGGAGTGCCTGTATTGAGGTGGGTCGGGTGTGTCTGTATTGAGGTGGGTAGGGAGTGTCTGTATTGAGGTGGGTAGGGAGTGTCTGTATTGTGGTGGGTAGGGAGTGTCTGTATTGAGGTGGGTCGGGTGTGTCTGTATTGAGGTGGGTGGGGAGTGTCTGTATTGAGGTGGGTAGGGAGTGTCTGTATTGTGGTGGGTAGGGAGTGTCTGTATTGAGGTGGGTAGGGTGTGTCTGTATTGAGGTGGGTGGGGAGTGTCAGTATTGAGGTGGGTAGGGAGTGTCTGTATTGAGGCGGGTAGGGAGTGTCTGTATTGTGGTGGGTAGGGAGTGTCTGTATTGAGGTGGGTGGGGAGTGTCTGTATTGAGGTGGGTAGGGAGTGTCTGTATTGAGGTGGGTCGGGAGTGCCTGTATTGATGTGGGTAGGGAGTGCCTGTATTGAGGTGGGTAGGGAGTGCCTGTATTGAGGTGGGTAGGGAGTGCCTGTATTGAGGTGGGTAGGGAGTGCCTGTATTGAGGTGGGTAGGGAGTGCCTGTATTGAGGTGGGTAGGGAGTCTCTGTATTGAGGTGGGTAGGGAGTGCCTGTATTGAGGTGGGTCGGGAGTGTCTGTATTGAGGTGGGTCGGGAGTCTCTGTATTGAGGTGGGTAGGGAGTGCCTGTATTGAGGTGGGTAGGGAGTGCCTGTATTGAGGTGGGTAGGGAGTGCCTGTATTGAGGTGGGTAGGGAGTGCCTGTATTGAGGTGGGTAGGGAGTGTCTGTATTGAGGTGGGTGGGGAGTGTCTGTATTGTGGTGGGTAGGCAGTGCCTGTATTGTGGTGGGTAGGGAGTGTCTGTATTGTGGTGGGTAGGGAGTGCCTGTATTGTGGTGCGTAGGCAATGCCTCTATTGAGGTGGGTCGGGAGTGCCTGTATTGTGGTGGGTAGGGAGTGCCTGTATTGTGGTGGGTAGGGAGTGCCTGTATCAAGGTGGGTAGGGAGTGTCCGTATTGAGGTGGGTAGGGAGTGCCTGTATTGTGGTGGGTAGGGAGTGCCTGTATTGTGGTGGGTCGGGAGTGCCTGTATTGTGGTGGGTAGGGAGTGCCTGTATTGTGGTGGGTCGGGAGTGCCTGTATTGTGGTGGGTAGGGAGTGCCTGCATTTAGGTGGGTGGGGAGTGCCTTTATTGTGGTGGGTAGGCAGTGCCTGTATTGAGGTGCGTCGGGAGTGCCTGCATTGAGGTGGCTAGGGAGTGCCTGCATTGAGGTGGGTAGGGAGTGCCTGCATTGAGGTGGGTAGGGAGTGCCTGTTTCAAGGTGGGTAGGGAGTGTCCGTATTGAGGTGGGTAGGGAGTGCCTGTATTGTGGTGGGTCGGGAGTGCCTGTATTGTGGTGGGTCGGGAGTGCCTGTATTGTGGTGGGTAGGGAGTGCCTGTATTGTGGTGGGTAGGGAGTGCCTGTATTGAGGCGGGTCGGGAGTGTCTGTATTGTGGTGTGTAGGGATTATCTGTATTGAGGTGGGTTGGGACTGTCTGTATTGAGGTGGGGAGGGTGTGCCTGTATTGTGGTGGGTAGGGAGTGCCTGTATTGTGGTGGGTAGGGAGTGCCTTTATTGAGGTGTGTCGGGAGTGTCTGTATTGTGGTGGGTCGGGTGTGTCTGTATTGTGGTCAGTTGGGAGTGCCTGTATTGTGGTGGGTCGGGAGTGTCTGTATTGAGGTGGGTAGGGACTGCCTGTATTGTGGTGGTTAGGGATTATCTGTATTGAGGTGGGTTGGGAGTGTCTGTATTGAGGTGGGGAGGGAGTGTCTGTATTGTGGTGGGTCGGGAGTGCCTGTATTAAGGTGGGTAGGGAGTGCCTGTATTAAGGTGGGTAGGGTGTACCTGTATTGTGGTGGGTAGGGAGTGCCTGTATTGTGGTGGGTAGGAATTGCCTTTATTGAGGTGTGTCGGGAGTGCCTGTATTGTGGTGGATAGGGAGTGCCTGTATTGAGGTGGGTAGGGAATGCCTGTATTGAGGTGGGTAGGGAGTGCCTGTATTGAGGTGGGTAGGGAGTGTCTCTATTGTGGTGGGTTGGGATTGCCTGTATTGTGGTGGGTAGGGAGTGTCTGTATTGAGGTGGGTAGGGAGTGCCTGTATTGAGGTGGGTAGGGAGTGCCTGTATTGAGGTGGGTAGGGAGTGCCTGTATTGTGGTGGGTAGGGAGTGTCTGTATTGTGGTGGATAGGGAGTGCCTGTATTGAGGTGGGTAGGGAGTGTCTGTATTGAGATGGGTAGGGAGTGTCTGTATTGTGGTGGGTAGGGAGTGCCTGTATTGTGGTGGGTAGGGAGTGCCTGTATTGTGGTGGGTAGGGAGTGTCTGTATTGAGGTGGGTAGGGAGTGTCTGTATTGTGGTGGGTAGGGTGTGCCTGTATTGTGGTGGGTAGGGAGTGCCTGTATTGAGGTGGGTAGGGAGTGCCTATATTGAGGCGGGTAGGGAGTGCCTATATTGAGGCGGGTAGGGAGTGCCTATATTGAGGCGGGTAGGGAGTGTCTGTATTGAGGTGGGTGGGGAGTGCCTTTATTGAGGCGGGTAGGGTGTGCCTATATTGAGGCGGGTAGGGAGTGCCTATATTGAGGCGGGTAGGGAGTGCCTATATTGAGGCGGGTAGGGAGTGTCTGTATTGAGGTGGGTGGGGAGTGTCTGTATTGAGGTGGGTCGGGAGTGCCTGTATTGAGGTGGGTAGGGAGTGCCTATATTGAGGCGGGTAGGGAGTTTCTGTATTGTGGTGGGTAGGGAGTGTCTGTATTGAGGTGGGTCGGGAGTGCCTGTATTGAGGTGGGTAGGGAGTGTCTGTATTGAGGTGGGTAGGGAGTGTCTGTATTGAGGTGGGTGGGGAGTGTCTGTATTGAGGTGGGTAGGGAGTGTCTGTATTGTGGTGGGTAGGGAGTGTCTGTATTGAGGAGGGTAGGGAGTGTCTGTATTGAGGTAGGTGGGGAGTGTTTGTATTGAGGTGGGTAGGGAGTGTCTGTATTGAGGTGTGTAGGGAGTTCCTGTATTGAGGTGGATAGGGAGTGCCTGTATTGAGGTGGGTCGGGAGTCTCTGTATTGAGGTGGGTAGGGAGTGCCTGGATTGAGGTGGGTAGGGAGTGTCTGTATTGAGGTGGGTAGGGAGTGTCTGTATTGTGGTGGGTAGGGAGTGCCTGTATTGAGGTGGGTCTGGAGTGTCTGTATTGTGGTGGGTAGGGAGTGCCTGTGTTGAGGTGGGTCGGGAGTCTCTGTATTGAGGTGGGTAGGGAGTGCCTGTATTGAGGTGGGTAGGGAGTGCCTGTATTGAGGTGGGTAGGGAGTGGCTGTATTGAGGTGGGTAGGGAGTGCCTGTATTGAGGTGGGTAGGGTATTGCCTGTATTGAGGTGGGTAGGGAGTCTCTGTATTGAGGTGGGTAGGGAGTGCCTGTATTGAGGTGGGTAGGGAGTGTCTGTATTGAGGTGGGTCGGGAGTCTCTGTATTGAGGTGGGTAGGGAGTGCCTGTATTGAGGTGGGTAGGGAGTGCCTGTATTGAGGTGGGTAGGGAGTGCCTGTATTGAGGTGGGTAGGGAGTGCCTGTATTGAGGTGGGTAGGGAGTGTCTGTATTGAGGTGGGTCGGCAGTGCCTGTATTGAGGTGGGTAGGGAGTGTCTGTATTGAGGTGGGTGGGGAGTGTCTGTATTGTGGTGGGTAGTGAGTGCCTGTATTGAGTGGGTGGGCAGTGCCTGTATTGAGGTGGGTAGGGAGTGTCTGTATTGAGGTGGGTAGTGAGTGCCTGTATTGAGGTGGGTGGGCAGTGCCTGTATTGAGGTGGGTAGGCAGTGCCTGTATTGAGGTGGGTAGGGAGTGTCTGTGTTGAGGTGGGTAGGGAGTGTCTGTATTGAGGTGGGTGGGGAGTGTCTGTATTGTGGTGGGTAGTGAGTGCCTGTATTGAGGTGGGTGGGCAGTGCCTGTATTGAGGTGGGTAGGGAGTGTCTGTATTGAGGTGGGTAGTGAGTGCCTGTATTGAGGTCGGTGGGCAGTGCCTGTATTGAGGTGGGTAGGCAGTGCCTGTATTGAGGTGGGTATGGAGTGTCTGTGTTGAGGTGGGTAGTGAGTGCCTGTATTCAGGTGGGTAGGGAGTGTCTGTATTGCGGTGGGTAGGGAGTGTCCCTGTTGAGGTGGGGAGGGAGTGCCTGTATTGAGGTGGGTAGGCAGTGCCTGTATTGAGGTGGGTAGGGAGTGTCTGTATTGAGGTGGGTGGGGAGTGTCTGTATTGTGGTGGGTAGTGAGTGCCTGTATTGAGGTGGGTGGGCAGTGCCTGTATTGAGGTGGGTAGGGAGTGTCTGTATTGAGGTGGGTAGTGAGTGCCTGTATTGAGGTGGGTGGGCAGTGCCTGTATTGAGGTGGGTAGGCAGTGCCTGTATTGAGGTGGGTAGGGAGTGTCTGTGTTGAGGTGGGTAGTGAGTGCCTGTATTCAGGTGGGTAGTGAGTGTCTGTATTGCGGTGGGTAGGGAGTGTCCCTGTTGAGGTGGGTAGGGAGTGCCTGTATTGTGGTGGGTAGGGAGTGCCTGTATTGTGGTGGGTAGGGAGTGCCTATATTGAGGTGGGTAGGGAGTGTCTGTATTGAGGTGGGTGGGGGGTGCCTATATTGAGGCGGGTAGGGTGTGCCTATATTGAGGCGGGTAGGGTGTGCCTATATTGAGGCGGGTAGGGAGTGCCTATATTGAGGCGGGTAGGGAGTGCCTATATTGAGGCGGGTAGGGAGTGTCTGTATTGAGGTGGGTGGGTAGTGTCTGTATTGAGGTGGGTCGGGAGTGCCTGCATTGAGGTGGGTAGGGAGTGCCTATATTGAGGCGGGTAGGGAGTTTCTGTATTGTGGTGGGTAGGGAGTGTCTGTATTGAGGTGGGTAGGGAGTGCCTGTATTGAGGTGGGTAGGGAGTGCCTGTATTGAGGTGGGTAGGGAGTGCCTGTATTGAGGTGGGTAGGTAGTGCCTGTATTGAGGTGGGTAGGGAGTGCCTGTATTGAGGTGGGTAGGGAGTGCCTGTATTGAGGTGGGTAGGGAGTGTCTGTATTGAGGTGGGTCGGCAGTGCCTGTATTGAGGTGGGTAGGGAGTGTCTGTATTGAGGTGGGTGGGGAGTGTCTGTATTGTGGTGGGTAGTGAGTGCCTGTATTGAGGTGGGTAGGCAGTGCCTGTATTGAGGTTGGTAGGGTGTGTCTGTAGTGAGGTGGGTAGGGAGTGCCTGTATTGTGGTGGGTAGGGAGTGTCTGTATTGAGGTGGGTGGGCAGTGCCTGTATTGAGGTGGGTAGGGAGTGTCTGTGTTGAGGTGGGTAGTGAGTGCCTGTATTCAGGTGGGTAGGGAGTGTCTGTATTGCGGTGGGTAGGGAGTGTCCCTGTTGAGGTGGGGAGGGAGTGCCTGTATTGTGGTGGGTAGGGAGTGCCTGTATTGTGGTGGGTAGGCAGTGCCTGTATTGAGGTGGGTCGGGAGTGCCTGCATTGAGGTGCGCAGGTAGTGTCTGTATTGTGGTGGGTAGGGAGTGCCTGTATTGTGGTGGGTAGGCAATGCCTGTATTGTGGTGGGTAGGGAGTGCCTGTATTGTGGTGCGTAGGCAGTGCCTGTATTGAGGTGGGTCGGGAGTGCCTGCATTTAGGTGGGTGGGGAGTGCCTTTATTGTGGTGGGTAGGGAGTGCCTGTATTGTGGTGGGTAGGGAGTGCCTGTATTGTGGTGGGTAGGGAGTGCCTGTATTGTGGTGGGTCGGGAGTGCCTGTATTGTGGTGGGTAGGGAGTGCCTGTATTGTGGTGGGTAGGGAGTGCCTGCATTTAGGTGGGTGGGGAGTGCCTTTATTGTGGTGGGTAGGCAGTGCCTGTATTGAGGTGCGTCGGGAGTGCCTGCATTGAGGTGGCTAGGGAGTGCCTGCATTGAGGTGGGTAGGGAGTGCCTGTATCAAGGTGGGTAGGGAGTGTCCGTATTGAGGTGGGTAGGGAGTGCCTGTATTGTGGTGGGTAGGGAGTGCCTGTATTGTGGTGGGTCGGGAGTGCCTGTATTGTGGTGGGTAGGGAGTGCCTGTATTGTGGTGGGTAGGGTGTGCCTGTATTGAGGCGGGTCGGGAGTGTCTGTATTGTGGTGTGTAGGGATTATCTGTATTGAGGTGGGTTGGGAGTGTCTGTATTGAGGTGGGGAGGGAGTGTCTGTTTTGTGGTGGGTAGGGAGTGCCTGTATTTAGGTGGGTAGCGAGTGCCTGTATTAAGGTGGGTAGGGTGTGCCTGTATTGTGGTGGGTAGGGAGTGCCTGTATTGTGGTGGGTAGGGAGTGCCTTTATTGAGGTGTGTCGGGAGTGTCTGTATTGTGGTGGGTCGGTAGTGTCTGTATTGTGGTCAGTTGGGAGTGCCTGTATTGTGGTGGGTAGGGAGTGTCTGTATTGAGGTGGGTAGGGAGTGCCTGTATTGTGGTGGTTAGGGATTATCTGTATTGAGGTGGGTTGGGAGTGTCTGTATTGAGGTGGGGAGGGAGAGTCTGTATTGTGGTGGGTAGGGAGTGCCTGTATTAAGGTGGGTAGGGAGTGCCTGTATTAAGGTGGGTAGGGTGTGCCTGTATTGTGGTGGGTAGGGAGTGCCTGTATTGTGGTGGGTAGGGAGTGCCTGCATTTAGGTGGGTGGGGAGTGCCTTTATTGTGGTGGGTAGGCAGTGCCTGTATTGAGGTGCGTCGGGAGTGCCTGCATTGAGGTGGCTAGGGAGTGCCTGCATTGAGGTGGGTAGGGAGTGCCTGTATCAAGGTGGGTAGGGAGTGTCCGTATTGAGGTGGGTAGGGAGTGCCTGTATTGTGGTGGGTAGGGAGTGCCTGTATTGTGGTGGGTCGGGAGTGCCTGTATTGTGGTGGGTAGGGAGTGCCTGTATTGTGGTGGGTAGGGAGTGCCTGTATTGAGGCGGGTCGGGAGTGTCTGTATTGTGGTGTGTAGGGATTATCTGTATTGAGGTGGGTTGGGAGTGTCTGTATTGAGGTGGGGAGGGAGTGTCTGTGTTGTGGTGGGTAGGGAGTGCCTGTATTTAGGTGGGTAGGGAGTGCCTGTATTAAGGTGGGTAGGGTGTGCCTGTATTGTGGTGGGTAGGGAGTGCCTGTATTGTGGTGGGTAGGGAGTGCCTTTATTGAGGTGTGTCGGGAGTGTCTGTATTGTGGTGGGTCGGGTGTGTCTGTATTGTGGTCAGTTGGGAGTGCCTGTATTGTGGTGGTTCGGGAGTGCCTGTATTGTGGTGGGTAGTGAGTGCCTCTATTGAGGTGGGTAGGGAGTGTCTGTATTGAGGTGGGTAGGGAGTGCCTGTAGTGAGGTGGGTAGGGAGTGTCTGTATTGAGGTGTGTCGGGAGTGCCTGTATTGAGGCGGGTAGGGAGTGTCTGTATTGTGGTGGGTAGGGACTGTCTGTATTGAGGTGGTTAGGGAGTGTCTGTGTTTCGGTGGGCAGGGTGTGTCTGTATTGAGGTGGGTAGGGAGTGTCTGTATTGAGGTGGTTCGGGAGTGTCTGTGTTTCGGTGGGCAGGGTGTGTCTGTATTGTGGTGGGTAGGGAGTGCCTGTATTGTGGTGGGTAGGCAATGCCTGTATTGTGGTGGGTAGGCAGTGCCTGTATTGAGGTGGTTCGGGAGTGCCTGCATTGAGGTGCGCAGGTAGTGTCTGTATTGTGGTGGGTAGGGAGTGCCTGTATTGTGGTGGGTAGGCAATGCCTGTATTGTGGTGCGTAGGCAGTGCCTGTATTGTGGTGGGTCGGGAGTGCCTGTATTGTGGTGGGTCGGGAGTGCCTGCATTTAGGTGGGTGGGGAGTGCCTTTATTGTGGTGGGTAGGCAGTGCCTGTATTGTGGTGGGTAGGCAGTGCCTGTATTGTGGTGGGTAGGCAGTGCCTGTATTGAGGTGGGTCGGGAGTGCCTGCATTGAGGTGGCTAGGGAGTGCCTGTATTGTGGTGGGTAGCGAGTGCCTGTATTGTGGTGGGTAGGGAGTGCCTGTATCAAGGTGTGTCGGGAGTGTCCGTATTGAGGTGGGTAGGGAGTGCCTGTATTGTGGTGGGTAGGGAGTGCCTGTATTGTGGTGGGTCGGGAGTGCCTGTATTGTGGTGGGTAGGGAGTGCCTGTATTGTGGTGGGTAGGGAGTGCCTGTATTGTTGTGGGTAGGGAGTGCCTGCATTTAGGTGGGTGGGGAGTGCCTTTATTGTGCTGGGTCGGCAGTGCCTGTATTGAGGTGCGTCGGGAGTGCCTGCATTGAGGTGGCTAGGGAGTGCCTGCATTGAGGTGGGTAGGGAGTGCCTGTATTGTGGTGGGTAGGGAGTGCCTGTATCAAGGTGGGTAGGGAGTGTTTGTATTGAGGTGGGTAGGGAGTGTCTGTATTGAGGTGGTTCGGGAGTGTCTGTGTTTCGGTGGGCAGGGTGTGTCTGTATTGAGGTGGGTGGGGAGTGTCTGTATTGAGGTGGTTAGGGAGTGTCTGTGTTTCGGTGGGCAGGGTGTGTCTGTATTGAGGTGGGTAGGGAGTGTCTGTATTGAGGTGGGTAGGGAGTGCCTCTATTGAGGTGTGTAGGGAGTGCCTGTATCATGTTGCATCACAACTGTGTGGGACAGGCTGCATGGAATGGTTATGGAAACATAGAAACACAGAAAATCGGAGCGGGAGTAGGCCATTCGGCCCTTCGAGCCTGCACCAACATTCAACATGATCATGGCTATCCTCTATCTCAATACCATATTCCCACTCTCTCCCCATACCCCTTGATGCCTTCTGTGTCCAGAAATCTATCTCGCTCCTTCTTAAATATATTCAGTGACTTGGCCTCCACTGCCTTCTGTGGTAGAGAATTCCACAGGTTCACCACCCTCTGAGTGATGAAATTTCTCCTCCTCTCAGTCCTAAATGTGCTGCCCCGTATCCTGAGACTGTGACCCCTCGTTCTGGACCCCCCAGCCAGGGGAAACATCCTCCCTGCATCCAGTCTGTCTCGCCCTGTCAGAATTTTATATGTTTCAATGAGTCAGTCTTTTCCAATATGTTATTCCAGAGATAGTGGATGCATTTTTTATTATTCGTTCATGGGATGTGGGCGTCGCTGGCGAGGCCGGCATTTATTGCCCATCCCTAATTGCCCTTGAGAAGGTGGTGGTGAGCCGCCTTCTTGAACCGCTGCAGTCCGTGTGGTGAAGGTTCTCCCACAGTGCTGTTAGGAAGGGAGTTCCAGGATTTTGACCCAGTGACGATGAAGGAACGGCGATATATTTCCAAGTCGGGATGGTGTGTGACTTGGAGGGGAACGTGCAGGTGGTGTTGTTCCCATGTGCCTACTGCTCTTGTCCTTCTAGGTGGTAGAGGTTGCGGTTTTGGGAGGTGCTGTCGAAGAAGCCTTGGCGAGTTGCTGCAGTGCATCCTGTGGATGGTACACACTGCAGCCACGGTGCACCGGTGGTGAAGGGAGTGAAAGTTTAGGGCAGTGGATGGGGTGCCAATCAAGCAGGCTGCTTTGTCCTGGATGGTGTCGAGCTTCTTGAGTGTTGTTGGAGCTGCACTCATCCAGGCAAGTGGAGAGTATTCCATCACACTCCTGACTTGTGCCTTGTAGATGGTGGAAAGGCTTTGGGGAGTCAGGAGGTGAGTCACTCGCTGCAGAATACCCAGCCTCTGATCTGCTCGTGTAGCCACAGTATTTATATGGCTGGTCCAGTTAAGTTTCTGGTCAATGGTGACCCCCAGGATGTTGATGGTGGGGGATTCGACGATAGTAATGTCGTTGAATGTCAAGGGGAGTTGGTTAGACTGTCTCTTGTTGGAGATGGTCATTGCCTGGCACTTGTCTGGCGCGAATGTTACTTGCCACTTATCAGCCCAAGCCTGGATGTTGTCCAGTTCTTGCTGCATGCGGGCTCGGACTGCTTAATTATTTGAGGGGCTGCGAACGGAACTGAACACTGTGCAATCATCAGCGAACATCCTCATTTCTGACCTTATGATGGAGGGAAGGTCATTGATGAAGCAGCTGAAGATGGTTGGGCCTAGGACACTGCCCTGAGGAACTCCTGCAGCAATGTCCTGGGGCTGAGATGATTGGCCTCCAACAACCACTACCATTTTCATTGTGATCTTCCAAAATTCCCTAGATTCGGTGTATTGAAACATACAAAATTCTTACAGGTAGATCGACACGGTAGATGCAGAGAGGAATTTTCCCCTGGCTGGGGAGTTTAGAACCAGGGGTTAGCGAGTGTCTGTGTTTCGGTGGGCAGGGTGTGTCTGTATTGAGGTGGGCAGGGTGTGTCTGTATTGAGGTGGTTAGGGAGTGTCTGTATTGAGGTGGTTAGGGAGTGTCTGTGTTTCGGTGGGCAGGGTGTGTCTGTATTGAGGTGGGTAGGGAGAGAATAAGGGGTAGACCATTTTGAACTGAGATGAGGGGAAATTTCTTCACTCAGAGTGTTGAATCTCTGGAATTCTCTACCCCAGAGGGCTGTGGAGGCTCAGTCATTGAGTCCATTCAAAACAGAGATCAATAGATTTCTCGATATTAAAGGCATCAATGGATATGGGGATGGTGCAGGAAAATGGCGTTGTGATAGAAGATCAGCCATGATCTTGTTGAATGGCGGAGCAGGCTCGAGGGGCCGGATGGTCGACTCCTGCTCCTATTTCTTATGTTCTTGTTCTAGAACAGTCCCAGTGGATTGGAAGATAGCAAATATAACATCGCTTTCAAGAAAGGAGGGAGAGAGAAAACAGGGAACTACAGACCAGTTAGCCTGAAATCAGTCGTCGGGAAAACATTGGAATCCTTTATTAAGGAAGTGGTATCAGGGCACTTAGAGAATCATGGTATTATTAGCCAGAGTCAACATGGATTGATGAAAGAGAAATTAAGTTTGACAAATGTATTAAGAGTTTTTTTTGAGGATGTAACTAGCAGGGTAGATAAAGGGGAACCAGTGGATGTCGTATATTTGGATTTTCAAAAGGCATTCGATAAGGTGCCACATAACAGGTTGTTACACAAGGTAAGGGCTCATGGGGTTGGGGGTAATATATTAGCGAGGATAGAGGATTGGTTAAAGGACAGAAAACAGAGAGTAGGGATAAACGAGTCATTTTCAGGTTGTCAGGCTGTAACTAGTGGGGTACCACAAGGATCAGTGCTTGGGCCTCAGCTATTTACAATCTACATTAATGACTTAGATGAAGGGACCGAGTGTAATGTATCCAAGTTTGCTGACGATATAAAGCTTGGCGGGAAAGTAAGCTGTGAGAAGGACACAAAGAGTCTGCAAAGGGATATAGACAGGTTAAGTGAGTGGGCAAGAAGGTGGCAGATGGAGTGTAATGTGGGGAAATGTGAGGTTATTCACTTTGGTCGGAAGAATAGAAAAACAGAATTTTTTTAAATGGTGAGAAACTATTAAATGTTGGTGTTCAGAGGAATTTGGGTGTCCTCGTACAAGAAACACAAAAAGTTAACATGCAGGTACAGCAAGGCAAATGGTTTGTTGGCCTTTATTGCAAGGGTGTTGGAAAACAAGAGTAAGGAAGTCTTTCTACAATTGTACAGGGATTTGGTGAGACCACACCTGGGGTGCTGTGTAGAGTTTTGATCTCCTTACCTAAGGATCGATATACTTGCCTTAGAGGCGGTGCAATGAATGTTCACCAGATTGAACCCTGGGTTGACAGAGTTTTCCTGCAGTATGTGTCGGCAACTCGAGGAACTTCAGCTCAAGAGTTGTTGAGCTGGAGTCCGAGCTGCAGACATTACAATGCACCCGGGAGGGGGAAGAGTTACCTGGACTCTTTGATCCAAGAGGCAGTCACACCCCTTAGATTAGGTAGTGGTTCAGATTGGTTCAGTGGTCAGGGGTAGGAGGGTGTGACTGCGAGTCAGGCAGGTAAGGGGGCCCAGGATGCAGTGATGGAGAAGCCTCAGCGTTTGACCTTGTCCACGGGCACTTGCTGCCTGTATGGATGAGAACAAGGACTGCAGGGAGGATGGGCAAACTGGCCATGGCACCGTGATACAGGGAGCCATTCAAGTGGGGGAGGGGGAGCAAAAAGGAATGTGGCAGTGGTAGGAGATAGTATAGTCGGGGGATAGATACTGTTCTCAGCAGCTGCGGCCGAGACTCCCGAAGGCTGTGCTGCCTGCCCGGTGCCAGGGTTAAGGACATCTCCTCGCGGCTGGAGAAGAATTTGGAGCATGAGGGGGAGGATCCAGTTGTCGTGGTCCACGTAGGGACCAACGACAGAGGTAGAACTAAGGATTACGTTCTGCTGAGACAGTTCGAGGAGCTAGGATCTAAATTAATAAGCAGAACATCAAAAGTAATAATCTCTGGATTACTACTTGAGCCACATGCAAATTGGCATTGGGTCAAACAGATTAGATGGTTAAATGTGGGGCTCAAAGAGTGGTGTGGGAGACAGGGGTTTCGATTCATGGGGCACTGGAACCAGTACTGGGGAAAGAGGGAGCTGTTCCATTGGGATGGGTTACACTTAAACCGGGCTGGGACCAGTGTCCTGGTGAATCGAATAACTCGGGCTGTAGAAAGGGCTTTAAACTAAAAAGGGGGTGGGGGCACTGGAGGGGAAATTTAGAAATCTAATGTGAAAAGTTAAGGCAACAGAGCGGTGTAGTGATTTGGGTAAAGATAAGCAGAGTGTGGCAGGAAGGGACAGAGAGTTTACCAATAAAAGTGCAACAACAAATAAGGTCAAAGCAGGAAAAAATGGTAAGAAGTCAAAATTAAAGGCTCTTTATCTGAATGCACGGAGCATTCGTAACAAGAGAGAGGAATTAGTGGCACAAATAGAGATAAATGGGTTTGATCCTGGAGCCATTACAGAGATGTGGTCACAACGTGACCAAGATTGGGAACTAAATATTCCAGGATACTTGACGTTTTGAAAAGACGGGCAGAATGGAAAAGGAGGGGGTGTAGCCCTATAATAAAGGATGAGATAAGGAGAGTGGTGAGAAAGGATCTTGGATCGGAAGATCAGGAAGTAGAATCAGTCTGGGTGGAAATAAGAAATAACAAGGGGCAGAAAACATTGAGGGGCCTACAGATTATTCCCATAACAGTAGCTATACCATTGGACAGAGTATTAATCAAGAAATAATAGGAGCTTGTAATAAAGGTAATGCAATAATCATGGGGGATTTTAATTTTCATACAGACTGGGCAAATCAAATTGGCAAAAGCAGTCTGGAGGACGAGTTCATAGAATGCATTCAAGATGGCTTCATAGAGCAATATGTTGTGGAACCAACCGGGGACAGGCTATTTTAGATCTTGTCTTGTGTAATGAGACGGGGTTAATTAGTAATCTCATAGTAAAGGATCCTCTGGGGAAGAGTGATCATAATATGATAGAATTTCACATTAAGTTTGAAAGTGACATACTTAAGTCTGAAACTAAAGTTTTAAACATAAATAAAGTCAATTACATAGGTATGAGGGGTGAGCTGGCTAAGGTAGATTGGGAAATTAAATTAAAGGGTATGACGGTAGATAAGCAATGGCAAACATTTAAAGAAATATTTCAAAATTCTTAACGAATATACATTCCATTGAGAAATAAAAACTCCATGGGAAAAGTGATCCACCCGTGCCTAACTAAGTTAAGGATAGTATTAGATTGAAAGAGGCTTATAATGTTGCCAAGAGCAGTAAACCTGAGGATTGGGAAGGTTTTAGAAACCAGCAAAGGATGACCAAAAAATTGATAAAAAGAGAAAATAGAATTTGAGTGTAAACTAGCAAGAAATATAAAAACAGATTGTAAGAGCTTCTACAAGTACATAAAAAGGAACAGAGTAGCAAAAGTAAACAAGCTCCTATTATTTCTTGTCCCTTAGAGGCAGAGGCAGGAGAAATTATAATGGGGAATAAAGAAATGGCAGACGTTAAAGAAATATTTTGTATCTGTCGTCACAGTAGAAGGCACAGAAAGCACACCAGAAATAGTGGGGAACCAAGGGGCAAATGAGAGTGAGGAACTTAAAGTAATTAATATCAGTAGAGAAAAAGTACTGGAGAAATTAATGGGACTAAAAGCCGACAAGTCCCCTGGACCTGATGGGCTACATCCAAGGTGGCTGCAGGGATAGTGGATGCATTGGTTGTGATCTTCCAAAATTCCCTAAATTCTAGAATGGTCCCAGCAGATTAGAAGGTAGCAAATGTAATCCCACTATTCAAGAAAAAAAGAGGGAGAGAGAAAACAGGGAACAATGGCCAGTGAGCCTGACATCAGTCGTCAGGAAAATGCTGGAAACTATTAGAAAGGAAGTGGTAACAGAGCACTTAGAAAATCATAACATGATTAGGCAGAGTCAACATGGTTTTATGAAAGGGAAAATAGTGTTTGACAAATTTATTATGTAACTAGCAGGGTAGGTCATAGAAACTTAGAAAGTTACGGCGCAGAAGGAGGACATTCGGCCCATTGTGTCCGTGCCGGCTGAAAAAGAGCTATCCAGCTTAATCCCACTTTCCAGCACTTGGTCCATAGCCCTGTAGGTTACGGCACTTCAGGTGCACATCCAGGTACTTTTTAAATGAGCTGAGGGTTTCTGCCTCTACCACCCTTTCAGGCAGTGAGTTCCAGACCCCACCACCCTCTGGGTGAAAACATTTCTCCTCAGCTCCCCTCTAATCCTTCTACCAATCACTTTAAATCTATGCCCCCTGGTCACTGACCCCTCTGCTAAGGGAAATAGGTCCTCCCTATTCACTCTATCTCGGCCCCTCATAATTTTATACACCTCAATTAAATCTCCCCTCAGCCTCCTCTGTTCCAATGAAAACAACCCCAGCCTATCCAATCTTTCCTCATAGCTAAAATTCTCCAGACCTGGCAACATCCTCGCAAATCTCCTCTGTACCCTCTCTAGTGCAATTACATCCTTCCTGCAATGTGGTGACCAGAACTGTACACAGTACTGTAGCTGTGGCCCAACTAGTGTTTTATACAGTTCTAGCTTAATCTCCCTGCTCTTATATTCTATGCCTCGGCTAATAAAGGAAAGTATCCCGTATGCTTTCTTAATTACCTTATCTACCCATCCTGCTACTTACAGGGATCTGTGGACATGCAAGGGGCTTACGGTACTGAGCCCTGCAGAACCCCACTGGAAACAGCCTTCCAGTCACAAAAACACCCGTTGACCATTACCCTTTGCTTCCTGCCACTGAGCCAATTTTGGATCCAACTTCCACTCTCCCTTGGATCCCACGGGCTTGTGCTTTTTTGACCAGTCTGCCACGTGGGACCTTGTCAAAAGCCTTGCTAAAATCCATGTAGACTACATCAAACTCACTACCCTCATCGACCCTCCTTGTTACCTCCTCAAAAAATTCAATCAAGTTAGTCAGACACTACCTTCCCTTAACAAATCCATGCTGAATGTCCTTGATTAGTCTGTGCCTTTCTAAGTGACAGTTTATCCTGTCCCTTAGAATTGATTCCAGTAATATGCCCACCACCGAGGTTAGACTGACTGGCCTGTAATTACTCGGTCTATCCCTCTCTCCCTTTTTAAACAACGGTACAATGTTAGCAGTCCTCCAATCCTCCGGCACCACGCCTGTATCCAGGGAGGATTGGAAAATGTTGGTCAGAGCCTCCGCTATTTCCTCCCTGGCTTCTTTTAACAGCCTGGGATACATTTCATCCGGGCCTGGTGATTTATCTGCTTTCAAAGATGCTAATCCCCTTAATATTTCCTCTCTCGCTAACTTCATCCCATCCAATATTTCACACTCCTCCTCCTTAACTACAATCTCTGCATCGTCCCTCTCTTTTGTGAAGACAGACGCAAAGTATTCATTATAAATCATCCCCACATCTTCCGTCTCCACACATAGGTTACCTGTTTGGTCTCTAATAGGCCCTACTCTTTCCTTAGTTATCCTCTTGTTCTTTTTGTATTTATAAAACATCTTTGGGTTTTCCTTGATTTTACTTGCCAGTATTTTTTCATGCCCTCTCTTTGTTTTCCTAATTTCCTTTTTAATTTCACCCCTGCACTTTCTATACTCCTCTAGGCTTTCAGTAATATTGAGATCTCGGTATCTGACATAAGCTTCCCTTTTTGCCTTATCTTACCCTGTACGCTCCTTGACACCCAGGGGGCTCTAGATTTGTCAGCCCCACCCTTTTTCTTTGTGGGAACATGTTTACTCTGAACCCCTTGAATCTCCCCCTTGAATGCCTCCCACTGCTCTGACACTGATTTACCCTCAAGTAGCTGTTTCCACTTTTGCTAAATCACTTCTCAGCTTAATAAAATTGGTCTTTCCCCAATTGAGAACTTTTACTCCTGTTCTATCTTTGTCCTTTTCCATAACTAAATCTGACTGAATTATGATCACTACACCAAAATGCTCTCCCACTGATACTCCTTCCACCTGCCCAGCTTCGTTCCCTAAAACTAAATCCAGAACTGCCCCGTCTCTTGTTGGGCTTGCTACCTGAATACAATTTAAGAATTTTGCACCCTCTATACCATTCACACTGTTTGTGTCCCAGTTATTATTCGGGTAGTTGAAATCCCCTACTGTTACTGCCCTACTGTTTTTGCACGTCTCAGAAATTTGCCTACATATTTTATCTCCTCAAACTATTTGGGGGTCTATAGTACACTCCCAGTGTCATGGTGACGATACAAAGCTAGGTGGGAAAGTAAGCTGTGAGGAGGACACTATGGGGGTGATTTTAAACCCCAAGAACGGGTGGGTTGGGGGCGGGAGGGAGTTGAAAATAGTTGTTTTTTGGGCCGTGACTGCAACCCGGCTTTATTTCCGAGTTTAATGTCAGCGCGGAAAAGTCCAGGCTTCCCTTGGGACCGCAAAGTCCGAAAACTTTGCAGTTGCGACCCAAAAAAACAATTATTTTTAACTCCCACCAGCCCCAAACCCACCCATTCTTGGGGTTTAAAATCACCCCCAAAGGATCTGCAAAGGGATATAGACAGGTTAAGTGAGTGGGCAAGAAGGTGGCAGATGGAGTATAATGTGAAGTTATTCACATTGGTAGGAAGAATAGAACATAAGAACATAAGAATAAGAACATAAGAAATGGGAGCAGGAGTAGGCCATTCGGCCCCTCGAGCCTGGTCCGCCATTCAATGGCTGATCTTCTACCTCAATGCCATTTTCCTGCACCATCCCCATATCTCAGAATATTTTTTAAATGGTGAGAAACTATTAAATATTCTGTTCAGGGAGATTTGGGTGTCCTTGTACAAGATACACAGAAAGTTAGCATGCAGGTATAGCAAGCAATTAGGAAGGCAAATGGCATTTTGGCCTTTATTGCAAGGGGGTTGGAGTACAAGAGTAAGGAGGTCTTGCTGCAATTCTACAGGGCTTTGGTGAGACCTCACCTGGAATACTGTATACGGTCTCCTTATCTAAGGAAGGATATACTTGCCTTGGAGGCGGTTCAATGAAGGTTCACTAGATTGATTCCTGGGATGAGAGGGTTGCCCTATGAGGAGAGATTGAGTAGAATGGGCCTATATTCCCTGGAGTTTAGAAGAATGAGAGGTGATCTCATTGAAACATATAAGATTATGAGGGGGCTTGACAGGGTAGATGCTGAGAGGATGTTTCCCCTGCCTGGAGAGTCTAGAGCTAGGGGGCAGAGTCTCAGGATAAGGGGTCGGCCATTTAGGACTGAGATGAGGAGAAATTTCTTCACTCAGAGGTTTGTGAATCTTTGGAATTCTCTCCCCCGGAGGGCTGTGGATGCTGAGTTGTTGAGTTATATTCAAGCTGAGATCAATAGATTTTTGGAGTCTGAGGGAATCAAGGGATAGGGAGATCGGGCGGGAAAGTGGAGTTGAGTTGAAGATCAGCCATGATCTGATTGAATGGCAGAGCAGGCTCGAGGGGCCGTATGGCCGACTCCTGCTCCTACTTCTTATGTAATAATTGAAAAACTGATGTTAATTGGCCCCGGATTTCATGTAATTCTATCTGGTTCTTTCTATAACACAGTGATGTTTAATGTCTGGCCTGTAGAGCTAGGCTTTTTAAAGTTGTGCAGAACTTTATTATTGGTTTGTAAGTCTATAAACTAGAAACTAAGTTTATTCTTTATTTCCTTTGTCCATTAATTCATATTTCTGTGGAGGACAGATTTTTTTTACATTGCAAGCCTCTTAGTCACCACTCTTCGTACAGTAACCTTACCGTCCAGAACAGGAATGGCTCTTGCTTCCGCTGAGAAGGTCATCTCGGCATTAAGCTTTTATGTCACTGGATCCTTCCAAACCAATGCAAGGGACATATGCCAAATCAGCCAGCCTGCTTCAAACAAGGGAGAGATATCAGGATTGCATGACTTTCCCTGTAAAAAGGAGGAACCAGCTAGGCAGCGGCAGGGCTTTTACTGGATGGCAGAGTTCCGAAGAATGAAGGTCACCCCTGTGCCAAGCTGTTCCAGTACAGCTACAACACTGGCATCCACCCGACAATGTGGAAAATTGCCCAGGTATGTCCTGTCCACAAAAAGCAGGACAAATCCAATCCGGCCAATTACCGCCCCATCAGTCTACTCTCAATCATCAGCAAAGTGATGGAAGGTGTCATCGACAGTGCTATCAAGCAGCACTTACTCACCAATAACCTGCTCACCGATGCTCAGTTTGGGTTCCGCCAGTACCACTCGGCTCCAGACCTCATTACAGCCTTGGTCCAAACAGCTTGACGACAGATGACAGAGGGTGGTTGTAGAGGGTTGTTTTTCAAACTGGATGCCTGTGTCCAGCGGTGTGCCTCAGGGATCGGTGCTGGGTCCGCTGTTATTTGTTATTTATATTAATGATTTGGATGAGAATTTAGGAGGGAAGGTTAGTAAGTTTGCAGATGACACCAAGATTGGTGGCATTGTGGACAGTGAAGAAGGTTATCTAGGATTGCAACGGGATCTTGATAAATTGGGCCAGTGGGCCGATGAATGGCAGATGGAGTTTAATTTATATAAATGTGAGGTGATGCATTTTGGTAGATCAAATCGGACCAGGACCTACTCCGTTAATGGTAGGGGGTTGGGGAGAGTTATAGAACAAAGAGATCTAGGAGTACAGGTTCATAGCTCCTTGAAAGTGGAGTCACAGGTGGATAGGGTGGTGAAGAAGGCATTCGGCATGCTTGGTTTCATTGGTCAGAACAAGGGGGCATAGATTCAAGGTAAAAGGCGGGAGGTTTAGAGGGGATTTGAGAAAGAACTTTTTCACCCAGAGGGTGGTTGGAGTCTGGAACTCACTGCCTGAGAGGGTTGTGGAGGCAGGAACCCTCACAACATTCAAGAAGCATTTGGATGAGCACTTGAAATGCCATAGCATACAAGGCTACGGACCAAATGCTGGAATATGGGATTAGATTAGACTGGGCTTGATGGCCGGCGCGGACACGATGGGCCGAAGGGCCTCTATCCGTGCTGTATAACTCTATGACTCTATTGAATGCAGGAGTTGGGATGTCTTGTTGAAGTTGCACAGGTAAGGCCACTCTTGGAGTACTGTGTACAGTTCTGGTCACCCTATTATAGAAAGGATATTATTAGACTAGAAAGAGTGCAGAAAAGATTTACAAGTATCTACTGGGACTTGATGGTTTGACTTATAGGGAGAGGTTAGACAGACTGGGACTTTTTTCCCTGGAGAGTAGGAGGTTAAGGGGTGATCTTATAGAAGTCTATAAAATAATGAGGGGCATAGATAAGGTAGATAGTCAAAATCTTTTCCCAAAGGTAGGGGAGTCTATAACGAGGGGGCATAGATTTAAGTTGAGAGGGGAGAGATAAAAAAGGGTCCAGAGGGGCAATTTTTTCACTCAAAGGGTGGTGAGTGTCTGGAACGAGCTGCCAGAGGCAGTAGTAGAGGCGGGTACAATTTTGTCTTTTAAAAAGCATTTGGACAGTTACATGGGTAAGATGGGTATAGAGGGATATGGGCCAAGTGCAGGCAATTGGGACTAGCTTAGTGGTATAAACTGGGCGACATGGACATGATGGGCCGAAGGGCCTGTTTCTATGTTGTAACTTCTATGATTCTATGATTCTATGGACAAAAGAGCTGAATTCCAGAGGTGAGGTGAGAGTGACTGCCCTTGACATCAAGGCAGCATTTGACTGAGTGTGGCACCAAGGAGCCCCAGTAAAATTGAAGTCAATGGGAATCAGGGGGAAAACTCTCCAGTGGCTGGAGTCATACCTAGCACAAAGGAAGATGGTAGTGGTTGTTGGAGGCCAATCATCTCAGCCCCAGGGCATTGCTGCAGGAGTTCCTCAGGGCAGTGTCCTAGGCCCAACCATCTTCAGCTGCTTCATCAATGACCTTCCCTCCATCATAAGGTCAGAAATGGGGATGTTCGCTGATGATTGCACAGTGTTCAGTTCCATTCGCAACCCCTCAAATAATGAAGCAGTCCGTGCCCGCATGCAGCAAGACCTGGACAACATCCAGTCTTGGGCTGATAAGTGGCAAGTAACATTCGCACCAGACAAGTGCCAGGCAATGACCATCTCCAACAAGAGATAGTCTAACCACCTCCCCTTGACATTCAACGGCATTACCATCGCCGAATCCCCCACCATCAACATCCTGGGGGTCACCATTGACGAGAAACTTAACTGGACCAGCCACATTAATACTGTGGCGACAAGAGCAGGTCAGAGGCTGGGTATTCTGCGGCGAGTGACTCACCTCCTGACTCCCCAAAGCCTTTCCACCATCTACAAGGCACAAGTCAGGAGTGTGATGGAATACTCTCCACTTGCTTGGATGAGTGCAGCTCCAACAACACTCAAGAAGCTCGACACCATCCAGGACAAAGCAGCCCGCTTGATTGGCACCCCATCCACCACCCTAAACATTCACTCCCTTCACCACCGGCGCACAGTGGCTGCAGTGTGTACCATCCACAGGATGCACTGCAGCAACTCGCCAAGGCGTCTTTGACAGCACCTCCCAAACCCGCGACCTCTACCACCTAGAAGGACAAGAGCAGCAGGTACATGGGAACAACACCACCTGCACGTTCCCCTCCAAGTCACACACCATCCCGACTTGGAAATATATCGCCGTTCCTTCATTGTCGCTGGGTCAAAATCCTGGAACTCCCTTCCTAACAGCACTGTGGGAGAACCTTCACCACACGACTGCAGCGGTTCAAGAAGGCGGCTCACCACCACCTTCTCCAGGGCAATTAGGGATGGGCAATAAATGCCGGCCTCGCCAGCGACGCCCACGTCCCATGAACGAATAAAAAAAAAATCACTTCTCAGCTTCATAAAATTGGCCTTTCTCCAATTGAGAACTTTTAATCCTGTTCTATCTTTATCCTTTTCCATTCATCGATTGATTGTACGGTAAAACTGTGAAGAAACCTACGAATACTTTCTCAGTAACTGTTAACAGTGGTTGTGGTCTTGTGTTTTGAGGTGTCAACTTTGATAGCGGGTAGCATTTTCGCCTCTGAGTCACAAGGTCATGGGTTCAAGTCCCACTCCAGAGACTTGAGCATGAAATCTAGGCTAACACTCCAGTGCAGTACTGAGGCAGTGCTGCACTGTCGGAGGGGCAGTACTGAGGGAGCGCTGCACTGTCGGAGGGTCAGTACTGAGGGAGTGCTGCACTGTCGGAGGGTCAGTACTGAGGGAGTGCTGCACTGTCGGAGGGGCAGTACTGAGGGAGCGCTGCACTGTCGGAGGGGCAGTACTGAGGGAGCGCTGCACTGTCGGAGGGGCAGTACTGAGGGAGCGCTGCACTGTCGGAGGGGCAGTACTGAGGGAGTGCTGCACTGTCGGAGGGGCAGTACTGAGGGAGCGCTGCACTGTCGGAGGGGCAGTACTGAGGGAGTGCTGCACTGTCGGAGGGTCAGTACTGAGGGAGTGCTGCACTGTCGGAGGGGCAGTACTGAGGGAGCGCTGCACTGTCGGAGGGGCAGTACTGAGGGAGTGCTGCACTGTCGGAGGGGCAGTACTGAGGGAGTGCTGCACTGTCGGAGGGGCAGTACTGAGGGAGCGCTGCACTGTCGGAGGGGCAGTACTGAGGCAGTGCTGCACTGTCGGAGGGTCAGTACTGAGGGAGCACCGCACTGTCGGAGGGTCAGTACTGAGGCAGTGCTGCACTGTCGGAGGGTCAGTACTGAGGCAGTGCTGCACTGTCGGAGGTGCCGTCTTTCAGGCGAGAAGATAAACCAAGGCCCCATTTGCCATCTCAGTTGGACGTAAATTATCCCATGGCACTATTACAAAAGAAAGCAGCGGCGTTCTCCCTGGTGTCCTGGACAATATTTATCTCAACCAACTTCACTAAAACCTGATTACCTGGTCATTATCACATTGCTGTTTGTGGGATCATGCTGTGCGCAAATTGGCTGCTGTGTTTCCTACATTACAAGAACGACTACATTTCAAAAACCACATCATTGTTAAGCGTTTTGGGATGCCCTGAGGTCGTGAAAGGCGTTATGTAAATGCCAGTCTTTTATTTCTTTAGAAGTACGTATAGGAGCATCACAGATCGTTCAGATCCATAGTACGTTTTGTGGTGATGTGAGCCCGAAGATTGGGAAAACTTTAAAAACCAGCAAAGGATGACGAAAAGAATAATAAAGAGGGAGAAAATAAATTATGAGAGTAAACTAGAAAGAAATATAAAAACTGACAGTGAAAGCTTCTACAAGTATATAAAAAGGAAGAGGGTAACTAAAGTAAACATTGGTCCCTCAGAGGATGAGACTGGGGAAATAATAATGGAAAACAAGGAAATGGCAGAGGAATTGAACAGATATTTTGTATCTGTCTTCACAGTAGAAGACACTAATAATATACCAATAATAGTAGAAAATCAAGGGGCAAAGGGGAGGGAGGAACTAAAAACAATCACTATCACGAGAGAAAAAGTACTAGGTAAACTAATGGGTCTAAAGGCTGACAAGTCCCCTGGACCTGATGGCTTGCATCCAAGGGTCTTAAAGGAAATGGCTACAGAGATAGTGGATGCATTGGTTGTAATCTTCCAGAATTCACGAGATTCTGGAAAGGTCCCAGTGGATTGGAAAACCGCAAACGTAACACCCCTATTCAAGAAGGGAGTGAGACAGAAAGCAGGTAACTATAGACCAGTTAGTCTAACATCTGTCATTGGGAAAATGCTAGAATCCATTATTAAGGAAGTAGTAGCAGGACATTTGGAGACTCATAATACAATCAAGGAGAGTCAACATGGTTTTATGAAGGGGAAATCGTGTCTGACAAATTTATTAGAGTTCTTTGAGGAAGTAATGGCAGGCACAGAGTGAAGCAGCTGAGAGTTTGGTGAGTGTGGGAGTTCGGTGAAGTGGGGGAAGGAGGTGCTGCTTTGCCTTGCTTTTCCTAACTTTTTCCCCAGAGCGGCAGTGGACCTGAGCGGCAGAAGTCTGAGAGTGGGGATAAAAGCAGCAGCAGACCTGCAACAAGAGAAAACTACTGTGCGACGTCACAGGTGAGGCAGGAGAGTCCGAGAGGTGAGCACAGGATAAAAGGAGAGACTGAGAGGGGGAGGAGAGTGTGAGAGTCTAAGGCAAGTCATGGCAGCAGAGCTCGCACCCGTGATATGCTCCTCCTGCACTATGTGGGAAGTCATGGACACTACCAGTGTCCCTGGCGACCATGTGTGCAGGAAGTGTGTCCAGCTGCAGCTACTGGCTAACCGCATTTTGGAGCTGGAGATGCGGGTGGATTCACTGTGGAGCATCCGCGATGCTGAGACTATCGTGGATAGCACGTTCAGTGAGGTGGTCACACCGCAGGTAAAGATTACACAGGCAGAAAGGAAATGGGTGACCGCCAGGCAGAGTAAAAGGACCAGGCAGGTAAAGCAGGAGTCCCCTGGGGCTATCTCCCTCTCAAACAGATATACCAGCGGTTCAAGAAGGCGGCTCACCACCACCTTCTCAAGGGCAATTACGGATGGGCAATAAATGCCAGCCTCGCCAGCAACGCCCACATCCCATGAACGAATGAAAAAAAACGCTTTGGAAACTGTTGGGGGAGATGGCTTATCAGGGGAAAGCAGCAAGAGCCAGGTTCGGGGCACCACGGGTGGCTCTGCTGCACAGGAGGGGAGGAAGAAGAGTGGCAGGGCTATAGTGATAGAGGATTCAATTGTAAGGGGAACAGATAGGCGTTTCTGCGGCCGCAAACGTGACTCCAGGATGGTATGTTGCCTCCCTGGTGCTAGGGTCAAGGATGTTGTGGAGCGGCTGCAGGACATTCTGGAGGGGGAGGGTGAACAGCCAGTAGTCGTGGTCCATATTGGTACCAACGACATAGGTAAAAAAAGGGATGAGGTCCAGCAAGGTGAATTTAAGGAGTTAGGAGATAAATTAAAAGGCAGGACCTCAAAGGTAGTGATCTCAGGATTACTACCAGTTCCACGTGCTAGTGAGTATAGGAACAGGAGAGTAGACAGGATGAATGCGTGGCTGCAGGGATGGTGTAGGAGGGAGGGATTTAGATTCCTGGGACATTGGGACCGGTTCTGGGGAAGGTGGGATCTGTACAAGCGTGACGGGTTACACCCGAGCAGGACCGGGACCGATGTCCTCGCGGGGGTGTTTGCTAGTGCTGTTGGGGAAGGTTTAAACTAGAGTGGCAGGGGGATGGGAAACTGAGCGGGGAGTCAGAAGGGAGTAAAGTTGAGAGCAGCAAGAGAGGGAAAGACCCAGGGGAAATTTACAATACAAAAAGTACAAACAATTGTTCAAGAACAAGTGAAAGGGAAAAGCATAGAGCAGCAGAAAGAAAGTGTACTTTAGGCACTACAGATAAAGTGAAAACTAGGAGGCATAAGGTGATTAACCCAGCATCAAAGCTGAAGGTCAGACTAGGGTGTGTGGCCCAACTAAGAGTTCTATATACAAATGCACGGAGTATAAGGAATAAATTAAATGAACTACAGGTTCAAATTCAAATTGGAGGGTATGACATGATAGCTATTACTGAGACACGGCTGCAGGATGGTCAGGATTGGGAACTAAATATACCGGGTTATAAGGTCTACAGGAGAGACAGGGAAAATGGAAGAGGGGGAGGAGTAGTCTTAATGATTAGAGATGAAATCACTTCAATGATAAAGGAGGATATAACGAGAGGTAAGCAGCCAACAGAGACCTTATGGGTTGAATTGAGAAATAGGAAAAGATCTAAGACTATAGTGGGAGTTGTGTATAGGACCCCTGGCAGCTGCTCTGAAGTGCTAGATTGTATAAATGCAGAGATTAGACAAGTGTGTAAGAAAGGCATAGTGGTCTTAATGGGGGACTTTAACCTTCACATAGATTGGGAAAAGCAGACTACCAACTGTCAGAAAGGTAGTGAATTTCTTGTGTGTGTCCGGGATAGTTTTCTACAGCAGTATGTCCTAGAGGCAACAAGGGGGCAAGCCATACTAGATTTAGTAATGAGTAATGAACCAGATTTAGTTAACAGCTTAACTGTACGTGAACATCTATCAAATAGCGATCATAACATGATCGAGTTCAATGCAGTGTTTGAAAGGGAAAAAAGTGAGTCAGCTGCTAAGATTCTTGAAAAGAAACTTGCAAGGGATATCAAAACCAATACGAAGAACTTTTATAGTTACATTCGGAAAAAGAGGGTGGTCAGGAGCAGTGTTAGCCCCTTAAAAACTGAAAGTGGGGATATTGTCATTGACAATGGGGAAATGGCGGACATGTTGAACGATTACTTTGCGTCAGTATTTACAGCAGATAAAGAGGATAGCATGCCGGAAATCCCAAAACTAATATTGCATCGGGGACAGGGACTCGATAAAATTAACATAAGTAAAACAACAGTAATGAAGAAAATAATAGCACTAAAGAGTGACAAATCCCCAGGACCAGATGGTTTCCATCCCAGGGTTTAAAGGAAGTTGGTGAGCACATTGCAGATGCCCTAACTATAATCTTTCAAAGTTCTCTAGATTCAGGAACTGTCCCTCTGGATTGGAAAATTGCACATGTCACTCCGCTTTTTAAGAAAGGAGATAGAGGGAAACCAGGGAATTATAGACCAGTTAGCCTTACATCTGTTGTGGGGAAAATGCTGGATTCTATAATTAAGGATAGGGTGACTGAACACCTTGAGAATTTTCAGTTAATCAGAGAGCATGGATTTGTGAAAGGTTATGCCTGACAACACTGATTGAATTTTTTGAAGAGGTGACTAAAGTAATGGACAGGGGAATGTCAATGGATGTTATTTATATGGACTTCCAGAAGGCATTTGATAAGGTCCCACATAAGAGACTGTTAGCTAAGATAGAAGCCCATGAAATTGAGGGAAAAGTATGGACTTGGTTAGGAAGTTGGCTGAGCGAAAGGCGACAGAGAGTAGGGATGTGACTAGTGGAGTCCCGCAGGGATCTGTCTTGGGGCCTCAATTATTCACAATATTTATGAACGACATAGATGAAGGCATAGAAAGTCTCATATCTAAGTTTGCCGATGACACAAAGATTGGTGGCATTGTAAGCAGTGTGGATGAAAACATAAAATTCCAAAGCGATATTGATAGATTAGGTGAATGGGCAAAACTGTGGCAAATGGAATTCAATGTAGACAAATGTGAGGTCATCCACTTTGGATCAAAAAAGGATAGAACAGGGTACTTTCTAAATGGTTAAAAAGTTAAAAACAGTGGATGTCGAAAGGGACTTAGGGGTTCAGGTACATAGATCATTGAAGTGTCATGAACAGGTGCAGAAAATAATCAAGAAGGCTAATGGAATGCTGGCCTTTCTATCTCGAGGACTGGAGTACAAGGGAGCAGAAGTTATGCTGCAGCTATACAAAACCCTGGTTAGACTGCACCTGGAGTACTGTGAGCAGTTCTGGGCAGCGCACCTTCGGAAGGACGTATTGGCCTTGGAGGGAGTGCAGCGTCGGTTTACTAGAATGATACCTGGACTTCAAGGGTTAAGTTACGAGGAGAGATTACACAAATTGGGGTTGTATTCTCTGGAGTTTAGAAGGTTAAGGGGTGATCTGATCGAAGTTTATAAGATATTAAGGGGAACGGATAGGGTGGACAGAGAGAAACTATTTCCGCTGGTTGGGGATTCTAGGAGTAGGGGGCACAGTCTAAAAATTAGAGCCAGACCTTTCAGGAGTGAGATTAGAAAACATTTCTACACACAAAGGGTGGTAGAAGTTTGGAACTCTCTTCCGCAAACGGCAATTGATACCAGCTCAATTTAAATGTGAGATAGATAGCTTTTTGGCAACCAATGGTATTAAGGGATATGGGCCAAAGGCGGGTATATGGAGTTAGATCACAGATCAGCCATGATCTTATCAAATGGCGGAGCAGGCACGAGGGGCTGAATGGCCTACTCCTGTTCCTATAATGGGCAGGTTGGATAAAGGGGAACCAATGGATGCAATCTATTTGGATTTTCAAAAGGCATTGGATAAGGTTTTTTTTATATTCGTTCATGTGATGTGGGCGTCGCTGGCGAGGCCGGCATTTATTGCCCATCCCTAATTGCCCTTCAGAAGGTGGTGGTGAGCCGCCTTCTTGAACCGCTGCAGTCCGTGTGGTGACGGTTCTCCCACTGTGCTGTTAGGAAGGGAGTTCCAGGATTTTGACCCAGCGACGATGAAGGAACAGCGATATATTTCCAAGTCGGGATGGTGTGTGACTTGGAGGGGAACATGCAGGTGGTGTTGTTCCCATGTGCCTGCTGCTCTTGTCCTTCTGGGTGGTCGAGGTTGCGGGTTTGGGAGGTGCTGTCGAAGAAGCCTTGGCGAGTTGCTGCAGTGCATCCTGTGGATGGTACACACTGCAGCCACTGTGCGCCGGTGGTGAAGGGAGTGAACGTTTAGGGTGGTGGATGGGGTGCCAATCAAGCGGGCTGCTTTGTCCTGGATGATGTTGAGCTTCCTGAGTGTTGTTGGAGCTGCACTCATCCAGGCAAGTGGAGAGTATTCCATCACACTCCTGACTTGTGCCTTGTCGATGGTGGAAAGGCTTTGGGGAGTCAGGAGGTGAGTCACTCGCCGCAGAATACCCAGCCTCTGACCTGCTCTTGCAGCCACAGTATTAATGTGGCTGGTCCAGTTAAGTTTCTGGTCAATGGTGACCCCCAGGATGTTGATGGTGGGGGATTTGGCGATGGTGATGCCGTTGAATGTCAAGGGGAGATGGTCATTGCCCGGCACTTGTCTGGCGCAAATTTTACTTGCCAATTATCAGCCCAAGCCTGGATGTTGACCAGGTCTTGCTGCATGCGGGCTCGGACTGCTTCATTGTTTGAGGGGTTGCAAATGGAACTGAACACTGCAATCAACAGCAAACATCCCCATTTCTGACCTTATGATGGAAGGAAGGTCATTCATGATGCAGCTGAAGATGTTTGGGCTTATGACACTGCCCTGAGGAACACTTGCAGCAATGTCCTGGGGTTAAGATGATTGGTCTCCAACAACTACTACCATCTTCCTTTGTGTTCGGTGTGACTCCAGCCACTGGAGAGTTTTCCCACTGATTCCCATTGATTTTAATTTTACTAGGGCTCCTTGGTGCCACACTCGGTCAAATGCTGCCTTGATGTCAAGGGCGGTCACTCTCACCTCACCTCTGGAATTCAGCTCTTTTGTCCATATTTGGACCAAGATGCCACATAAAAGATTACTGCACAAGAGCTCATGATGTTGGGGTAATATACTGGCATGGATGGAGGATTGGCTCACTAACAGAAAGTCGGGATAAAAGGGTCATTTTCAAAATGGCAGTCTGTAACTAGTGGGGTGCTGCAGGGATCAGTGCTGGGGCCTCAACTATTTACAATATATATCAATGACTTGGATGAAGGAACAGAGTGTCTTGTGGCCAAATTTGCTGATGATATAAAGCTATTTTAAATAAATTTAAAACAGAAATAGACAGTTTCCTCGAAGTAAAGGGAATTAGGGGTTACGGGGAGCGGGCAGGAAATTGGACGTGAATTTAGATTTGAGGTTCGGATCAGATCAGCCATGATATTATTGATGTGGAGATGCCGGTGATGGACTGGGGTTGACAATTGTAAACAATTTTACAACACCAAGTTATAGTCCAGCAATTTTATTTTAAATTCACAAGCTTTCGGAGGCCACCTCCTTCCTCAGGTGAACGATGTGGAAATCACATGTGGTGATTACAAACAGTTTTTTCAACTGCCCGTTGCCAAGGCAATCAGTGTGCAGACAGACAGGTGTTACCTGCAAGGTCTCAGAATATACAAATCACCAAAAAAAACAACAAACAAAAAAAAACAGAGATAGAGAGGTAGAAACATAGAAAAGACAGCAACTGACCCGTTATATTAAAAACAGATAACATTTGTTTTTTATATAACGGGTCAGTTGCTGTCTTTTCTATGTTTCTACCTCTCTATCTCTTTTTTTTTTGTTTGTTTTTTTTGGTGATTTGTATATTCTGAGACCTGGCAGGTAATACCTGTCTGTCTGCACACTGATTGCCTTGGCAACAGGCAGTTGAAAAAACTCTCTGTAATCACCAAGCATTGTTCTGTGAATTATAAATGCGATTTCATTTCGAGGATTTCATTTCGTTCACCTGAGGAAGGAGGAAGCCTCCGAAAGCTTGTGAATTTAAAATAAAATTGCTGGACTATAACTTGGTGTTGTAAAATTGTTTACAATGATATTATTGAATGGCGGAGCAGGCTCGAGGGGCCGATTGGCCTACTCCTGCTCCTATTTCTTGTGTTTTTATAGGTGGAAAAGCAAGTTGCAATGAGGACACAAAGTGTCTGCAAAGGGATATTGACAGGTTAAACGAATGGGCAAAAATGTGGGAATATAATGTGGGAAAATGTGAAGTCATCCACTTTGGGAGGAAAAATAAAAAATAAAAATATTATTTGAATGGAGAAATACTACAAAATGCTGTGGTACAGAGGAATCTGGGTGTCCTCGTACATGAAACACAAAAAGTCAACATACAGGTGCAGCAGGTAATCCGGAAGGCAAATGGAATATTGGCCTTTATTTCTAGGGGGATGGACTATAAAAGCAGGGAAGTCATGCTACAACTGTACAGGGTGCTGGTGAGACCACACCTGGAGTACAGCGTACAGTTCTGGTGCCCTTATTTAAGGAAGGACATACTTGCATTGGAGGCAGTTCAGAGAAGGTTCACTCGGTTGATTCCGGGTATGGAAGGGTTGTCTTATGAGGAAAGATTGAACAGGTTGGGTCTATACTCATTGGAGTTTAGAAGAATGAGAGGAGATCTTATTGAAACATACAAGATTCTGAGGGGACTCGATAGGGTAGATACTGAGAGGATGTTACCCCTCATGGGGGAATCTAAAACCAGGGGGCACAGTCTCAGAATAAGGGGTCACCCGTTTAAGACGGAAATGAGGAGGAATTTCTTTTCCCAGAGGGTCGTGAAACTTTGGAATTCTTTACCCCAAAAAGCTGTGGAGGCTGAGTCATTGAATACATTCCAGGCTGAGGTAGACAAATTTTTGATCAGCAAGGGAGTCAAAGGATATGGGGAAAAAGCGGGAAAGTGGAGTTGAGGTAAAAATCAGATCAGCCATGATCTCATTGAATGGCGGAGCAGGCTCGAGGGGCCGAATGGCCTACTCCTGCTCCTATCTCTTATGGTCTTATGGCTAGGAAAATTCCACAGAACAAAAGCAGAGATAACAACCATTGCAAGATGGCTTACTTCACGCACTTAATGAAACAAAAACAAATAGCAGCATTGAAGAAACCGTCCCCTTGTGGTTACAATGGCTCTAATACACAGCGACACAAAGAAACCCTCTCACTGTGGCTACAATGGCTCTAATACATGCTCATTAGACATAAAATAATTTTTCAACATTAGGACAGAACTGTGTGCAAGAGCATTTAATTGCCAAAAGAAACAAACAATTAGCCAGCTAAGGAATTAAGAGTAAACTCACCAATCTCACATTCGCAGCAGTAAGCCACGCTTGATGGCAGCAAGAACCAGACAGGCCTGGAACATGGCAAAACCATTCAACCCATGCTCCCTTCCAACACAGCTCCCCACTGGAAGCAAGAGATTGATGAGTTTACCATATAGTTTCCCAAGTGCAAGAGTTAATTACATATTGTTCAGTCGCATTGGTGCCAATACAAAATTCACATTTAAACCAATAAAGTTTAAAGATTAGCAATGCACTACCTGTGTGACACTCTTAATTCATTAACTCAAATTGCTCCCATTAGTGCTTCAACCAGTGACAAAGAGACCTGCAACCACCAGAAACTTACTCCAGTGATATCCAGGTCCTCATCCTCTCCCCAGATTGGAAGTACAGTAATGTATTTCACAGTATGAGTGGACATGGTGTGAAATGTTTCAGCCAGCCACCATTACACTGTACTGAAACCCCCTGTAACATCAGTATCACCATCAATCCATGTGTCTGATGCAACACTCCCAGCCATGCCCTCCAACTTCTTATCCTTAAATCGGGCTCCAATCCAACTAGTCACTCACAAATCTGTCAAATATTTGGTTGTGATTTTAGGTTAGTGTATATTAAACTGGTCTATCACGCATCGTCCTCGGAGGGAGAACTTCAATCCTTCTCTACCCCCGCCCCCTGCCAAATCAGTACTTCTTCTTTTTGGATTTGTGCTTCTTGTATTGGTGCTCTCGGTGCTTGCTCGCGGTCCGTAGCTTCTCCCGGGTTCTGTTGTCACTGATCGACTCCCCCTCCTGCCCACTGTCATCATCGCAGTTCCCGTGGTCCTGGTCCGGGCCCCTCTGCTGCAGATTGTCCCAGGGCGGCTGAGGGGGCCTGGCCATAAAGTCCTGCATCGGACTGAAATGGGACATCTGAGCAGGGGGTCCCATCTGCTGTGCCATTGCCTGGTAATATTGCTGCTGCTGCTGCTGCTGTTGGACCATCTGGGAATTGATGTGGTACTGCTGCAGCGCGTAAGTGTTCATCTGAAAATAAAAATAAACCACCATAAGAACGATAAACCACCTTAAGATCTCTCCGTAGCCCCCCCCCCTACCAGGTGCCTCATCTCGAGTGGCTGCTCTTCTTTCACAAGACCGGCTGGCGAGCATCAACCGGCTATCCAACTGTGGAGGGCATCACACAGACCAGCCCCTATCCTATCCTCAACCCAACATTAACACAATGCGCAGCAGAGGTGAAAGAGGTAAACAGGATTGTGGGATGTAAGCTGGAGAGCCAAGGCCCAGGGAGTGCTAACCAGTTTGTGCAAAGTGCAGGCCGCAGCCACCCTGATGTAAGGTGCTCAGTCCCCAACTGTATTAGAGCAACTTGGAAGGACAAAGAAGGGCAAAGTAAGCTGATTAACGGGATTATACACCCGGAACCACGAGGGGTGAAAAAGAATCATAGAATGGTTACAGCACAGAAGGAGGCCATTTGACCTATCGAACCCGTGCCAGCTCTTTGTAAGAGCAATCCAGTTAGTCCCATTCCCCCGCTCTTTCCCCGTGGCCCTGCAAATACCTTCCCTTCAAGTATTTATCCAATTCCTTTTTGAAAGCCACGATTGAATCAGCTTCTACCACACTTTCAGGCAGCGCATTCCAGATCATAAATATTTGCTCTGTAAAAAGTTTTCCCTCATGTCGCCTTTGGCTCTTTTGCCAATCACCTTAAATCTGTGTCCTCTGCTTCTCAACCCTTCCGCCAATGGCAACAGTTTCTCTTTATTTACTTTATCTAAACTCGCCATGATTTTGAACACCTCTATCAAATCTCTTCTCAACTTTGTCTGCTCCAAGGAGAACAACCCCAGCTTCTCCAGTCTACCTACGTAACCAAAGTCCCTCATCCCTCGAACCACTGCTAAAGTGCAGAGCCCAAAATTGGACACAATACTCCAGTTGTGGCCGAACCAGTCTTTTATAAACGTTCAACTCAACTTCCATGCTTTTGTACACTATGCCTCCACTTGGAAACAAAGACTGACATGCATTTATTTAGCCCCTTTCACAACCTCAGGATGTCCCAAAGCATTTTACAACCAATGAAGTACTTTTTTTTGAAGTGTACTCACTGTTGCAATGTTTGAAACGCAGCTGTTAATTTGCGCAGAGCAAGATCCCACAAACAGCAATGTGATAATGACCAGATAATCTATTTTTTTTAGTGATGTTGGTTAAGGGATAAATATTGGCCAGGACACTGGGGAGAACTCCCTTGGCTCTTCGAATAGTGCCATGGGATCTTTTATGTCCACCTGAAAGGGCAGACGAGGCCTCGGTTTAATGTCTCATCCGAAAGACGGCACCTCCGACAGTGCAGCGCTCCCTCAGTACTGCGCTAGAGTGTCAGACTGCATTTTGTGCTCAAGTCTCTGGAATGGGACTCGAAACCAGAGATGAAAGTGCTACCAACTGAGCCACAGCTGGTTCTGATAAAGCCCAGGATCCCGTTTGCTTTTTTAGCCGCTTTCTCAACCTGCCCTGCCACCTTCAACGATTTGTGCACATATACCCTCAGGTCTATCTGTTCCTGCACCCTCTTTAGAATTGTATCACTTAGTTTATATTGCCTCTCCTCGTTCTTCCTGCCAAAATGTATCACTTCGTACTTCTCTGCGTTAAATTTCACCTGCCATATATCCGCCCATTCCACCAGCCTGTCTATGTCCTCTTTAAGTCTATTACTATCCTCCTCATTGTTTACTACACTTCCAAGTTTTGTGTCATCTGCAAATTTTGAAATTGTGCCCTGTACACCCAAGTCCAAGTCATTAATATATATGAAGAAAAGTTGAGGATCTTATACTGATCCCTGGGGAAAACCACTGTATGACTTCCTCCAGTCCAAAAAACAAACTTTCACCACTACTCTGTTTCCTGTCACTTAGCCACTTTCATATCCATTCTGTCACTGTCCACTTTATTCCATGGGCTTCAATTTTGCTGACAAGCCTATTATGCGGCACTTTATCAAACGCCTTTTGAAAGTCCATATACACATCAACTGCATTGCCCTCATCTACACTTCTCTGTTACCTCATCAAAAAACTCAAAATCAAGTTAGTTAAACATGATTTGTCTTTAACAAATCCGTGCTGACTTTCCTTTATTAATCCACACTTGTTCAAGTGACTGTTAATTCTGTCCCGGATTATCATTTCTAAAAGTTTCCCCACCACTGAGGTTAAACTGACTGGCTTGTAGTTACTGGGTTTATCCTTACACCCTTTTCTGAACAAGGCTCTAACACTTGCAGTTCTCCAGTCCTCTGGCACCACCCCCATATCTAAAGAGGATTGGAAGATTATGGCCAGTACCTCTGCAATTTCCACCCTTACTTCCCTCAGCAACCTAGGATGCATCCCATCCGGACCGGGTGACTTATCTACTTTAAGAACAGCTAGCCTTTCTAGTACCTCTATCAATATTTTTATCTTCTTCCTTGGTAAAGCCAGATGCAAAGTACTCATTTAGTACCTCAGCCATCCCCTCTGCCTCCATGAGTAGATCTCCTTTTTGGTCCCTAATTGGCCCCACCCCTCCTCTTATTACCCGTTTGCTATTTATATGCACATAGACTTTTGGATTCCCTTTTATGTTTGCCGCCAGTCTATTCTCATACTCTCCCTTTGCCCCTCTTATTTCCTTTTTCACTTCTGTGAACTTTCTATATTCAGCCTGGTTCTCACTTGTGTTATCAACTTGACATATGTCATACGCCCCTTTTTTCTGCTTCATCTTATTCTCTATCTCTTGTGTCATCCAGGGAGCTCTGGCTTTAGTTGCCTTACCTTTACCCCTGGTGGGAGTGTACCTAAACTGTACCCGAACCATCTCCTCGTTAAAGGACACCCGTTGTTCAATTACAATTTTGCCTGCCTATCTTTGATTCCAATTCACCCGGGCCAGATCTGTTCTCAACCCACTGAAATTGGTCCTCCTCCAATTAGGTATTTTTAGATTGCTCCTTGTCCTTTTCCATAACTATTCTAAACCTTATGATAGTATGATCGCTGCTCCCTAAATGTTCCCCCACTGACACTTGCTCCACTTGGTCCTTCCCATTCCTCAGAACCAGATCCAGCAATGCCTCCTTCCTCATTGGGCTGGAAACATATTGATCAGGAGAACTTTCTTGAACACACTTCAGAAATTCCTCCCCCTCTTTGTCATTTACACTTTGACTATCCCAGTCTATATTAGGATAGTTGAAGTCCCCCATTATCACTACTCTATGGCTCTTGACCTCTCTGTAATTTCCATGAAACTTTGCTCCTCTATCTCCGTCCCACTAGTTGGTGTCCTATAGAATACACCCAGTCGTGTAATGGCACCTCTATTGTTTCTCAACTCTAACCAAATAGATTCTGTCCTTGACCCTCTCTCTCTCTCTCTCTCTGTCTCTCCAGCATTCCTTAATTAATACTGCCACCGCCCCCTCCTTTTTTCCTTCTCTATCTTTCCTGAACACCTTGTATCCAGGAATATTTAGTATCCAGACCTGCCCTTTATTAAGCCAGGCCTCCGTTATCACCAAGAAAAGACTTGCATTTCTATAGCATTTCACGAGCTCAGAATATCCCAAAATGCTTCACAGCCAATGAAGTACTTTTAAAGTGTAGTCGCTCTTGTAATGCAGGAAATGCGGCAGCCAATTTGTACACAGCAAGATCCCATATACAGCAATGAGATAAATGGGATAAATATTGGCCAGGACACCAGGGAGAACTGCCCTGCTCTTCTTTAAAATTGTGCCGTGGAATCTTTTATGCCTTCTTGAGGCACCAGATGGGATCTTGGTTTAACTTCTTATCTGAAGGACGGCACCTCCGAAAGTGCTGCACTCCCTCAGAATAGCACTGGAGTGTCAGCCGAGATTTTGTTCTCAAGTCTCAAGTATCCAGTGACTATGGATACTTGGGGAAAACAGGTGAGCTTATTGAGTCATTTAAGAAGTTAAAGACAACAGATAGACAGAATCCCAGAGAGATGCTCAATACAAGCTCCAGGACATGGATTCAAACTTAGATGGGAAAAGGTGAATCCACATATACCTTATACCTGAGTGGAAGAGCATACCCTGGGAGGCAGTGGAAATAGAGGATGTCAAGAATTTCAAAAGTGATGGATACATTCTTGAGAGACATCGCTGTTGAACAGTAGGAGAGATAAAGTAGGATACGAGTTCTGAGAGCTTTGGCACTGGCCCAATGGATGGAAACACACTCTTTTGGCCCTGTACAGTCCTGTGGGCTAGATTTACTGCTTATTCATAGTGAATGGGCAGAAAATATGGCCCTTCAAAATTCCTACGAACAATGGTAGGAAAATTATTGGAAAAAATTCTGAAGGACAAAATTAGTCTCCACTTGGAGAAGCAAGGATTAATCAGGGATAGTCAACATGGCTTTGTCAAGGGAAGATCATGTCTGACTAATTTGATTGAATTTTTTGAGGGGGTGACTAGGCGCGTGGATGAGGGTAACGCAGTGGATGTGGTATACATGGATTTCAGTAAGGCCTTCGATAAAGTCCCGCACAGGAGACTGGTCAAGAAGGTACGAGCCCATGGAATCCAGGGTGCCTTGGCACTTTGGATACAAAACTGGCTTAGTGGCAGAAGGCAGAGGGTGATGGTCGAAGGTTGTTTTTGTGACTGGAAGCCTGTGGCCAGTGGGGTACCACAGGGATCTGTGCTGGGGCCCTTGCTGTTTGTGGTCTACATTAATGACTTGGATATGAATGTAAAAGGTATGATCAGTAAGTTCGCTGATGATACAAAAATTGGTAGGGTGGTAAATAGCGAGGAGGATAGCCTCAGTCTGCAGGATGATATAGATGGGTTGGTCAGATGGGCGGAACAGTGGCAAATGGAATTTAACCCGGAAAAGTGCGAGGTGATGCACTTTGGAGGGACTAACAAGGCAAGGGAATATACAATGAATGGGAAGACCCTAGGCAAGACAGAGGGTCAGAGGGATCTTGGTGTGCAAGTTCACAGATCCCTGAAGGCGGCGGAACAGGTAGATAAGGTGGTAAAGAAGGCATATGGGATACTTGCCTTTATTAGCCGAGGCATAGAATATAAGAGCAAAGAGGTTATGATGGAGCTGTATAAAACACTGGTTAGGCCACAGCTGGAGTACTGTGTGCAGTTCTGGTCGCCGCACTACAGGAAGGATGTGATCGCTTTGGAGAGGGTGCAGAGGAGATTCACCAGGATGTTACCAGGGCTGGAGCGCTTCAGCTATGAAGAGAGACTGGGAAGATTGGGTTTGTTTTCCTTGGAGCAGAGGAGGCTGAGGGGGGACATGATTGAGGTGTACAAAATTATGAGGGGCACAGATAGGATGGATACTAAGGAGCTTTTTCCCTTCGTTGAGGGTTCTATAACAAGGGGGCATAGATTCAAGGTAAAAGGCGGGAGGTTTAGAGGGGATTTGAGAAAGAACTTTTTCACCCAGAGGGTGGTTGGAGTCTGGAACTCACTGCCTGAGAGGGTTGTGGAGGCAGGAACCCTCACAACATTCAAGAAGCATTTGGATGAGCACTTGAAATGCCATAGCATACAAGGCTACGGACCAAATGCTGGAATATGGGATTAGATTAGACTGGGCTTGATGGCCGGCGCGGACACGATGGGCCGAAGGGCCTCTATCCGTGCTGTATAACTCTATGACTCTAATGGACACAATGGGATGGGAGGTGTGGCTTAGTTGAGCATGTCTAAGTGATGTGTCATAGGGAACTGGGGAGGAATTACCCTTCAAATTAGTCATGGTTTTGTTTCTTCCCCTCAGGAGGGAGTACAAGATTGCACCATCTAATGTACAGGCTGAGTATTGAGAGATTGCACCATCTAACACATAGACTGAGTATTGAGAGATTGCACCATCTAACACAGACGGAGTATTGAAAGATTGCACCATCTAACATATAGACGGAGTATTGAGAGATTGCACCATCTAACATATAGACGGAGTATTGAAAGATTGCACCATCTAACGTACAGATTGAGTATTCATAGAATCATAGAAAATTTATGGCACAGAAGGAGGCCGTTCGTCCCATCGTCTCCGCTGGCCACAAATGAGCCACCCAGCCTAATCCCATTTTCCAGCACTTGGTCCGTAGCCCTGTAGGTTTCGGCTCTTCAGGTGCACATCCAGGTACTTTTTAAATGAGTTGAGGGTTTCTGCCTCCACCACCCTCTCAGGCAGTGAGTTCCAGACCCCCACCACCCTCTGGGTGAAAATTTTTTCCTCAGCTCCCCTCTAATCCTTCGACCAATCACTTTAAATCTATGCCCCTGGTTATTGACCTCTCTGCTAAGGGAAATAGGTCCCTCAGAATTTTGTACACCTCAATTAAATCTCCACTCAGCCTCCTCTGTTCCAAAGAGAAAAACCCCAGCCTATACAATCCTTCCTTATAGCTAAAATTCTCCAGTCCTGGCAACATCATCGTAAATCTCCTCTGCACCCTCTCTAGTGCAATTACATCCTTCCTGTAATGTGGTGACCAGAACTGTGTGCAGTACTCAATCTGTGGCCTAACTAGTGTTTTATACAGTTCCAGTATAACCTCCCTGCTCTTATATTCTATGCCTCAGCTAATAAAGGAAAGTATTCCATATGCCTTCTTAACCACCTTATCTACCTGTCCTGTTACCTTCAGGGATCTGTGGACATGCACTCCAAGGTCCCTCACTTCCTCTACACCTCTCAGCATCCTTCCATTTATTGTGTATTCCCTTGCCTTGTTTGCCCTCCCCAAATGCATTACCTCACACTTCTCCGGATTGGAATTCCATTTGCTACTCTTCTGCCTACCTGACCAGTCCATTGATATCTTCCTGCAGTCTACAGCTTTCCTCCTCACCATCAACCAAATGGCCAATTTTTGTATCATTTGCAAATTTCTTAATCATGCTCCCTACGTTTAAGTCCAAATCATTAATATATATCACAAAAAGCAAGGGACCTGGTACTGAGCCCTGCAGCACCCCACTGGAAACAGCCTTCCAGTTACAAAAACACCCGTCGACCATTACCCTTTGCTTCCTGCCATTGAGCCAATTTTGGATCCAACTTCCACTCTCCTTTGGATCCCATGGGCTGGTGCTTTTTTGACCCCAGTCTGCCATGTGGGACCTTGTCAAAAGCCTTGCTAAAATCCACGTACACTACATCAAATGCTCTACCCTCATCAACCCCCCTTGATACCTCCTCAAAAAATTCAATCAAGTTAGTCAGACACGACCTTGCCATAACAAATCCGTGCTGACTGTCCTTGATTACTCCGTGCCTTTCTAAGTGACGGTTTATCCAGTCCCTCAGAATTGATTCCAGTAATTTGCCCACCACTGAGTTTAGACTGACTGGCCTGTAATTACTCGGTCTATCCCTCGCTCCCTTTTTAAACAATGGTACGTTAGCAGTCGTCCAATCCTCCGGCTTCATGTCTGTATCCTGTGCGTATTGGAAAATGATAGTCAGAGCTATTTCCTCCCTGGCTTCCTTTAACAGCCTGGGATACATTTCATCCGGCCCTGGTGATTTATCTACTTTTAAAGATGCTAATCCCCTTAATATTTCCCCTCTCACTATATTTATCTCATCCAATATTTCACACTCCTCCTCCTAAACTCCAATGTCTGCATTGTCCCTCTCTTTTGTGAAGATAGACGCAAAATATTTATTAAGAACCATCCCCACATCTTCCGCCCCCACACATAGTTTACCTTTTTGATCTCTAATCGGTCTCAAGCTTTCCTTAGTTATCCTCTTGCTCTTAATGTATGTATAAAACATATTTGGGTTTTCGTTAATTTTACTTGCCTACATCTTTTCATGCCCTCTCTTTGCTTTCCTAATTTCCATTTTAATTTCACCCCTGCACTTTTCAATACTCCTCTAGGCTTTCTGTAGTATTGAGCTCTCTGTGTCTGACATAATCTTTCCTTTTTAACCTTATCTTACCCTTTTATGCTCCTTGACATCCAGGGGGCTCCAGATTTGGCAGCCCCATCCTTTTTCTTTGTGGAACATGTTTACTCTGAACCCCTTGAATCTCCCCCTTGAATGCCTCCCATTGCTCTGACACTGATTTACCTTCAAGTAACTGTTTCCAGTCCACTTTTGCTAAATCACTTCTTAGCTTAGTAAAATTGGCCTTTCCCCCATTGAGAACTTTTACCCCTGTTCTATCTTTGTCCTTTTCCATAACTATACTAAATCTAACTGAATTATGATCACTACCACCAAAATTCTCTCCCACTGATACTCCTTCCACCTGCCCAGCTTCATTTCCTAAAACTAAATCCAGAACTGCCCACTCTCTTATTGAGAGATTGCATCATCTAAAGTATAGACTGAGCTTTGGCAGATTGCACCATCTAACGTATAGACTGAGTATTGAGAGAATGCATCATCTAAAGTATAGACTGAGCTTTGGCAGATTGCACCATCTAAAGTATAGACTGAGCTTTGGCAGATTGCACCATCTACTGTATAGACTAAGTATTGAGAGGCCTGATGGTCTTTTCTTTCCGTACATTCATGAGATCCACATGTGGATGTTGCAGCAGGAAAAATGCTCCCTTGCCCCCCTCCCACCCCTTCTCTATTTCTCTCCCTGGCTGCTTGCTCATCCTCAGTCTGCTAATCAATTCTTAGCTTCAAACCTATGTTGTGTCCGTCACCAACAGCACTCATTTCTTCCTCCTCCACCCCAACCTTATCTCACCGCGACTGAAACCCTAATCTATGTTTTGAGTTACCACAAACCTCAACCTCTCCAACACCCTCCTCATCAGCTCCATCCAACACAAATTCCATCCTGCCCAACAATAAGCTCCATGTTCCCATCATCCCTGCACTCACCGACCTCCACTGGCTCCCTAACCCCATCGCCTAATGCACCAAATTCAGAATCTCTTCCTCTCCACGGCCTCACACCTATCCTATCTCAGCAACCTCCTCCAGCCATATGTCGCACCCCTGACCCTATGGTCCACCAACCCTGACCTCCTCCCTCCACCCATCACTGGCGATGCATCAGCCATCTTATTGTCCATCACACTTCAGATGGCACGCTCCACTGCAACTTTCTGTGTCACGCTCCACTGCAACTTTCTGTGTCACGCTCCACTGCAACTTTCTGTGTCACGCTCCACTGCAACTTTCTGTGTCACGCTCCACTGCAACTTTCTGTGTCACGCTCCACTGCAACTTTCTGTGTCACGCTCCACTGCAACTTTCTGTGTCACGCTCCACTGCAACTTTCTGTGTCACGCTCCACTGCAACTTTCTGTGTCACGCTCCACTGCAACTTTCTGTGTCACGCTCCACTGCAACTTTCTGTGTCACGCTCCACTGCAACTTTCTGTGTCACGCTCCACTGCAACTTTCTGTGTCACGCTCCACTGCAACTTTCTGTGTCACGCTCCACTGCAACTTTCTGTGTCACGCTCCACTGCAACTTTCTGTGTCACGCTCCACTGCAACTTTCTGTGTCACGCTCCACTGCAACTTTCTGTGTCACGCTCCACTGCAACTTTCTGTGTCACGCTCCACTGCAACTTTCTGTGTCACGCTCCACTGCAACTTTCTGTGTCACGCTCCACTGCAACTTTCTGTGTCACGCTCCACTGCAACTTTCTGTGTCACGCTCCACTGCAACTTTCTGTGTCACGCTCCACTGCAACTTTCTGTGTCACGCTCCACTGCAACTTTCTGTGTCACGCTCCACTGCAACTTTCTGTGTCACGCTCCACTGCAACTTTCTGTGTCACGCTCCACTGCAACTTTCTGTGTCACGCTCCACTGCAACTTTCTGTGTCACGCTCCACTGCAACTTTCTGTGTCACGCTCCAATGCAACTTTCTGTGTCACGCTCCACTGCAACTTTCTGTGTCACGCTCCACTGCAACTTTCTGTGTCACGCTCCACTGCAACTTTCTGTGTCACGCTCCACTGCAACTTTCTGTCAAAGTTAAAAAAAACACATTTAAAAAAAAATCAAAAAGCAGTCACTTGGAATATACAAACTCCAGCAACAAAATACTGTGGAGCAGCTACTTAAATGACCTGTTTATCAGTTCACCATGTTTACTTAACAATTTGACTTTACTGCTTTAAAGGAACACACTTTAGCAACTGAACCATATTGGGTTTAAATGGTTTAATGTTCCTGTCCTTATAAAATAGTGTACGCTCTGATAAAATAGTGTACCCTCTAACTTACCAATAGCAGCATCACGGAGAATTTTCTAGTATATTTAAAAATGGTACATGTGTGTGCATTTTGTCCATCACACTCCAGGTGTCACACTTTGTTACAGATGCAAAACAAGCTTTAAAAAAGAAAAAGAAAGCCAGTCACCTAATGCTGGGTGCTTCTAACCTAGAGCCTGAAACTGACTAGCATTTTCCAATCTTCACAGTTCCCTCTCGCAACAATTACATTCAAGACTGACCTTCGAGCCTGTGTTTACTTAACAACAATTAAACTTTGAGGTCTTCAAGTGACATCAATCCATCTTAGCAGCAGAATAATACATTGTGCATTACACTGAATAACACCCCTGTCCTTATAAAACAGCATTTTATTGATGAGTATTATTCAAAAAATGTCTTCCCTTCCCTATCTGTAATTTATTTTGACCTTAGCTTTCTGTTTCTTTTCACAAGCCTAGCCCCACTTCCCCTCCCAGGCCACGGTCATTTATGTTGGTGAACCAGCTGTGTTTTGTTTTAAATGGGGAGGCTGAAGGTGAGGTATATCAAGAACGTGATATTTAGGTGATGTTACACTTGGGTTTTAAAAGCCTGCAGGAGGAAGGGAAGCCTTAGGAAGTAAGGAAATCCAGGGAAAGAACTAAGAAGAGTAGGAAAACGCTGCAATGAGTCTTGATTTCAAAACAGTAAGAATGCAGGAGTATTCCCACACCTCCGACAGCGCAGCACTCCATTAGCAGCCTAGATTAGATGCTCAGGTCTCTGTAGTGGGGCTTAAACCCATAACCAACTGACTCAGAACTGACAGTGTTACCACTGAGCCAAGGATCCACAACTGAAAAGTTAGTCTGTCTTTACTCTTCGCCAAGGCTGACAGACCTGCCGCGCATTTTCTGTTTCGAATCTCATGCCTGAACACTATCCAGCAACCCACCTGCTGGGAAAACACGGGTCTGTACCCTCGCTGATTCCATCTTCCATCCTCCCTCCCCGGCCATTGTCTCAGGCTGAACCAGACTGTCTGCAATCTCGGCGTCCTATTCAACCTTGAGCTGAGTTTACAACCCTATAATCACAAGGACCGTCAACTTCCACCTCCATAACATGGCCCATCTCTACCCCTGCCTCAGCCCATCTGCTACTGAAACCCTCATCCATGCCTTTATCACCACTAGTCTCAACTATTCCAATGCTCCCCTGGCCGGCTTCCCACCTTCCACCCTCCGTAAACTCCAGCACATCCAAAACTCTGTTGCCTATATCCTAACTCGCACCAAGTCCCGTTCACCCATCGCTCCCGTCATAGAATCAAAGAACATTTACCGCATAGAAGGAGGCCATTCAGCCCATCGTATACACGCCAGCCGAAAATGAGCCACCCAGCCTAATCCCACTTTCCAGCACTTGGTCCGTAGCCTTTTAAATGAGTTGAGGGTTTCTGCCTCTCCCACCCTCTCAGGCAGTGAGTTCCAGACCCCCACCACCCTCTGGGTGAAAAAGATTTTCCTCAGCTCCCCTCCAATCCTTCGACCAATCACTTTAAATCTATGCCCCTGGTCACTGACCTCTCCGCTAAGGGAAATAGGTCCTCCCTATCCACTCTATCTAGTTCCGTCATCATTTTGTACACCTCAATTAAATCTCCCCTCAGCCTCCTCTGTTCCAAAGAGAAAAACCCCAGCCTATCCAATCTTTCCTCATAGCTAAAATTCTCCAGCCCTGGCAACATCCTCGTAAATCTCCTCTCTACCTTCTCCAGTGCAATTACATCCTTCCTGTAATGTGACCAGAACTGTACGCAGTACTCAAGCTGTGGCCTAACCAATGTTTTATACAGTTCCAGCATAACATCCCTGCTCTTATATTCTATGCCTCGTCTAATGAAGGAAAGTATCCCGTATGCCTTCTTAACCACCTTATCTACCTGTCCTGTTACCTTCAGGGATTTGTGGACATGCACTCCAAGGTCCCTCACTTTCTCGACACCTCTCAGTATCCTCCCATTTATTGTGTATTCCCTTGCCTTGTTTGCCCTCCCCAAATGCATTACCTCACACTTCTCTGGATTGAATTCCATTTACCACTTTTCTGTCCACCTGACCAGTCCATTGATATCTTCCTGCAGTCTACAGCTTTCCTCCTCACTATCAACCACACGCACAATTTTTGTATCATTTGCAAACTTCTTAATCATGCCCCCTACATTTAAGTCCAAATCATTAATATACACCACAAAAAGCAAGGGACCTGGTACTGAGCCCTGTGGAACCCCACTGGAAACAGCCTTCCAATCACAAAAACACCCGTCGACCATTACCCTTTGCTTCCTGCCACTGAGCCAATTTTGAATCTAACTTGCCACTTTCCCTTGGATCCCATGGGCTTGTACTTTTTTGACCAGTCTGTCATGTGGGACCTTGCCAAAAGCTTTGCTAAAATCCATGTAGATTACATTAAATACACTAACCTCATCCGCCTTCCTTGTTACCTCCTCAAAAAATTCAATCAAGTTCGTCAGATACGACCTTCCCTTAACAAATCCATGCTGAATGTCCTTGATTAATCCATGCCTTTCTAATTGATGGTTTATCCTGCCCCTAAGAATTGATTCCAATAATTTGCCCACTACCGAGGTTAGACTGACTGGCCTGTAATTACTCAGTCTATCCCTCGCTCCCTTTTTAAACAGTGGTACAACGTTAGCAATCCTCCAATCCTCCGGCACCAAGCCTGTATCCAGTGAGTATTGGAAAATGATGGTCAGAGCCTCCGCTATTTCCTCCCTGGCTTCCTTTAACAGGCTGGGATACATTTCATCCGGGCATGGTGATTTATCTACTTTCAAAGATGCTAATCCCCTTAATACTTCCTCTCTCACTAAGTTGATCTCATCCAATATTTCACACTCCTCCTTAACTTTTGCGAAGACAGACACAAAATATTCATTAAGAATCATATCAACATCTTCCACCTCCACACATAGTTTACCTTTTTGGTCTCTAATAGGCCCTACTCTTTCCTTAGTTATCCTCTTGCTCTTAATGTATTTATAAAACATATTTGGGTTCTCCTCGAATTTAATTGCCAACATTTCTTTATGACCTCTCTTTGTTTTCCTAATTTCCTTTTTAATTTCACCCCAGCACTTTTTAATACTCCTCTAGGCTTTCTGTAGTATTGAGATCTCGGTGTCTGACATAAGGTTCCCTTTTTTGCCTTATCTTATCCTGTTTGCTCCTTGACATCCAGGAGGCTCTAGATTTGTCAGCCCCACCCTTTTTCTTTGTGGGAACATGTTTACTCTGAACCCCTTGAATCTCCCCCTTGAATGCCGCCCACTGCTCTGACACTGATTTACCTTCAAGTAACTGTTTCCAGTCCACTTTTGCTAAATCACTTCTTAGCTTCATAAAATTGGTCTTTCCCCAATCGGGAACTTTTACTCCTGTTCTATCTTTGTCCCTTTCCATAACTATGCTAAAACTAACTGAATTATTATTACTACCACCAAAATGCTCTCCCACTGATACTCCTTCCACCTGCCCAGCCTCATTTCCTAAAACTAAATCCAGGACTGCCCCCTCTCTTGTTGGGCTTGCTACGTACTGGCTAAAAAAGTTCTCCTGAATGCAATTTAAAAATTTTGCACCCTCTATACCCTTCACACTGTTTGTGTCCCAGTTAATATTCGGGTAGTTGAAATCCCCTATTACTGCCCTATCGTTTTTGCACTTCTCAGAAATTTGCCTCCATATTTGCTCTTCTATCTCCCTCTGACTGTTTGGGGGTCTATAGTACACTCCCAGTAGTGTGACTGCCCCTTTTTTGTTCTTTAGCTCAACCCATATGGCCTCATTTGATGATCTTTCTAACATATCATTCCTCCTCACAGCTGTAATTGTTTCTTTAACCAAAGTTGCCACCCCCCTACCCTTTTTATCCCCCTCTCTATCTCGTCTGAAAACCATGTAACCAGGAACATTGAGCTGCCATTCCTGCCCCTCTTTAAGCCATGTTTCAGTAATAGTTAAGATACCGTACTGCCACGTGTCTATCTGTGCCCTCAGCTCATCTGCCTTCTTCACTATACTCCTAACATTGAGGTATACACCTTTAAGCACTGCCAAACTTCCTTGCTGTTTATTTTCTAATCTTTGCTTCCTCTGCCTTCCTAAGTCACTTACTAATTTTCTGCTTTCTATCTCCAGTTCTGATTCTGTCCCATCTGAATCTACGCTCAGGCTTCCATCCCCCTGCCAAGCTAGTTTAAACCTTCCCCAACAGCATGAGCACACCTCCCCGCAGGGATTTTGGTCCCGGCCCTGTTGACCTACATTGGCTCTTGGTTCCCCAACACTTCCAATTGAAAATTCTCATCCTTGTGTTAAAATCTCTCCATGGTCTTACCTCTCCCTATCTCTGTAACCTCAGCCAGCCCTACAACTCTCCCCTCAAAATTCTCCACTCCTATGGCCTTTTGTGCACTCCCATCTCTTTGCCCTGCCATTCACGCTCTGGAATTCCCTTCTTAAAACTCTCCACCTCCCTGAAGATCCTCCTTACAACCCATTTGTTCGACCAAGCTTTTGATTACCCGTCCTAATATCCCCTTCTTTGGCTTGGCGTCCATTTTTGTCTGATTATACCTCTGTGAAGCGTGCGGGATGTTTCTCTATATTAAAGCCACTATATAAACGCACGTTGTTGTTGTAGGAAATATAGTCTGTGTACCTGAAACTGACTGGTTACCGACTAAACCAGGCTCTAGGTCAGACAGACCTGGAATTTCCAATGCACAGGGCTTCATAACTTCATACTCACTATAGCCTGCCAGTAGTAGGGATCAGGGTTGCTGAAGCTGTTGCTCGTGGAGTAAGGCGGAGTCAGGAATAGCGAAGAGCTTGGTCCATCCTGGAACTGAGTGCTCCTAAAACAATAAACAGAAAATGCATAACAGGAGACTAAGTGAGGCCAGGGCACACTTGTACATCACCCTCTGTGCTCGCTGACTTACACAGGGTACTGGCCCGGCAACACCTCAACACCTGGCGGCCGTGCCTTCAGCTGCCTCGGCACTAAGTCTGGAATTCCCTCCCTAAACCTCTCCAACTTTCGACCTCGCTCTCCAACTTCAAACCCACCCCTTTGATCGAGCTTTTGGTTGTTCCTGTGAAATACCTTGGAATGTTTTAGTAGATTAATGAAACTTTATAAATGGGGGGGGGGGGGGGCAAGGAGAGCGGGAGGGGGAGCGCGGGGGGGGGAGGGGAGGGGGAGCGCGGGGGGGGAGGGGAGCGCGGGGGGGGGGGAGGGGGAGCGCGGGGGGGGGGGGAGGGGGAGCGCGGGGGGGGGGGGAGGGGGAGCGCGGGGGGGGGGGAGGGGGAGCGCGGGGGGGGGGGGAGGGGGAGCGCGGGGGGGGGGGGAGGGGGAGCGCGGGGGGGGGGGAGGGGGAGCGCGGGGGGGGGGGAGGGGGAGCGCGGGGGGGGGAGGGGGAGCGCGGGGGGGGGAGGGGGAGCGCGGGGGGGGGAGGGGGAGCGCGGGGGGGGAGGGGGAGCGCGGGGGGGGGAGGGGAGCGCGGGGGGGGGAGGGGGGAGCGCGGGGGGGGAGGGGGGAGCGCGGGGGGGGAGGGGAGCGCGGGGGGGGGAGGGGGAGCGCGGGGGGGGGAGGGGGAGCGCGGGGGGGGGGGAGGGGGAGCGCGGGGGGGGGAGGGGGAGCGCGGGGGGGGGGAGGGGGAAGCGCGGGGGGGGGGGGGGGAGGGGGGAGCGCGGGGGGGGGGGGGGGGGAGGGGGAGCGCGGGGGGGGGGAGGGGGAGCGCGGGGGGGGGGGAGGGGGAGCGCGGGGGGGGGGGAGGGGGAGCGCGGGGGGGGGGGGGAGGGGGAGCGCGGGGGGGGGGGGAGGGGGAGCGCGGGGGGGGGGGAGGGGGAGCGCGGGGGGGGGGAGGGGGAGCGCGGGGGGGGAGGGGGAGCGCGGGGGGGGGAGGGGGAGCGCGGGGGGGGGGGAGGGGGAGCGCGGGGGGGGGGAGGGGGAGCGCGGGGGGGGGGAGGGGAGGAGCGCGGGGGGGGGGAGGGGGAGCGCGGGGGGGGGGGAGGGGGACGCGCGAGGGCGGGGGGGGGAGGGGGAGCGCGGGGGGGGGAGGGGGAGCGCGGGGGAGGGGGAGCGCGGGGGGAGGGGGAGCGCGGGGGAGGGGGAGCGCGGGGGGGAGGGGGGGAGCGCGGGGGGAGGGGGGAGCGCGGGGGGAGGGGGAGCGCGGGGGGAGGGGGAGCGCGGGGGGAGGGGGAGCGCGGGGGGAGGGGGAGCGCGGGGGGAGGGGGAGCGCGGGGGGAGGGGGAGCGCGGGGGGAGGGGGAGCGCGGGGGGAGGGGGAGCGCGGGGGGAGGGGGAGCGCGGGGGGAGGGGGAGCGCGGGGGGAGGGGGAGCGCGGGGGGAGGGGGGAGCGCGGGGGGAGGGGGTGCGCGGGGGGAGGGGGAGCGCGGGGGGAGGGGGAGCGCGGGGGAGGGGGGAGCGCGGGGGGAGGGGGAGCGCGGGGGGGAGGGGGAGCGCGGGGGGAGGGGGAGGAGCGCGGGGGGAGGGGGAGCGGCGGGGGGAGGGGGAGCGCGGGGGGGAGGGGGAGCGCGGGGGGAGGGGGAGCGCGGGGGGAGGGGGAGCGCGGGGGGAGGGGGGTGCGGGCACGGTGGGCGAGGGGTGGGGGTAGCAGTTGTGTGGATCCTGTGGTCGCGAGGAAACATGGCTGACTTTCTTCAAAACGGCTCGAAGATGCTCCAGAGGACCCAGGACCCTCTCGAGGGACAACTCTCGTTTTGATTTTCCTGACCCTGCTTCCATCAATAATGGGGGGAGATACCAGGATTTCAACCGGTGACTCGCGACAGCAGCACACCCGAGATTGGAAACTCAGACCTGGGGATAATTAACTCTTGCCGCCCTGCACCAGTGTTGTGTTGCACACTGATGTTCGAACACACTTTTACCAAAGCAACAGCCTGGATATTTTCATTTGATTAATACATACTGCTTTTTTCTCTCCCCTCTTGAAGGTCTTGGTTCTTGCAGATCATCATCGGTCAGCCTGGACAGTGTCAGCAGTTTATCTGACTGTACCAAACCCGATAATCTTTAGCACATGCTTAAATACCTCACCTCATTTGTACCGATGGCAAAGGTTCTTACTGTACCTGCAGTTGTCTTCTGGGGCTCGGCATTGACTGTTGTCTACTCCTGGGTGTGAAGTGCTTGGGTCTGCTGTATGGGAGCTCCCTGGAACATAGACACAGAGTTGTGCTGTTATCGTCTCACCACACATTTCTGTCACTACACTTATTAATAGTGGTATCGGGTACAATGTGCTGTCAAAAAACAAATCGTGCTTCAGCCGTTTTGTTTCCATTTTGTCCAATGCCCGTCTTGCGTTATCCCGTTAATTCACCACAAATTGCTCCAAGCACCAATGTAACCAAGTTAGAATTCCTTGTTTCATTTATGTGAAGATCAGACTGCAATTTGGATCCTAAGATCACACAGATTTGCTCCATTCAATTAGATCATGGCTGATCTGTATCTTAACTCCATCTACCTGCCTTGGTTCCATAACTCTTAATACCCTCACCTAACAAAAATCCATCAATCTCAGTTTTGAAATTTTCAATTGACCCCCAGCCTCAACAGCTTTTGGGGGAGAGAGTTCCAGATTTCCACTCCCCTTTGTGTGAAGAAGTGCTTCCTGACATCACCCCTGAATGGCCTGGCTCTAATTTTAAGGTTATGCCCCCTTGTTCTGGACTTCCCCCCACCAGAGGAAATAGTTTCTCTCGATCCACCCTATCGATTCCTTTAATCATCTCAAAAACCTAAATTAGATCACCCATACACTAACTCAGTAATACCTGTAGGGGTTAATAAGAGCAAGATCAGTCTCTTGAGTGCTGAGCCAAGCAGGAATCAAGAATGGTGCCAGCAGGTCTGGGTGTAGAAAGAGAGTGTAAGGGATGAAAGCTCTCTCTGTAATAAATATCGGAGAGAGATGGGTGAGTGAAGGCCAAGTCAGATAGTTGTGAAATACTCATGTAGAAAGAACAATGAACAAAGAAAAGCAGTAGCACGCATGCAGGCTTGGGGGAAGGGAGCAGTAACATCACTTGGTGTAGTGACACATCAGGCAAACGTACTGACCGCATGGAGATGGAAGTGCTCACGTAGTAATGTTACTTTATGATGTTAGGGAGACGTAATTAACCGTAATCAGCCAGTAAGTTTGCCTGATGTGTCACTACACCAAGTGATGTTACTGCTCCCTTCCCCCAAGACATACTTGCTCTCGAGGCAGTACAAAGAAGGTTCACTCGGTTAATCCCGGGGATGAGGGGGTGGACATATGAGGAGAGGTTGAGTAGATTGGGACTCTACTCATTGGAGTTCAGAAGAATGAGAGGCGATCTTATTGAAACATATAAGATTGTGAAGGGTCTTGATCGGGTGGATGCAGTAAGGATGTTCCCAAAGATGGGTGAAACTAGAACTAGGGGGCATAATCTTAGAATAAGGGGCTGCTCTTTCAAAACTGAGATGAGGAGAAACTTCTTCACTCAGAGGGTGGTAGGTCTGTGGAATTTGCTGCCCCAGGAAGCTGTGGAAGCTACATCATTAGATAAATTTAAAACAGAAATAGACAGTTTCCTAGAAGTAAAGGGAATTAGGGGTTATGGGGAGCGGGCAGGAAATTGGACATGAAGCTGAGTTCGGATCGGTCAATGCCCTGTGGGTGGCGGAGAGGGCCCAGGGGCTATGTGGCCGGGTCCTGCTCCGACTTCTTGTGTTCTTTAGATTTGTGGTTGGGATCAGATCAGCCATGATCTTATTGAATGGCGGAGCAGGCTCGAGGGGCCGATTGGCCTACTCCTGCTCCAATTTCTTATGTTCTTAAAAAGATACAGTGCACCAAAGCTCTTTCTGGACTTTTACCTAGTCTTGTTTGCACTAGCAGGAGCAGTCAAGATGACGTGCTTACAGGACCCAATGAGTCCGTCGTTCGTGACAATTTTTCAGTACGAATCTCGTGGACACTGCATGTAATGGGTTATATCAATATTTTGATCAATAAAAGTTTTTAAATCAGACATCTCAGTATTTCCAGGTCCTCAAACATGTATTTAGAGAAGGGTTCATGACAATATCTTACAAATCCAACATGCAATGTCAATAATATAATAGAAATATTGATTTTCACGTTAAACCTGATAAGTGCAGGTTACTGCTGTGTTAAGTGTTAACTTTGCTCAGTGGTAGCAATTTCATCCAAGTCAGAAGGCTCCGGATTTAAATCTCACTCCAAGATGAGCACATAAGCTAGGCTGACATTTCAGTGCAGTACCGATGGAGTGCTGCTTTGTTGGAGGGGCTGTCTTTCGGATGAGACTTTAAACCGAAGTCCCATTGATCAGGTGGACGTAAAAGATCCAACAACATTTTTCAAAAAAGAGCGGGAGGTTTTCCCAATGTCCTGGCCAACATTCCTCCCACAACCAACACTAACAAAACAGGTTAACTGGCAATCTGCTGTTTCTGGGACCTTGCTGTGATGCCTGCTGTGTTTGCCTACATGGCAGCTGTGACTTTTTTTTATTCGTTCATGGGATGTGGGCGTTGCTGGCGAGGCCGGCATTTATTGCCCATCCCTAATTGCCCTGGAGAAGGTGGTGGTGAGCCGCCTTCTTGAACCACTGCAGTCTGTGTGGTGACGGTTCTCCCACAGTGCTGTTAGGAAGGGAGTTCCAGGATTTTGACCCAGCGACGATGAAGGAATGGCGATATATTTCCAAGTCGGGATGGTGTGTGACTTGGAGGGGAACGTGCAGGTGTTGTTCCCATGTGCCTGCTGCTCTTGTCCTTCTAGGTGGTAGAGGTCGCAGATTTGGGAGGTGCTGTCGAAGAAGCCTTGGCGAGTTGCTGCAGTGCATCCTGTGGATGGTACACACTGCAGCCACAGTGCGCCGGTGGTGAAGGGAGTGAATGTTTAGGGTGGTGGATGGGGTGCCAATCAAGCGGGCTGCTTTGTCCTGGATGGTGTCGAGCTTTTTGAGTGTTGTTGGAGCTGCACTCATCCAAGCAAGTGGAGAGTATTCCATCACACTCCTGACTTGTGCCTTGTAGATGATGGAAAGGCTTTGGGAAGTCAGGAGGTGAGTCACTCGCCGCAGAATACCCAGCCTCTGACCTGCTCTCGTAGCCACAGTATTTATATGGCTGGTCCAGTTAAGTTTCTCGTCAATGGTGACCCCCAGGATGTTGATGGTGGGGGATTCGGTGATGGTAATGCCGTTGAATGTCAAGGGGAGGTGGTTAGACTGTCTCTTGTTGGAGATGGTCATTGTCTGGCACTTATCTGGCGCGAATGTTACTTGCCACTTATCAGCCCAAGCCTGGATGTTGTCCAGGTCTTGCTGCATGCGGGCTCGGACTGCTTCATTATTTGAGGGGTTGCAAATGGAACTGAACACTGTGCAATCATCAGCGAACATCCCCATTTCTGACCTTATGATGGAGGGAAGGTCATTGATGAAGCAGCTGAAGATGGTTGGGCCTAGGACACTGCCTTGAGGAACTCCTGCAGCAATGTCCTGGGGCCGAGATGATTGGCCTCCAACAACCACTACCATCTTCCTTTGCGCTAGGTATAACTCCAGCCACTGGAGAGTTTTACCCCTGATTCCCATTGACTTCAATTTTACTGGGGCTCCTTGGTGCCACACTCGGTCAAATGCTGCCTTGATGTCAAGGGCAGTCACTCTCACCTCACCTCTGGAATTCAGCTCTTTTGTCCATGTTTGGACCAAGGCTGTAATGAGGTCTGGAGCCGAGTGGTCCTGGCGGAACCCAAACTGAGCATCGGTGAGCAGGTTATTGGTGAGTAAGTGCCGCTTGATAGCACTGTCGACGACATCTTCCATCACTTTGCTGATGATTGAGAGTAGACTGATGGGGCGGTAATTGGCCGGATTGGATTTGTCCTGCTTTTTGTGGACAGGACATACCTGGGCAATTTTCCACATTGTCGGGTAGATGCCAGTGTTGTAGCTGTACTGGAACAGCTTGGTTAGAGGCGCAGCCAGTTCTGGAGCACAAGTCTTCAGCACTACAGCTGGGATGTTGTCGGGGCCCATAGCCTTTGCTGTATCCAGTGCACTCAGCCGTTTCTTGATATCACGTGGAGTGAATTGAATTGGCTGAAGACTGACTTCTGTGATGGTGGGGATATCAGGAGGAGGCCGAGATGGATCATCCACTCGGCACTTCTGGCTGAAGATGGTTGCAAACGCTTCAGCCTTGTCTTTTGCACTTACGTGCTGGACTCCGCCATCATTGAGGATGGGGATGTTTGCAGAGCCTCCTCCTCCCGTTAGTTGTTTAATTGTCCACCACCATTCACGACTGGATGTGGCAGGACTGCAGAGCTTTGATCTGATCCGTTGGTTGAGGAATCGCTTAGCTCTGTCTGTAGCATGTTGCTTCCGCTGTTTAGCATGCATGTAGTCCTGAGTTGTAGCTTCACCAGGTTGGCACCTCATTTTTAGGTACGCCTGGTGCTGCTCCCGGCATGCTCTTCTACACTCCTCATTGAACCAGGGTTGATCCCCTGGCTTGTTGGTAACGGTAGAGTGAGGAATGTGCCGGGCCATGAGACTACAGTTGGTTGTGAAGCACTTTCTTTCTAGGTCTAAAAAAATCTGTTACATATGGATCAGGAGAAAATACAGTGACTGATTTTTCTCCTCCCTAAATTGGGAGGATTGAGATCAATGGGAGCACCTTGACTGTTGTCCTAGCTGCTGTCAGCAAAGGCCAGGGATCCACATGCTCTGGTCAGCAGTGGCTCAGTGCCACACTCTTGCACTCTCACCGACAAGGAAGCAAAACATGTTCTCTAATTACTCCAGAACTAATTCCTTAGTTCTAAGCTTACTTCTGTTTCCGAACTTCTGGGTTTCCTCAAGATACAAAGCATAGGCTTCCGGATTTGCTGTTCTCCGACTGATGGGCTGTTCGGAGAGACACAGCAGAGTCAGGATAACCCAACTATCCATCTTGATTCCAGTTCTAGCCAGAGAATCTCCTGCAATGGCTTCTCGTCCTGCTCCGTCAGCTCTGGATCCCCCAAGGATCTATCCGTGGCCCCCTCCTATTTCTCATTTACCTGCTGTCCCTCGGCGACATCATCCGAAAACACGCAAGATTCCACATGTACGCTGACATCACCCAGCTCTACCTCCCCACCACCTCCCTCGACCCCTCCATATGTCTATGATTTGTCATGCTGCTTGTCCGACATCCTGTATTGGATGAACAGAAATTTCCTCCAATTAATTATTGGGAAGACCGAAGCCACTGTCTTTGATCCATGCCACAAACTCTGTTTCCCAGCCACTGAATCCATCCCTCTCCCCGGCCACTATCTGAGGCTGAACCAGACTGTTCACAACCTCGGCGTCCTATTTGGCCGTAAGCTGAGTTTCCGAACCCATATCCTCTCCATCCTTGTTTTCAAATCCCTCCATGGCCTCGCCCCTCCCTATCTCTGTAACCTCCTCCAGCCCTACAACCCCCCAAAATCTCTGCGCTCCTCCAATTCTGGCCTCTTGCACATCCCCGATTTTAATCGCTCCACCAATGGCAGCAGTGCCTTCAGCTGCCTCGGCCCTAAGCTCTGGAATTCCCTCCCTAAACCTCTCCGCCTCTCTCTACTCCTTTAAGATGCTCCTTAAAACCTACCTCTTTGACCAAGCTTTTAGTCACCTGTCCTAATATCTCCTCATGTGGATCAGTGGCAAATTTTGTTTCATAATCGCTCCTGTGAAGCGCCTTGGGGCTTTTTATTACATTAAAGGCGCTATATAAATGCAAGTTGTTGTTGATTAGAGGGAGGACGATGTTTCCACTAATACCACAACGGATACCAGGAACTCAAAAATCATGGGCATGAACCCACTCCATGCCAACAAATGCCATGTTATTCATTAAAATGCGGACCGCACGACGTACCAGATCGATACTGCAGATTTAGCGGTCTACCGTACAATCGGATCCCGTTTAGTAAGGTGATAGCATAAGGCACGGACTCCGTGTGCTTGAAGCAGATGAATCCGTAGGTCTTCTGCCTGCCATCCTTGTCTTTAGCTATGTGCACTTTGGTCAATGGTCCAGCCTGTAATCATGCAAAAGTACCAGTCATAACAATTAGTCCCAGTCTTTCATCATAGCCTTAGAATCATAGAAAAGTTACATCACAGAAGGAGGCCATTCGGCCTGTCGAGTCCATGCCAGCTCTCTGCAAGAACAATCCAGCTGGTCCCACTCCCTTGCTCTTTCCCCGTAGCCCAGCAAATTTTTTCCCTTCAAGTATTTATCCAGTTCCCTTTTGAAGGCCATGATTGAATCTGCCTCCACCACCCTTTCAGGCAGTGCATTCCAGATCCTCACCACTCGCTCGTAAAGAAGTTTTTCCTCATGTCACCTTTGGTTCTTTTGCCAATCACCTTAAATCTATGTCCTCTGGTTCTCGACCCTTCTGCCAACAGGATCAGTTTCTCTCTATCTCCTCTGTCTACACCCTTCATAATTTTGAATACCTCTATCAAATCTCCTCTCAACCTTCTTTGCCCAAGTGAGAACAACCCCAGCTTCTCCAGTCTATCCACTTAATTGAAGTCCCTCGTCCCTGGAACCATTCTAGTAAATCTTATCTGCACCGTCTCTAAGGCCTTCACATCCTTAGAAGAATCATAGAAAATTTACGGCACAGAAGGAGGCCATTCGACCCATCGTGTCCAGCCTAATCCCACTTTCCAGCACTTGATCCGTAGCCTTGTAGGTCACGGCAATTCAGGTACTTTTAAAAATGAGTTGAGGGTTTCTGCCTCTACCACCCTCTCAGGCAGTGAGTTCCAGACCCCACAACCCTCAGTGAAAAAATATTTCCTCAGCTCCCCTCTAATCCTTCTACCAATCACTTTAAATCTATGCCCCCTGGTCACTGACCTCTCTGCTAAGGGAAATAGGTCCTTCCTATCCACTCTATCTAGGCCCCTCATAATTTTATACACCTCAATTAAATCTCCCCTCAGCCTCCTCTGTTCCAATGAAAACAAGCCCAGCCTATCCAATCTTTCCTCATAGCTAAAATTCTCCAGTCCTGGCAACATCGTCGTAAATCTCCTCTGCACCCTCTCTAGTGCAATCACATCTTTCCTGCAATGTGGTGTCCAGAACTGTACGCAGTACTGTAGCTGTGGCCCAACTAGTGTTTTATACAGTTCTAGATTAATCTCCCTGCTCTTATATTATATGCCTCGGCTAATAAAGGAAAGTATCCCGTATGCTTTCTTAATTACCTTATCTACCCATCCTGCTACTTACAGGGATCTGTGGACATGCAAGGGGCTTACGGTACTGAGCCCTGCAGAACCCCACTGGAAACAGCCTTCCAGTCACAAAAATACCCGTTGACCATTACCCTTTGCTTCCTGCCACTGAGCCAATTTTGGATCCAGTCCTGGCAACATCCTCGTAAATCTCCTCTGCACCCTCTCTAGTGCAATTACATCCTTCCTGTGTGGTGACCAGAACTCTACACAATACTCAAGCTGTGGCCTAACCAATGTTTTATACAGTTCCAGCATAACCTCCCTGCTCTTATATTCTATGCCTTGGCTAATAAAGGAAAGTATTCCATATGCATTCTTAACCACCATGTCCTGCTACCTTCAGGGATCTGTGGACATGCACTCCAAGGTCCCTCACTTCCTCTACACTTTTCAGTATCCTCCCATTTATTGTGTATTCGCTTGCCTTGTTTGCCCTCCCCAAATGCATTACCTCACATTTCTCTGGATTGAATTCCATTTGCCACTTTTCTGCCCACCTGACCAGTCCATTGATATCTTCCTGCAGTCTACAACTTTCCTCCTCATTATCAATCACACGGCCAATTTTTGTATCATCTGCAAACTCCTCAATCATGCCCCCTACATTTAAGTCCAAATCATTTATATCACAAAAAGCAAGGGACCTAGTACCGAGCCCTGCGGAACCCCACTGGAAACAGCCTCCCAGTCACAAAAACACCCGTCGACCATTACCCTTTGCTTCCTGCCACGGAGCTAATTTTGGATCCAACTTGCCACTTTCCCTTGGATCCCATGGGCTTGTGCTTTTTTGACCAGTCTGTCATGTGGGACCAGGTCAAAAGCCTTGTTACAACCCATGTAGATTACATCGAGTCCACTACCCTCATCGACCCTCCTTGTTACCTCCTCAATAAATTCAATCAAGTTAGTCAGACACTACCTTCCCGTAACAAATCCATGCTGACTGTCCTTGATTACTCTGTGCTTTTCTAAGTGATGGTTTATCCTGTCCCTCAGAATTGATTCCAATAATTTGGCCATCACCGAGGTTAGACTAACTGGCCTGTAATTACTCGGTCTATCCCTCGCTCCCTTTTTAAACAATGATACAATTCTTCCTAAAGTGCAGTGTCCAGAATTGGACACAATACTCCAGTCGTGGCTGAACCAGTTCATAGAATCATAGAAAATTTACGGCACAGGAGGAGGCCATTCGGCCCATCGTGTCCGTGCCAGCCGAAAATGAGCCACCCAGCCAAATCCCATTTTCCAGCACTCGGTCGGTAGCCCTGTAGGTTACGGCACTTCAGGTGCACATCCAGGTACTTTTTAAATGAGTTGAGGGTTTCTGCCTCTACCACCCTCTCAGTCAGTGAGTTCCAGACCCTCATCACCCTCTGGGTGAAAAAAAAGTGTTTTGTAAAAGTTCATCATAACTTCCATACTTTTGTACTCTATGCCTCTATTTATGAAGCCCAGGATCCCGTATGCTTTTTTAACCACTTTCTCAACCTGTCCTGCCACCTTCAGCAATTTGTGCACATATACCCCCAGGTCTCTCTGTTCCTGCACCCCCTTTAGAATTGTAGCATTTAGTTTATATTGCCTCTCCTCATTCTTCCTACCAAAATGTATCACTTTGTGTTTTTCTGCGTTAAATTTCATCTGCCACGTGTCCGCCCATTCCACCAGCCTGTCTATATCCTCCTCACTGTTCACTACACTTCCAAGTTTTGTGTCATCTACAAATTTTGAAATTGTTCCCTGTACACCCAAGTCATATCAAGAAAAGCAGTGGTCCCAGCACCGACCCCTGGGGAACACCACTGTACACCTCCCTCCAGTCCGAAAAACAACCGTTCACCACTGCTTTCTGTTTCCTGTCACTTAGCCTATTTTATATCCATGCTGCCACTGCCCCCTTTATTCGATGGGATTCAATTTTGCTGACAATTCTTCTTCTTCAAGTATATATCCAGTTCCCTTTTCAAAGTCATGACAGCTGTACAGCTTCCCAGGCACAAACCCCCCTTCATCTCAAGTTTGGAACAATCCACAATTGTATTAGCATAGATGGTAGAACGAGAAACCTTTATGGGTTTCAAGGAGGAACTAGACAGGTTCTAGTCAACAAGTGGGATTCAGGGTTATTAGAGATGGACCAAGCGAACACTGGATAGGTGGGATAGATGGGCCAAAGATCTTCTCCTGCCTGAAACTGTTACCACTGTGTTACTATGGGCAGATTTCTCAGGGGTGGGGATTTTTCTGGGGGGGGTGCCCAGGGATGTGGATTTTCTTTTTGGCGGTGGGCGTGCGGTTTCTCACAGGCTTGGGATTTTTCAGTGGGGCAGAGGGTTTCTCAGGGGCTGGCGGTGGGTCTGTGTGGTTATTATGGGGGCAGGTTTCTCAGATGGTAGGTATTTTTCAGGGGAAGTTCTGGGTATTTTATGTAGCCTTCCCCAGACTGTGTCCTGCTGGTGGCATCGCTCACCATGTTTAGTTCTCTAATACCGGTGGGAAGACCTCTTCACTTTTAGCCGTGGCTCAGTGGGTAGCACTCTCGCCTCTGAGTCAGGAGATCGTGGGTTCAAGTCCCCACTCTGGAGACTTGAGCACAAAAATCTAGACTGACACTCAGTGCAGTACTGAGGGAGTGCTGCACTGTCAGAGGTGCCGTATTTCAGATGAGACATTAAACCAGGTGGATGTAAAAGATCCCACAGCCACTATTCGAAGGACAGCTGGGGAGTTCTCCCTGGTGTCCTGGGCCAATATTTATTCCTCAACCGACATCACTAAAATAGATTATCTGGTCATTATCACATTGCTGTTTGTGGGATCTTGCTGTGCGCAAATTAGCTGCTGCATTTCCTACATTACATCAGTGACCACACTTCAAAAGTACTTCATTGGCTGTGAAGCACTTTGGGACATCCTGAGGTTGTGAAAGGTGCTATATAAATGCAGGTTCTTCCTCCACAAATAGTCTCTGCTGATGGGAGTTTATGCTTTCTAGTCCACCCCAGACAGCGCACTCTGCTGGGGGCATGGGGAAGACCTCAGCCTTGCTAGATTTCCCCAAATAGTAGTGCTAGCTCGCAGGCCAAGTTCTGACATCATTCAAATTGCTGCCAGAGTTTAGCCCACGTTGCACGTGTGGAGGAGAAACGCCAACGCGGGACTGGTCGGATTCAACAGCCTGGTTTGTGTTGTAATTTCTACAAAGTTCTGTGTCGCCCAGGTCTAATGAGGAGGTACATAGAATATACAGCACAGAAACAGGCCATTCGGCCCAACTGGTCTATGCCGGCCTTTACGCTCCACGAGCCTCCTCCCTTCCAACTTCATCTCACCCTATCAGCATATCCTTCTATTCCTTTCTCCCTCATGTACTTATCCAGCTTCCCCTTAAATTAGAGTTCCGAACCATTCCACTTTTGGTGGGAGTTTCCCAGAATTGGGGATTCCTCCCTCAAGCGCTGCCTCTAGCAGTCTGGGAGATCAGCTCTTTAAACATCCCCCTGCAGCTCTCCACGCCCCCCCCAACCCCGCTCCATGACATCACCCGACAACCACCGCAGAGAGCTGTGACCAGCTGGTGCGCTGGGAACAGTTGTGGGGAGGGGGAAGGTGGGAGGGACTCAGCAATAGGGGGTTTTGTCAATTGCAGGGGGGGGGGGTAAAGAAGAGAGGGGGTCTAGGGAATTGGCTCTCCTCACCTGAGCATTTAATATCCAGCGCAATTGAGGTAAGAGAAGCTCGCGGCAGGAGGGTTTTGCATTCATCGAGTACCTCTTCTAATTCTTATTATTATGGACTATTTAGAATTTCCCAGACTTTCAAATTATAGTTTTGGTGCATTTATAATCCAATCATTACCGTTTTCTATTGTATTTCTAAGGACCAACTCAAGAGAAGCTTTGAAGTAACTCACCTCTCCCTTCCATTGGTGTGAAGATAGGGATTGAAGAATAGGGGGTGGGTGTGGGGAGATGGAGACTGATATCATGGCTGATCTGTGACCTAACTCCATATACCCTCCTTAGTCCCATATCCCTGCCGTGGCCCCATATCCCTAAATACCTTTGATAGATTTTTGTTAACCAATCTCAGATTTAAAATTAACAATTGAGCTAGCATCAACTGCCGTTTGAAGAAGAGAGTTCCAAACTTCTCCCATCCTTTGTGTGTAGAAATGTTTCCTAACTTCACTCCTGAAAGTCCTGGCTCTAATTTTTAGTCTATGTCCCCTAGTCCTAGACTCCCCAACCAGCAGAAATAGTTTCTCTCCATCTACCCTCAGTTCCCCTTAATATCTTGAAAATTTTGAACAAATCACCCCTTAACCTTCTAAATTCCACGGAATATAACCCTAGTTTAATCTCGCCTCGTAATTTAACCCTTGGAGTCCAGGTATTATTCCAGTAAATCTACGATGCATTCCCTCCAAGGCCAGTATATCCTTCCTAAGGTGCGGTGCCCAGAACTGCTCACAGTACTCCAGGTGCGGTCTAACCAGGGTTTTGTATAGCTGCAGCATAACTTCTGCTCCCTTGTACTCTAGTCCTCTAGATATAAAGGCCAGCATTCCATTAGCCTTTTTGATTATTTTCTGTACCTGTCCATGACATTTTAATGATCTATGTACATGGACTCCTAAGTCTCTTTGGACCTTGACTGTTTCAAGCTTTTCATCATTTATGAAGTACCCTGTTCTATCCTTTTTAGGTCCAAAGTGGATGACCTCACACTTGCCTACATTGAAATCCATTTGTCACAGTTTTGCCCATTCACTTAATCTATTAATATCTCTCTCTAATTTTATGCTTCCATCGACGCTGCTTACAATGCTGCCTATCTTTGCGTCCTTGGCAAATTTGGATATGTGGCTCTCTATCCCGTCATCTAAGTCATTAATAAATACAGTGCATAGTTGAGGCCACTGTTGGCCAGGGGCTGCAGAAGCTACTGAGTTTATTCCCAGCTGCTGACACACAGGCAAAAGCAACTTTTGAACTGAAGTAACCTGAGTTCAGTCGCTGGCCTGAGCTGGCTGGAACCGGTTTGAATTAGCTAAGTTTCGTGAAAGACAAGGGAGATGTGATAAGACACAAATCCTTATTTAGAAAAGGAGTAATGAGGTAATGCTACCTAAGTCCTTGGGACAGAGCCAATGAGGAGAAGATACGGACTAGGTGAGCAAGCCTAAACCAACGGGAGAGAGACAGCACAGCTTGAAGAGATAAGATTCTGAATAAGCATGAAGAATCTTGGGCGTGCAGCCAGCGAAGACTCCGGAGACCAACCATCGCGGAAGTGGAAGACCCTACGTCAGGGACGTAGAGACGACATCGAAAGAGAGAGAACGGAACGCCTGGCCAGCGTCAGCTCTCCTTTTCGGGTATTAGCCTTTATATTCTGTGACCACTCGGAGTGTCAGAGAAACCTAGTGGGTGTGCGTTTAGATCCTAGTTTGGGTATAAAACTGTATAACCTGATTCAAACTGCATGACTAAATCTAACCAGACATATAAGCTATATGTATATGATCTAACGACGTGAATAAAGTGAATTGAGATTTAAGAGAGAATTGACTCTTCTCCTCTTTGTACAAAGCCAATAACCGTAACCGGTGACCTCCGGTCAACACCACAACACAGATCCCTGTGGGACACCATTAGTTACATCCTGCCAATTTGAGTACCTGCCCATTATCCCTACTCTCTGTCTCCTGCCGCTCAGCCAATTTCCTAACCACGTCAGTAATTTGCACTCAATTCAATGAGCTTCAACTTTACCTAACGGTCTCTTATGTGGGACTTTATCGAATGCCTTCTGGAAGTCTATATAAACAACATCCATAGACATTCCCCTGTCCACTACTTTAGTTACCTCTTCAAAAAATTCAATCAGGTTCATCATGCCCGTTCCAAATCCATGCTGACTCTCTCTGATCAGCTGAAAATGTTCATGGTGTTCAGTTGCTCTATCCTAAATTATAGACTCCAGTAATTTCCCGACAACAGAGGTTAGGCTATCTGGTCGACAATTCCCTGGTTTTCCTCTCCTACCTTTCTTAAATAGCAGAGTGACATGCACAATTTTCCAATCCGAATGAATGGTTCCTGAATCAAGAGAACTTTGGAAGATTATAGTTAGGGCTTCTGCAATGTGCTCACCAACTTCCTTTAAAACCCTGCAATGGAAACCATCTGGTCCTGGGGATTTGTCACTTTAGTGCCATTATTTTCTTTATTACAGTTAATTTGCTTATGTTAGTTATGGTGAGTCCCTGTCCCTGATTCAATATTAGTTCCATTGGGTATTGTCTGGGTGGGTTTTTCTCGGTGAGTGGGTCTTGGGTGGGTTAATGTGGGGAATAGTTTCAGAGAGGGGTATTTCTCGGGGATGGGGTGATTGGAGTTCAGGTGATATTTCTGGAGGGGGTATTTTTTGGTGGGGGGTGCATTTTCAGAGAGTGGGGTTGGGGGGGTTTCTGGGGGAGTATTCTTGGAGGGGGTGGGTGCATTGACTGGGTCTTGGGGGGGGGGGAGGGGATTATTTTTAAATTGGGCTATTTAAGGGGGGGTATTTTGGGGGGGGGGCTATTTTAAGGGGGTATTTTGGGGGGGGCTATTTTTAGGGGGTATTTTGGGGGGGGGGGCTATTTTAAGGGGGTATTTGGGGGGGGGCTATTTTAAGGGGGTATTTGGGGGGGGCTATTTTAAGGGGGTATTTTGGGGGGGGGCTATTTTAAGGGGGTATTTGGGGGGGTATTTTAAGGGGGTATTTTTGAGGGGTATTTGGGGGGGGTGTTTTTGGGGGGTATTTGGGGGTATTTTGCGGGAGGGCGGAATTCCCGGGGTTGCTGATTCTTCCTCCAGCCGCTCTCCTTTATTTCAGGGACTTTTATTACCTGCAGGAAGAGCTCGAACAGGATCTCCTCCCGGGCGCCGCTGTCCAGGTTCCCCACAAATATCGTCCTGTCCGCCTCCTCCCGTTTATTCATCATGCCGGCCCCGAGCCCACTGAGCCAGCCGGCCCCGGGCGCGGGATTGCGATGCCCTGACCGGCCGAGCAGGCCCCACCTCCCGCACTCCGGGTTACGATCAATCCCCGGCCTTAGGCCGCGCCGCCGGCCCCTCGCTGTCTGCCGCAAATCCCGAATTTACGACTGTCGGCCCCGGAACGTGAATGGCGCCAGGAGTCGGCAGGGGGCGGTGTGTCCGGAGGACTCTGTCCCACCCCGGGTTAGCGGCAGAGGCCCTCCATGCCGGCAGGGGGCGGTGTGTCCGGAGGACTCTGTCCCACCCCGGGTTAGCGGCAGAGGCCCTCCATGCCGGCAGGGGGCGGTGTGTCCGGAGGACTCTCTCCCACCCCGGGTTAGCGGCAGAGGCCCTCCATGCCGGCAGGGGGCGGTGTGTCCGGAGGACTCTCTCCCACCCCGGGTTAGCGGCAGAGGCCCTCCATGCCGGCAGGGGGCGGTGTGTCCGGAGGACTCTCTCCCACCCCGGGTTAGCGGCAGAGGCCCTCCATGCCGGCAGGGGGCGGTGTGTCCGGAGGACTCTGTCCCACCCCGGGTTAGCGGCAGAGGCCCTCCATGCCGGCAGGGGGCGCTGTGCCTGGAGGAGTTGTCCTGCTGCCCATTCGGCCCTGTGCCCCACACATTAACCCACCCTGTTAGTTGATGAAGGATTTTCTGAATGTTTCCATCATCTTCTGTGTTTTTTCTGATTTCCTGTAATTTATAGGTTTTTTTCGAGCCAATTAGTTTCTGCCAACAGCACGATTCAGGTAGGACATGTGCTGCCTCACCTGGGGCACGATTCAGGTAGGACATGTGTTGCCTCACCTGGGGCACGATTCAGGTAGGACATGTGTTGCCTCACCTGGGGCACGATTCAGGTAGGACATGTGCTGCCTCACCTGGGGCACGATTCAGGTGGGACATGTGCTGCCTCACCTGGGGCACGATTCAGGTGGGACATGTGCTGCCTCACCTGGGGCACGATTCAGGTAGGACATGTGCTGCCTCACGTGGGGCACGATTCAGGTAGGACATGTGCTGCCTCACCTGGGGCACGATTCAGGTGGGACATGTGTTGCCTCACCTGGGGCACGATTCAGGTAGGACATGTGTTGCCTCACCTGGGGCACGATTCAGGTAGGACATGTGCTGCCTCACCTGGGGCACGATTCAGGTAGGACATGTGCTGCCTCACCTGGGGCACGATTCAGGTGGGACATGTGCTGCCTCACCTGGGGCACGATTCAGGTGGGACATGTGCTGCCTCACCTGGGGCACGATTCAGGTAGGACATGTGCTGCCTCACCTGGGGCACGATTCAGGTAGGACATGTGCTGCCTCACCTGGGGCACGATTCAGGTGGGACATGTGCTGCCTCACCTGGGGCACGATTCAGGTAGGACATGTGCTGCCTCACCTGGGGCACGATTCAGGTGGGACATGTGCTGCCTCAACAGTGGGGGTGAAGGCATCGGAGGAGGTGCAAAAACAATTCACAAGGCTGACACCAGAACGATGGGATATATCGATCAGGACAGGCTGACCAGGCTGGGGGTCTGGGGGTCTGGGGGGTGTCCTGATCGATTATGAAAGGGTTTGATAGGGTCGACGTAGAGAAGATGTTTCCACTTGTGGGGGAGACCAGAACTGGGGGTCATAAATATAAGATAGTCACTAATAAATCCAATAGGGAATTCAGGAGAAACTTCTTTACCCAGAGAGTGGTGAGAATGTGGAACGCACTCCCACAAGGAGTAGTTGAATAGCTAAGGTAGGGTTGCCAACTCTGATGGGAGACATTCCTGGAGGTCTGACCAGGTGACAGCTGATCACATGACTTCAAAAATGTTATTGCATTTACTTTCTAACGATATATACTAAGTAATACTGGTAACACTCAGATTCCCCTCATAACCAACAGCAATAAAATAACTAAATCAAAAGCAAAATACTGCAGTTGCTGGAAATCTGAAATAAAAACAGGAAATGCTCAGCAAGTGAGGCAGCGTCTGTGGAGAAAGAAACAGAGTTAAAGTTTCAGGTCGAAGACCCTTTGTCAGAATTGGAAAAAGTTGAAGATTCAACAGTTTTCAGCAAGTACGGAGCCGAAGAAAAACAGTAGGGAAGGTCTGTGATAGGTTGGAGGGCAGGTGTGATTAAATGATAAAATGGATGATGGTGCAAGGCAAGGAGGGTGGTAATGGGACAAGTAAAGAAACAAAGAGATGGGTCCAGAGAAGCTGTAAATAGCAATAGCAGAACTATTAGCATTCAGGTGCAGCAAGCAGTTAGGAAGGCAAATGGTATGTTGGCCTTCATAGCAAGAGGATTTGAGTACAGGAGCAAGGATGTCTTACTGTAGTTATACAGGGCCTCAATGAGACCACACCTGGAGTATTGTGTGCAGTTTTGGTCTCCTTACCCAAGAAAGGATATACTTGCCATAGAGGGAGTGCAGCGAAGGTTCACCAGACTGATTCCTGGCATGGCGGGATTGTCATATGAGGAGAGATTGGGTCGACTAGGCCTGTATTCACTAGAGTTTAGAAGAATGAGAAGGGATTCAATATGATCATGGCTGATCCTCTATCTCAATACCATATTCCCGCTCTCTCCCCATACCCCTTGATGCCTTTTGTGTCTAGAAATCTATCTAGCTCTTTCTTACATATATTCAGTGACTTGGCCTCCACAGCCTTCTGTGGTAGAGAATTCCACAGGTTCACCACCCTCTGAATGAAGAAATTTCTCCTCATCTCAGTCCTAAATGGCCTACCTCTTATTCTGAAACTGTGATTCCTGGTTCTAAACTCCCCAGCCAGGGGAAACATCCCCCCTGAATCCAGTCTGTCTAGTCCTGTAAGAATTTTGTATGTTTCAGTCACTGAATCTAGGGAGTTTTGGAAGATCACAACCAATGCATCCACTATCTCTGGAATAACATATTGGAAAAGACTAACTCAATGAAATATATAAAATTCTGACAGGGCGAGACAGACTGCATGCAGGGAGGATGTTTCCCCTGGCTGGGGGGTCGGGGAATTAAAATGGCAAGTGGCCGGCAGGTCACGGTCACGCTTGCGGACAGAGTGGAGGTGTTCAGCAAAGCGATCACCCAATCTGCGCTTTGCCTCCCCAGTGTAGAGGAGACCACGTTGTGAGCAGCGAATACAGTTTACTAAATTGAAAGAAGTACAAGTAAATCGCTGTTTCACCTGGAAGGAGTGTTTGGGGCCCTGGACGGTGGGAAGGGAGGAGGTGAAAGTGCAGGTGTTGCATTTTTAAAAAATTCGTTCATGGGATGTGGGCGTTGCTGGCGAGGCCGGCATTTATTGCCCATCCCTAATTGCCCTTGAGAAGGTGGTGGTGAGCCGCCTTCTTGAACCGCTGCAGTCCGTGTGGTGAAGGTTCTCCCACAGTGCTGTTAGGAAGGGAGTTCCAGGATTTTGACCCAGTGACGATGAAGGAACGGCGATATATTTCCAAGTCGGGATGGTGTGTGACTTGGAGGGGAACGTGCAGGTGGTGTTGTTCCCATGTGCCTGCTGCTCTTGTCCTTCTAGGTGGTAGAGGTCGCGGGTTTGGGAGGTACTGTTGAAGAAGCCTTGATGAGTTGCTGCAGTGCATCCTGTGGATGGTACACACTGCAGCCACGGTGCGCCGGTGGTGAAGGGAGTGAATGTTTAGGGTGGTGGATGGGGTGCCAATCAAGCGGGCTGCTTTGCCCTGGATGGTGTCGAGCTTCTTGAGTGTTGTTGGAGCTGCACTCATCCAGGCAAGTGGAGAGTATTCCATCACACTCCTGACTTGTACCTTGTAGATGGTGGAAAGGCTTTGGGGAGTCAGGAGGTGAGTCACTCGCTGCAGAATACCCAGCCTCTGACCTGCTCTCGTAGCCACAGTATTTATATGGCTGGTCCAGTTAAGTTGCCGGTCAATGGTGACCCCCAGGATGTTGATGGTGGGGGATTCGGTGCTGGTAATGCCGTTGAATGTCAAGGGGAGATGGTTAGAGTCTCTCTTGTTGGAGATGGTCATTGCCTGGCACTTGTCTGGCACGTATATTGCTTGACACTTATCAGTCCAAGCCTGGATGTTGTCCAGGTCTTGCTGCACGTGGGCTCGGACTGCTTCATTATCTGAGGGGTTGCGAATGGAACTGAACACTCCAATCATCAGTGAACATCCCCATTTCTGATCTTCTGATGGAGGGAAGGTCATTGATGAAGCAGCTGAAGATGGTTGGGCCTTGGACACTGCCCTGAGGAACTCCTGCAGCAATGCCCTAGGGCTGAGATGATTGGCCTGCAACAACCACTACCATCTTCCTTTGTGTTCGGTATGACTCCAGCCACTGGAGAGTTTTCCCCCTGATTCCCATTGACTTCAATTTTACGAGGGCTCCTTGGTGCCACACTCGGTCAAATGCTGCCTTGATGTCAAGGGCAGTCACTCTCATCTCACCTCTGGAATTCAGCTCTTTTATCCATGTTTGGACCAAGGCTGTAATGAGGTCTGGAGCCGAGTGGTCCTGGCGGAACCCAAACTGAGCATCGGTGAGCAGGTTATTGGTGAGTAAGTGCCGCTTGATAGCACTGTCGACGACACCTTCCATCACTTTGCTGATGATTGAGAGTAGACTGATGGGGCGGTAATTGGCCGGATTGGATTTGTCCTGCTTTTTGTGGACAGGACCTACCTGGGCAATTTTCCACATTGTCGGGCAGATGCCAGTGTTGTAGCTGTACTGGAACAGTTTGGCTAGAGGCGCGGCTAGTTCTGGAGCACAAGTTTTCAGCACTTCAACCGGGATGTTGTCAGGGCCTTTGCTGTTTCTCTTGCGTTCGCACGGGAAGGTGCCGTGGGGAGGAGAGCGGGTATTGGGTGTGACGGAAGAGTGGACCAGGGTGTCGCAGTGGGAAACATAGAAACATGGAAAATAGGAGCAGGAGTAGGCCATTCGGCCCTTCGAGCCTGCTCCGCCATCCAATATGATCATGGCTGATCCTCTGTCTCATTACCATATTCCCACTCTCTCCCCATACCCCTTGATGCGTTTTGTGTCTAGAAATCTATCTATCTCCTTAAATATATTCAGTGACTTGGCCTCCACAGCCTCCTGTGGTAGAGAATTCCACAGGTTCACCACCCTCTGAGTGAAGAAATTTCTCCTCATCTCAGTCCTAAATGTCCTACCCGTATCCTGAGACTGTGACCCCTCGTTTTAGAACCCCCCAGCCAGGGGAAACATCCTCCCTGCATCCAGTCTGTCTGGCCCTGTCAGAATCTTATACGTTTCAATGCGATCTCCTCTTATTGCTCTAAACTGTAGTGAATACAGGCCGAGTCAACCCAATCTCTCCTCATACGACAGTCCCGCCATCCCTGCAATCAGTCTGGTGAACCTTCGCTGCACTCCCTTCTATGACAAGTATATCCTTTCTTTGGTAAGGAGACCAAAACTGCAAACAATTCTCCAGGTCTCACCAAGGCCCTGTATAACTGCAGTAAGACATCCCTGCTCCTGTACTCAAATCCTCTTGCAATGAAGGCCAACATACCATTTGCCTTCCTAACTGCTTGCTGCACCTGCATGTTTGCTTTCAGTGACTGGTGTACAAGGAAACCCAGGTCCCTTTGTACATCAACATTTCCCAATCTAGCACCATTTAAATAATACTCTGCCTTTCTGTTTTTCCTTCCGAAGTGGATAACTTCACATTTATCCACATTATTCTGCATCTGCCATGTATTTGCCCACTCACCCAACTTGTCTAAATCGCCTTGAGGCCTCTTTGCATCTTCCTCACAACTCACGATCTCACCTAGTTTTGTGTCATCAGCAAACTTGGAAATATTACATTCAGTTCCCTCATCCAAATCATTGATCTATATTGTGAATAGCTGGGGCCCAAGCACTGATCCCTGCGGTACCCCACTAGTCACTGCCTGCCACCCCGAAAAAGACCCATTTATTCCTACTCTCTGTTTCCTGTCTGTTAACCAATTCTCAATCCATGCCAGTATATTCCCCCCAATCCCATGTGCTTTAATTTTGCAAATGTAAGGAATCTTACAACACCAGGTTATAGTCCAACAAATTTATTTTAAAATCACAAGCTTTCGGAGATTATCTCCTTCGTCAGATGATTGAATGAAAAGGTTCTCAAATCGCATATCTTATACGATGTTGGGACAGCATCACACCAATCAAAAGGTGTCGTTGTTATTCAAACAGGCCAGTCACGGAGAACAGAACATCCCAGTACACTCGATATACATTGTGTCTTTTACACAGGCAGGCAGAAAGAAACTTAAAATGGCAGAGAGAGAGAGAGAGAGAATTTTAAAAAACATATAAATTTTTTCCCCCTTTTTGCTGGTGGGGTTACGTGTAGCGTGATATGAACCCAAGATCCCGGTTGAGGCCGTCCTCATGGGTGCGGAACTTGGCTATCAACTTCTGCTCGACGATTTTGCGTTGTCGTGTGTCTCGAAGGCCGCCTTGGAGAACGCTTACCCGAAGATCGGTGGCTGAATGTCCTTGACTGCTAAAGTGTTCCCCGACTGGGAGGGAACCCTCCTGTTTGGCGATTGTTGCGCGGTGTCCGTTCATCCGTTGTCGCAGTGTCTGCATGGTCTCGCCAATGTACCATGCTCCGGGGCATCCTTTCCTGCAACGTATGAGGTAAACAACGTTGGCCGAGTCACAGGAGTATGAACCATGTACCTGGTGGGTGGTGTCCTCTCGTGTGATGGTGGTATCCGTGTCGATGATCTGGCATGTCTTGCAGAGGTTGCCGTGGCAGGGTTGTGTGGTGTCGTGGACGCTGTTCTCATGAAAACTGGGTAACTTGCTGCGAACGATGGTCTGTTTGAGGTTGGGTGGCTGTTTAAAGGCGAGCAGTGGAGGCGTGGGGATGGCCTTAGCGAGGTGTTCGTCGTCATCGATGACATGTTGAAGGCTGCGGAGAACATGGTGTAGTTTCTCCGCTCCAGGGAAGTACTGGACGACGAAGGGTACTCTGTTGGTTGCGTCCCGTGTTTGTCTTCTGAGGAGGTCTATGCGATTCTTCGCTGTGGCCCGTCGGAACTGTCGATCGACAAGTCGAGCGTCATATCCCGTTCTTACGAGGGCGTCTTTCAGCGTCTGTAGGTGTCCATCGCGTTCCTCCTCGTCTGAGCAGATCCTGTGTATTCGTAGGGCCTGTCCATAGGGGATGGCCTCTTTGACGTGGTTGGGGTGGAAGCTGGAAAAGTGGAGCATCGTGAGGTTGTCCGTGGGCTTGCGGTAGAGTGAGGTGCTGAGGTGCCCGTCTTTGATGGAGATTTGTGTGTCCAAGAAAGAAACCGATTCTGAGGAGTAGTCCATGGTGAGTTTGATGGTGGGATGGAACTTGTTGATGTTATCGTGTAGTCTCTTCAGTGATTCTTCGCCGTGGGTCCATAGGAAGAAAATGTCGTCGATGTATCTGGTGTATAGTGTTGGTTGGAGGTCCTGTGCAGTGAAGAAGTCGTGCTCGAACTTGTGCATGAAAATGTTGGCGTATTGGGGTGCGAATTTGGTCCCCATGGCTGTTCCGTGTGTTTGGGTAAAGAACTGGTTATTGAAGGTGAAGACATTGTGATCCAGGATGAAGCGGATGAGTTGTAGGATGGCGTCTGGAGATTGGCTGTTGTTGGTGTTGAGTACTGAGGCTGTTGCAGCGATGCCGTCATCGTGGGGGATACTGGTGTATAGTGCCGAGACGTCCATCGTGGTGAGAAGTGTTCCTGGTTCAACTGGTCCGTGGGTGCTGAGTTTTTGTAGGAAGTCTGTAGTGTCGCGACAGAAGCTGGGGGTTCCCTGTACAATGGGTTTCAGGATGCCCTCGACGTATCCAGAGAGGTTCTCACACAGGGTTCCATTGCCTGATACGATAGGACGTCCGGGTGTGTTGGCTTTGTGTATCTTTGGGAGGCAGTAGAAGTCTCCCACGCGGGGAGTACGTGGGATGAGAGTGCGTAGGATGCTTTGAAGGTCTGGATCGAAGGTCTTGATCAGTTTGTTGAGCTGGTGGGTGTGTTCTTTGGTCGGATCTGCGGGTAACCGTCTGTAGTGTTCCTGGTTGTCCAGTTGTCGGTATGCTTCTTTGCAATAGTCCGTTCTGTTCTGTATGACAATGGCTCCTCCTTTGTCCGCTGGTTTGATGACGATGTTTCGGTTGGTCTTGAGAGCGTTGATGGCGTTGCGTTGTGCTCGGGTGACATTCTGGACTGTCTTGTGAGTGCGCCTGATGAATCTGGCGTTGACGCATTTCCTGACAGCTTGGGCATACATGTCAAGCTGAGGGTAGCGACCCTCCGGAGGAGTCCAGTTTGACTCTTTCCTCTTCAGTTGCTGTACCGTGGATCCCTCTGTCTGCTGTTCTGGATCGTTGATTGTCTGATTGGGTTCACTGTTGAAATCTTGGGGTTTGTGGTAAAATTCCCGGAGCCTCATTCTCCTGATGAATTCCTCTGTGTCCGCCGCGAGACTAGTGGGGTCCATTTTGGTGGTGGGGCAGAAATTGAGCCCTCGGCTGAGAACCTCGATTTCGTCTGGTTGAAGGGTGTGGTCGGACAAATTGATGATAGACTTCCCTGTGGTTGTAACCGTGGTACCGGGGGAGGCTTGGTCGTTGCTGGTGGTGATGCCGAGTTTCTCAAGCTTCCTGCTCTTGGTTTTCATGTAGGCAGTGTAGTTCCGTTGCCTCGTCTGTTTTAATTTTGCACACTAACCTCTTATGTGGGACTTTATCAAAGGCCTTCTGAAAATCCAAATACACCACATCCACTGGTTCTCCCCTATCTATTCTACCAGTTACATCCTCAAAAAACTCCAGTAGGTTTGTCAAACATGATTTCCCTTTCATAAATCCGTGTTGACTTTGTCAAATCCTGTTGATATTTTCTGAGTGTCCTGTTATCACATCCTTTATAATAAACTCTCGCATTTTCCCTCCTGTAGTTCCCTGTTTTCTCTCTCCCTCCTTTTTTAAATAGTGAGGTTACATTTGCCACCCTTCAATCTGCAGGAATTGTTCCATAATCTATAGAATTTTGGAAGATGACAACTAATGCATCCACTATTTCCATGGCTACCTCTTTTAGTACTCTGGGATGCAGATTATCAGGCCCTGGGGATTTATCGTCTTTCAGTCTCATTAATTTCTCCAGCACTTTTTTTTACTAATACTAAATTCCTTTAATTCCTCCTTCTCAGCCCTCTTCCCTTGGTTCCCGAGCATTTCTTCCGTGAATCTGCCATTCCCCTTGTTCCCCATTATAAATTCTCTTGTTTCTGAATGTAAGGGACCTACATTTGTCTTCACTAATCTTTTTCTTTTTACATACTTGTGGAAGCTTTTACAGTCTGCTTTTATGTTTCTTGCTAATTTACTCTCATACTCTATTTTTCCCCTCTTAATCAATCTCTTGGTCCTTTTTTGCTGAATTCTAAACTGCTCCCAATTCTCAGGCTTGCTACTTTTTCTGGCAACTTTATATGACTCCTCTTTGGATCTAATACTATCCTTAATTTCGTTTGTTAGCCACGGTTGGGTCCTTTATCCTTTTGTGTTTTTGCGCCAGAAAGGAATTGGAGGAAAAAAAGGAATCAAGGTAGCTGTGGGAGTCTGTGGGCTCATAATAGATCGTGGTGGACAGCATATCCCCAGAAACGGAGATAGAGAAGTCGAGGAAGGGAAGGGAAGAGTTGGAGATGGACCATGTGAGGGCGAGGGAAGGGTGGAAATTGGAAGCAAAGTTGATGAAATTTTCCAGTTTGGGGCGAGAGAAGGAAAAGGCACCAATAGAGTCATCAATGTACCGTAAAAAGAGGTGAGGGGGGGGGACCTGAGTAGGACTGGAACGAGGAATGTTCCATGTATCCCACAAAAAGGCAGACAGAGCTGGGACCCATACTGGTTCCCATAGCGACACCTTTTATTTGGAGGAAGTGAGTGGAGTCAAAGGAGAAGTTGTTCAACGTAAGAACAAGTTCAGCCAGGCGGAGGAGGGTGATGGTGGATGAGGATCGGTTGGGCCTCCGTTCAAGGAAGAAGTGGAAGGCCCGGGGGCTGCCCTGGTGGGGAATGGAGGTGTCGAGGAACTGGACGTCCATGACGTAAAGGAGACGGTTAGGGCCGGGGAACTGGAAACTGTTAAAGTGGTGGAGGGCGTCAGAGGTGTCGCAAGATGTAGATCGAAAGAGACTGGACAAGGGAAGAAAAAATAGAGTCAAGATAGGAGGAAATAATTTTTGTGGGGCAAGAACAGGCTGAAACGATGGGTCTCCCGGGGCCGTCCTGTTTGTGGATCTTGGGAAGGAGGTAGAAGCGGGATGTGCGGGGTTGGGGGACAATGAGGGTGGAGGCCGTGGGGGGGAAGATCTCCAGAGGAGATGGGGTCAGTGATGGCCAGGGAAACTATGGCTTGATGTTTGGCGGTGGGGTCATGGTCCAGGGGGAGGTAGGAGGAGGTGTTGGAAAGGTTGCAGTTCAGCCTCCGCGAGGTAGAGGTCTGTTCACCAAACAACAGCACCGCCCTCGTCAGCAGGTTTAATGATCGAACTCCCTGACATCTAAGCTCAATGCCATGCGCTGCCGCATGCACGCTCTCCACCTCTCTCTCCAGCAGCACCGACTCACTCATTTTCAGAGTTGTCCTGTTCCGCAGTTCCAGTTCGTCCTTCGCCTCATCTGACGCTTTAACAAGGACCGCAAGCTTCAACAACTCTTAGATACCAACACCCTTCCTGACCCCATCCCTCCCTCCAATCTCACCCTTTGTCATGTTTTCACTGTTGCCTCTGACCGTCCCCTCTCTGACCTCGAACGATCAGTCCTCAGCAAAGGCCTTAGCTTCTTCTTCCCTTTCGCCCCCACCTCAATGAATTTCGAGCTCAACAAGATGCTGAGCTCTTCTTCTGTCGTCTTCGCCTCCGTGCCCACTTCTTTGGCCAAGGGTCTTCCCCTCCCCGCCCAGCGGACCCCTTCTCCCGTCTTTAGAATTCTCGTTTAGCCTGGACCCCTCCCTCTGGCCTCTTACCCTCTCTTGATCTTTTCATTGCAGCACTGCGTTCTCTCAGGTCAAACCTGCTGACGAGGGCGGTGCTGTTGTTTGGTGAACAGACCTCTACCTCGCGGAGGCTGAACGACAACTTTTCCAACACCTCCTCCTACCTCCCCCTGGACCATGACCCCACCACCGGACATCAAGCCATAGTTTCCCAGACCGTCACTGACCCCATCTCCTCTGGAGATCTTCCCCCCCATGGCCTCCACCCTCATCGTCCCCCAACCCCGCACATCCCGCTTCTACCTCCTTCCCAAGATCCACAAACAGGACGGCCCCGGGAGACCCATCGTTTCAGCCTGTTCTTGCCCCACGGAACTTATTTCCTCCTATCTTGACTCTTTTTTCTCCCATTGTCCAATCTCTTCCAACCTACATCCACAAATCTTCCAACGCCCGCCGCCACTTTAACAGTTTCCAGTTCCCCGGCCCTAACCGTCTCCTTTTCACCATGGACGTCCAGTCCCTCGACACCTCCATTCCCCACCAGGACGGCCTGCGGGCCCTCTGCTTCTTCCTTGAACGGAGGCCCAACCAGTCCCCATCCACCATCACCCTCCTCCGCCTGGCTGAACTTGTTCTTACGTTGAACAACTTCTGCTTTGACTGCACCCACTTCCTCCAAATAAAAGGTGTCGCTATGGGAACCCGTATGGGTCCCAGCTCTGACTGCCTTTTTGTGGGATACATGGAACATTCCTTGTTCCAGTCCTACTCAGGTCCCCCTCCCTCACCTCTTTTTCCGGTACATTGATGACTCCATCGGTGCTGTTTCCTTCTCTCGCCCCAAACTGGAAAATTTCATCAACTTTTCTTCCAATTTCCACCCTTCCCTCGCCCTCACATGGTCCATCTCCAACTCTTCCCTTCCATTCCTCGACTTCTCTATCTACATTTCTGGGGATAGGTTGTGAACCGATATCTATTATAAGCCCACTGACTCCCACAGCTACCTTGATTACACTTGCTCCCACCCCGCTTCCTGTAAGGACTCTATTCCCTTCTCCAAGTTTCCCCATCTCCATTGCATCTGTTCTGACGATGCCACCCTCCACACCAGTGCTTCTGCTATGTCTTCCTTTTTCCTCAACCGAGGATTCCCCTCCACTGTAGTTGACGGCCCTCGACCGTGTCCATCCTATTTCCCATACTTCTGTCCTCACCCCTTCCCCTCCCTCCCAGAACCATGATAGGGTCCCCCTTGTCCTCACCTTCCACCCCACCAGCCTCCATATTGAACGTATCATCCTCCGCCATTTCCTCCACCTCCAGCGTGATCCCACCATCAGACACATCTTTCCCTCCCCTCCCCTTTCAGCATTCCGGAGGGACCACTCCCTCCGCGATACCCTGGTCCATTCTTCCATTCCCCCCAACACCTGCTGTCCTTCCCACAGCATCTTCTAATGCGAGCGCAGGAGATGCAACACCTGCCCTTTCACCTCCTCCCTTCCCACTGTCCAGGGCCCCAAACACTCCTTCCAGGTGAAACAGCGATTGACTTGCACTTCTTTCACTTTAGTAAACCGTGTTTGCTGCTCATAATGTGGTCTCCTCTACACTGGGGAGACCAGACTGGGTGATCGCTTTGCTGAACACCTCTGCTCAGTCTGCAAGCGTGACCCTAACCTGCCGGTCACTTGCCATTTTAATTCCCCATCCCACTCCCACTCTGACCTCTCTGTCCTCGGCCGCTTACACTGTTCCAATGAAGCTCAACAGAAGATCGAGGAACAGTCCCTCATCTTTCGTTTAGGCACTTTACAACCTTCCGGACTCAACATTGATTTCAGTAACTTCCGATCAGAACCACTCCTTCCATTTTTTCAGACAGCGGGTGCTGGTAATGGTTCTGATGTTGCCATTTACAGCTCCTCTGGACCCATCTTTTGTTTCTTTACTTGTCCCATTCCCACCCTCCGTGCCTTCCACCACCATCCCTTTTGTCATTCAATCACTCCTGCCCTCCACCCTATCGTAGACCTTCCCATTTGTTCTTCCCTCTCCCCGCCTTTCCCTGTCTCTGTACTTGCTTAAAAACTGTTTAATCTTCAACTTTCTCCAGTTCTGATGAAAGGTCTTCGACCTGAAACATTAACTCTGTTTCTTTCTCCACAGACACTGCCTGACTTGCTGAGTATTTCCAGCATTTTCTGTTTTTAATTTGTAATAAAATAACTCACTACATGCAACGGGTATTAATAGGTGCAATGCCCCAATATCCTACCTGTAACTAGTAGTAACCCGATATCCCACTGATATTAGGAACATAGGAACATAGGAACAGGAGTAGGCCATTCAGCCCCTCGTGCCTGCTCTGCCATTTGATAAGATCATGGCTGATCTGTGATCTAACTCCATATACCTGCCTTTGGCCCATATCCCTTAATACCTTTGGTTGCCAAAAAGCTATCTATCTCACAATTAAATTTAGCAATTGAGCTAGTATCAATTACTGTTTGTGGAAGAGAGTTCCAAACTTCTACCACCCTTTGTGTGTAGAAATGTTTTCTAATCTCGCTCCTGAAAGGTCTGGTTCTAATTTTTAGACTGTGCCCCCTACTCCTAGAATCCCCAACCAGCGGAAATAGTTTCTCTCTATCCACCCTATCTGTTCCCCTTAATATCTTATAAACTTTGATCAGATCACCCCTTAATCTTCTAAACTCTAGAGAATACAACCCCAATTTGTGTAATCTCTCCTCGTAACTTAACCCTTGAAGTCCGGGTATCATTCTAGTAAACCTACGCTGCACTCCCTCCAAGGCCAATATGTCCTTCCGAAGGTGCGGTGCCCAGAACTGCTCACAGTACTCCACGTGCGGTCTAACCAGGGTTTTGTATAGCTGCAGCATAACTTCTGCCCCCTTGTACTCTCGTCCTCCAGATATAAAGGCCAGCATTCCATTAGCCTTCTTGATTATTTTCTGCACCTGTTCATGACACCTCAATGATCTATGTACCTGAACCCCTAAGTCCCTTTGGACATCCACTGTTTTTAACTTTCACCCTGAAACCATAGCCAGAAATCCTCTGCACTGCACAAGGTCTGGTCAGGCTCCCCAGTTGATGCCAGTTTAAATAGGCCCGATCTCTCTATCTCCTTGGACTCTGGCTCCGTGTGAAGGTGACAGCTCTGAACTGGGAGAGCCAGTCAGAGCCGATCTGTACTTACATACGAACATACGAATTAAGAGCAGGAGTAGGCCGTTTGGCCCCTCGAGCCAGCTCCGTCATTTGATAAGATCATGGCTGATCTGATTTTGACCTCAACCCTAGTTTGCCGTCAACCTACTATAACCTTTGACTCCCTTGTTCATCAGGAATCTATCTAACTCAGCCTTAAAAATATTCACTGACCCTGCCTCCACCGCTCTCTGGGGAAGGGAGTTCCACAGACTCACGACCCTCTGAGAGAAAAAAATTCTCATCATCTCCGTCTTAAATGGGAGACCCCTTATTTTTAAACTGTGGTCCCCCCGTTCTAGTCTCTCCCACAAGGGGAAACATCCTCTCAGCATCTACCCCTTCAAGTCCCCTCAGGATCTTATATGTTTCAATAAGATCACCTCTCATTCTTCTAAACTCTAGTGTATACAGGCCCAACTTGTCCAACCTTTCCTCATAAGATAACCCCCTCATCCCAGGAATCAGTCGAGTGAACTTTCTCTGAACTGCCTCTAAAGCAATTATGTTCTTAAATAAGGAGACCAAAACTGCACACAGTATTCTAGATGTGGTCTCACCAATGCCCTGTACAACTGTAGCAAAACATCTCTACTTTTATATTCCATTCCCCTTGCAATAAATGACAACATTCCATTTGCTTTCCTAATCACTTGCTGTACCTGCATACTAACTTTTTGTGATTCATGTACTAGGACACCCAGATCCCTCTGTACCTCAGAGTTCTGCAATCTCTCTCCATTTAAACATAGAAAATAGGAACAGGAGTAGGCCATTCGGCCCTTCGAGCCTGCTCCGCCATTCAATATGATCATGGCTATCTTCTATCTCAACACCATATTCCTGCTCTCTCCCCATACCCCTTGATGCCTTTTGTGTCTAGAAATCTATCCATCTCCTTCTTAAATATATTCAGTGACTTGGCCTCCACAGCCTTCTGTGGTAGAGAATTCCACAGGTTCACCACCCTCTGAGTGAAGAAATTTCTCCTCATCTCAGTCCTAAATGTCCTACCCCATATCCTGAGATTGTGACCCCTCGTTCTGGACCCCCCCAGCCAGGGGAAACACCCTCCCTGCATCCAGTCTGTCTAGCCCTGTCAGAATTTTACATGTTTCAATGAGATCCCCTCTCATTCTTCTAAACTCGAATGAATACAGGCCGAGTCGACCCAATCTCTCCTCATACGACAGTCCTGCCATCCCAGGAATCAGTCTGGTGAACCTTCACTGCACTCCCTCTATGGCAAGTATATCCTTTCTTAGGTAAATGTAAGGAATCTTACAACACCAGGTTATAGTCCAACAAATTTATTTTAAAATCACAAGCTTTCGGAGATTATCTCCTTCGTCAGATGAATGATTCATTCATCTGACGAAGGAGATAATCTCCGAAAGCTTGTGATTTTAAAATAAATTTGTTGGACTATAACCTGGTGTTGTAAGATTCCTTACATTTGTCCACCCCAGTCCATCACCGGCATCTCCACATCATGGCTTTCTTAGGTAAGGAGAGCAAAACTGCACACAATACTCCAGGTGTGGTCTCACCAAGGCCCTGTATAACTGCAGTAAGACATCCTTGCTCCTGTACTCAAATCCTCTTGTAATGAAGGCCAACATACCATTTGCCTTCCTAACTGCTTGCTGCACCTGTATGTTTGCTTTCAGTGACTGGTGTACAAGGACACCCAGGTCTCGTTGCACCTCCCCTTTTCCCAATCTATCACCATTTAAATAATACTCTGCCTTTCTGTTTTTCTTCCGAAGTGGATAACTTCACATTTATCCACATTATACTGCATCTGCCATGTATTTGCCCACTCACCCAACTTGTCTAAATCGCCTTGAAGCTTCTTTGCATCTTCCTCACAACTCACAATCTCACCTAGTTTTGTGTCATCAGCAAACTTAGAAATATTACATTTGGTTCCCTAATCTAAGTCATTGATATATATTGTGAATAGCTGGGGCCCAAGCACTGATCCCTGCGGTACCCCACTCGTCACTGCCTGCCACCCCGAAAAAGACCCATTTATTCCTACTCTCTGTTTCCTGTCTGTTAATCAATTTTCAATCCATGCCAGTATATTACCCCCCAATCCCATGTGCTTTAATTTTAAACACTAACCTCTTATGTGGGACTTTATCAAAGGCCTTCTGAAAATCCAAATAAACCACATCGACTGGTTCTCCCTTATCTATTCTACCAGTTACATCCTCAAAAAACTCCAGTAGGTTTGTCAAACATGATTTCAAACATAAATAATATACTGCTTTTCTATTCTCCCAAAGTGGACAAGTTCACTTTTTCCCACAATATACTTCATCTGCCAAATTTTTGCCCACTCACTTAACCTATCTATATCCCTTTACAGACTCCTTGTGTCCTCTTCACAACTTACTTTCCTACCTACCTTTGTGTCATCAGCAAATTTAGCAACCATACACTCGGTCCCTTCATCCAAGTCATTGATATAGGTTGTAAATAGTTGAGGCCCCAGCACTGATCCCTGTAGAACTCCACTCATTACATCTTGCCAACCTGTAAATGACCCATTTATGCCTACTCTCCGTTTCCTGTTCGCTAACCAATCCTTTATCCGTGCTAATATATTACCCCCTACACCATGAGCTCTTATTTTGTGTAGTAGCCTTTGATGTGGCACCTTGTCAAAAGCCTTCTGGAAATCCAAGTACACCACATCCACAGGATCCCCTTTATCCACGTTGCTTGTTACTTCCTCAAAGAACTCTAATAAATTCGTCAAACACGATTTCCCTTTCACAAAGCCGTGTTGACTCTGCCTGATTATATTGAGATTTTCTAAGTGCCCTGCTATAACCTCCTTGGTAATACATTCTAGCATTTTCCCTATGACAGATGTTAAGCTAACTGGCCTGTAGTTTCCTGCTTTCTGTCTCCCTCCTTTCTTGAATAGAGGAGTTACATTCACTATTTTCCAATCTGATGGGACCCTTCCAGAATTGAGGGAATTTTGGAAAATTCATACCATTGCATCTACTATCTCTGCAGCCACTTCTTTTAAGATCCTAGGATGAAGTCCGTCAGGACCTGGGGACTTGTCAGCTTTTAGTTATAGAATCATAGAATCATAGAAGTTACAACATAGAAACAGGCCCTTCGGCCCAACATGTCCATGTCGCCCAGTTTATACCACTACGCTAGTCCCAATTGCCTGCACTTGTCCCATATCCCTCTATACCCATCTTACCCATGTAACTGTCCAAATGTTTTTTAAAAGACAAAATTGTACCCACCTCTACTACTGCCTCTGGCAGCTCGTTCCAGACACTCACCACCCTTTGAGTGAAAAAATTGTCCCTCTGGACCCTTTTGTATCTCTCCCCTCTCACCTTAAATCTATGCCCCCTCGTTATAGACTCCCCTACCTTTGGGAAAAGATTTTGACTATCTACCTTATCGATGCCCCTCATTATTTTATAGACTTCTATAAGATCACCCCGAAACCTCCTACTCTCCAGGGAAAAAAGTCTCAGTCTGTCCAACCTCTCCCTATAAATCAAACGATCAAGTCCCGGTAGCATCCTAGTAAATCTTTTCTGCACTCTTTCTAGTTTAATAATATCCTTTCTATAATAGGGTGACCAGAACTGTACACAGTATTCCAAGTGTGGCCTTACTAATGTCTTGTACAACTTCAACAAGACATCCCAACTCCTGTATTCAATGTTCTGACCAATGAAACCAAGCATGCCGAATGCCTTCTTCACCACCCTATCCACCTGTGACTCCACTTTCAAGGAGCTATGAACCTGTACTCCGAGATCTCTTTGTTCTATAACTCTCCCCAACGCCCTACCATTAACGGAGTAAGTCCTGGCCCGATTTGATCTACCAAAATGCATCACCTCACATTTATCTAAATGAAACTCCATCTGCCATTCATCGGCCCACTGGCCCAATTTATCAAGATCCCGTTGCAATCCTAGATAACCTTCTTCACTGTCCACAATGCCACCAATCTTGGTGTCCTCTGCAAACTTACTAACCATGCCTCCTAAATTCTCATCCAAATCATTAATATAAATAACAAATAACAGCGGACCCAGCACCGATCCCTGAGGCACACCGCTGGGCACAGGCCTCCAGTTTGAAAAACAACCCTCTACAATCACCCTCTGTCTTCTGTCGTCAAGCCAATTTTGTATCCAATTGGCTACCTCACCTTGGATCCCGTGAGATTTAACCTTATGTAACAACCTACCATGCGGTACCTTGTCAAAGGCTTTGCTGAAATCCATGTAGACCACATCTACTGCACAGCTCTCATCTATCTTCTTGGTTACCCCTTCAAAAAACTCAATCAAATTTGTGAGACATGATTTTCCTCTCACAAAACCATGCTGACTGTTCCTAATCAGTCCCTGCCTCTCCAAATGCCTGTAGATCCTGTCCCTCAGAATACCCTCTAACAACTTACCCACTACAGATGTCAGGCTCACCGGTCTGTAGTTCCCAGGCTTTTCCCTGCCGCCCTTCTTAAACAAGTTAGTTAAACACGATTTGCCTTTAACCAATCCGTGCTGGCTTTTCTTTATTAATCCACACTTGTCCAAGTGACTATTAATTTTGTCCCGGATTATTGTTTCTAAAAGCTTCCCCACCACCGAGGTTAAACTGACTGGCATGTAGTTGCCAGGTTTATCCTTACTCCCTTTTTTGATAAACAAAATCGGTCAAGGAAAATGAAAAAAACCTCAATTTCTCAATGCCTCTATGAATTTTCTCTCGGGTGTTGCTCGCAACAGTGCCCAGGAGATTAATTTTTCATTCCTGGAGATTCCAGGACAATTCTGGAGGGTCCGACAATGCCTACAATTTTAAAATTCTCATCCTTGTGTTCAAATCCCTCCATGGCCTCGCCCCTCCCTATCTCTGTAACCTCCTCCAGCCCTACAACCCTCCGAGATCTCTGTGCTCCTCCAATTCTGGCCACTTGTGCATCCCCGATTTTAATCGCTCCACCATTGGCGGCCGTGCCTTCAGCTGCCTCGGCCCTAAGCTCTGGAATTCCCTCCCTAAACCTCTCCGCCTCGCTAACTCTCCTTATTCAAAACTCCTGAAAACCGACTTCTGACCAAGCTTTTGGTCACCTGTCCTAATATCAGCTTTTGTGGGTCAGTGACTAATTTTGTTTGATTACGTTCCCGTGAAGCATCTTGGGACGTTTTACTACATTAAAGGTGCTATATAAATGCAAGTTGTTGTTGTTGGTATTAATTTGAAGAAATATTGCAACAACAAGTAACGTCAAAGCAGTAAAAAATGGTAAAAAGTCAAAATTAAGGCTCTTTATCTGAATGCAGGGAGCATTCGTAACAAGATAGAATCATAGAAAGGTTACAGCACAGTAGGAGGCCATTCAACCCATTGAGTCCGTACCGGCTCTATGCAAGAGCAATCCAGCGATAGTCCCACTTCTCCTATCCCCGTAGCCCTGCAAAAAGCAGGACAAATCCAATCCGGCCAATTACCGCCCCATCAGTCTACTCTCAATCATCAGCAAAGTGATGGAAGGTGTCGTCGACAGTGCTATCAAGCGGCACTTACTCACCAATAACCTGCTCACCGATGCTCAGTTTGGGTTCCGCCAGGACCACTCGGCTCCAGACGTCATTACAGCCTTGGTCCAAACATGGACAAAAGAGCTGAATTCCAGAGGTGAGGTGAGAGTGACTGCCCTTGACATCAAGGCAGCATTTGACCGAGTGTGGCACCAAGGAGCCCGAGTAAAATTAAAGTCAATGGGAATCAGGGGGAAAACTCTCCAGTGACTGGAGTCATACCTATCACAAAGGAAGATGGTAGTGGTTGTTGGAGGCCAATCATCTCAGCCCCAGGACATTGCTGCAGGAGTTCCTCAGGGCAGTGTCCTAGGCCCAACCATCTTCAGCTGCTTCATCAATGACCTTGCCTCCAGCATAAGGTCAGAAATGGGGATGTTCGGTGATGATTGCACAGTGTTCAGTTCCATTCGCAACCCCTCAGATAATGAAGCAGTCCGAGCCCGCGTGCAGCAAGACCTGGACAACATCCAGGCTTGGGCTGATAAGTGGCAAGTAACATTCACGCCAGACAAGTGCCAGGCAATGACCATCTCCAACAAGAGAGAGTCGAACCACCTCCCCTTGACATTCAACGGCATTACCATCGCCGAATCCCCCACCATCAACATCCTGGGGATCACCATTGACCAGAAACTTAACTGGACCAGCCACATGAATACTGTGGCTACAAGAGCAGGTCAGAGGCTGGGTATTCTGTGGTGAGTGACTCACCTCCTGACTCCCCAAAGCCTTTCCACTATCTGCAAGGCACAAGTCAGGAGTGTGATGGAATACTCTCCACTTGCCTGGATGAGTGCAGCTCCAACAACACTCAAGAAGCTCGACACCATCCAGGACAAAGCAGCCTGCTTGATTGGCACCCCATCCACCACCCTAAACATTCACTCCCTTCACCACCGGCACACAGTGGCTGCAGTGTGTACCATCCACAGGATTCACTGCAGCAACTCGCCAAGGTTTCTTCGACAGTACCTCCCAAACCCGCGACCTCTACCACCTAGAAGGACAAGAGCAGCAGGCACATGGGAACAACACCACCAGCACGTTCCCCTCCAAGTCACACACCATCCCGACTTGGAAATATATCGCCGTTCCTTCATCGTCGCTGGATCAAAATCCTGGAACTCCCTTCCTAACAGCACTGTGGGAGAACCTTCACCACACGGACTGCAGCGGTTCAAGAAGGCGGCTCACCACCACCTTCTCAAGGGCAATTCGGGATGGGCAATAAATGCCGGCCTCGCCAGCTACATCACATCTCATGAACGAATAAAAAAAAAATTATTTCCTTTCAAGTACTTATCCAGTTCCATGTGTTGAAGGCCATTATTGAATCGGTCTCCACCACTGCCTCGGGCAGTGCATTCCAGATCCTAACCGCTCGCTGTGTTAAAAAAAAGGTTTCCTCATGTCGCTTTTGGTTCTTTTGCCAATCACCTTAAATCTATGTCGTCTGGTCCTTGACCCTTCCACCAATGGGAACAGTTTCTCTCTACTCTGTCTGGACCCTTCATGATTTTGAATACCTCTATCAAATCTCCTCTCAACCTTCTCTGTTCCAAGGAGAACAACCCCAGCTTCACCAGCGCAACCAACATATCGCCCACCAGCATGCAGTGCAGGAGGCGCTCCAATGACCTCAGTAGGTCAGCCAAAGAGAGTACACGTAGTCTTTCCCCTACACTCCGTCTGCTACATAACTGCCCCCACCCCACATCTCTTTCAGCACTGCCAAAACTACTCTGTCACATCACCCCTCACACCCACTCAAACCTCATCCTCATCTTACCTGCACCTACTCACCTCGCCAGTACTCATCCCGCCACTACCACTCAACCCAATCCTCATACAATCTCATGGCTCCATCTCATACTCACCCTCTCGTGCATCTCTTTCACAGTCAGCCTCACTCAACCTGCCACTACCTGTGCTGCAGCCACAGGGCATGCATCACATATGTGCAGTAGGCAGCGCAAGGCAAACGTGTCGTGAGCATGAAGGGGATGCACAAGGGTGTTTGAGGGTTTGTCATGGTTTTTACTTATATTGAATTTCTGACCAACTCACATTACATATTATATTGGCACCACTACTGCCACGTCTTTGCGAATCTTGTCTGGTCTGTGCAATAATGCCCTCTCCTGAGGATCACTGTGAGGACCCACAACTGATGCCACCCATTGTGTCACTGCAGAGTGGGTGTAGGTGTATTTGCAGGGCTCTTTTGTGCAGACGACTGAGAGACGTCGGCGATGTCCCCGGTTGCACCCTGGAAGGATGCGGAGGAGAAGTTGTTGAGGGCAGTGGTGACTTTGACAGCGACAGGTAAGAAGATGGTGCACGGGCCAGCCAGGAGTAGCTCGGCATGAAGGAGGCTGCAGACGTCCACGACTACATGTCGAGTGACTCTGAGCCTCCGTGTGCACTGCTGCTCAGAGAGGTCCAGGAAGCTGAGCCTCGGTCTGTGGACCCTGTGGCGAGGGTAGTGCCCTCTGCGACGCATCTCTCTCTGCGGTAGCCCTCCCTCCTGCTGTACAGGTGAATGTGTCACAGCACTGTGTTGTGGAGCTCCACGTGTCAGAGGTGGACGGCGTGGATGGCGAGGCTGGTGAGGCTGTTCGTCCTCCGAGGAGGTCATGACTGCAGCTACGGCGGCCCCCATACGCAAGATGTACATCTGAGGGGGTCCGCAAGGTAGGTACATGTCTCCGGACCCCGGGGTAAGTGTGCAGGTTGGTGACTTTGACTGTCAGGAGGAGGGTGGTGGAGGCCAAACTTTGTCCCAAGTGACAGAGTGGCCTCCTGCAATGGGTGAGGGTCTCCCCCCTCCACCTGTCAAATGGACCTTTGCAGCTGCCACAGGCTGACAGCTGCAACGCGTCCATTTGAACTGGGAGTGTTTCCCCCAGTGTGGGAAACAGTCCCAGTTTGCTCTAAGATCCCACCCCTCTTCACATAATCCCTTAATCAGGTCAGTTAATGATCTGAAATACCTGAATAAATACTTTCAAGTGGCATCCCGCTGGCTTTAATTGCCTGCGGGATTCCCACCAGCGGGGGCTGTGCACGCACGCCGGCGCTTCAGTGGGGAACCCGGAAGTGCGCGGGTTCGGGGCGGGCTCCGGTCCAGCTCAGGGATTCTCCGATTTTTGGAGCCCCCCCTGCCAGGAACGCACCCGATAGCGGGTGCTAAAATGACACCCATTACTCCAGTTGTGGTCAAAGCAGTGTTTTATAAAGGTTCATCATGACTTCCATACTTTTGATCCGCGATGCTGAGACTATCGTGGATAGCACGTTCAGTGAGGTGGTCACACCGCAGGTAAAGATAATGCAGGCAGAAAGGAAATGGGTGACCACCAGGCAGAGTAAAAGGACTAGGCAGGTAGAGCAGGAGTCCCCTGGGGCCATCTCCCTCTCAAACAGATATTCTGCTTTGGATACTGTTGGGGGAGATGGCTTATCAGAGGAAAGCAGCAAGAGCCAAGTTCGGGGCACCACGGGTGGCTCTGCTGCACAGGAGGGGAGGAAGAAGAGTGGCAGGGCTATAGTGATAGGGGATTCCATTGTAAGGGGAACAGATAGGCGTTTCTGTGGCCGTAAACGTGACTCCAGGATGGTATGTTGCCTCCCTGGTGCTAGGGTCAAGGATGTCACGGAGCGGCTGCAGGGCATTCTGGAGGGGGAGGGTGAACAGCCAGTAGTCGTGGTCCATATTGGTACCAGCGATATAGGTAAAAAAAAGGGATGAGGTCCTGCAAGGTGAATTTAAGGAGTTAGGAGATAAATTAAAAGGCAGGACCTCAAAGGTAGTGATCTCAGGATTACTACTGGTGCCATGTGCTAGTGAGTATAGGAACAGGAGAATAGACAGGATGAATGCGTGGCTGCAGGGATGGTGTAGGAGGGAGGGATTTAGATTCCTGGGACAATGGGACCGGTTCTGGGGAAGGTGGGATCTGTACAAGCGGGACGGGTTACACCCGAGCAGGACCGGGACCGATGTCCTCGCGGGGGTGTTTGCTAGTGCTGTTGGGGAAGGTTTAAACTAGAATGGCAGGGGGATGGGAACCTGAGCGGGGAGTCAGAAGGGAGTAAAGTTGAGAGCAGCAAGAGAGGGAAAGACCCAGGGGAAATTTACAATACAAATAGTACAAACAGTTGTTCAAGAACAAGTGAAAGGGAAAAGCGTATAGCAGCAGAAAGAAAGTGTACTTTAGGCACTACAGATAAAGTGAAAACTAGAAGGCGTAAGGCGATTAACCCAGCATCAAAGCTGAAGGTCAGGCTAGGGTGTGTGGCCCAACTAAGAATTCTATATACAAATGCAGGGAGTATAAGGAATAAATTAAATAAACTACGGGTTCAAATTCAAATTGGAGGGTATGACATGATAGCAATTACTGAGACATGGCTGCAGGATGGTCAGTATTGGGAACTAAATATACCGGGTTATAAGGTCTACAGGAGAGACAGGGAAAATGGAAGAGGGGAGGAGTAGCCTTCATGATTCGAGATGAAATCACTTCAATGATAAAGGAGGATATAATGAGAGGTAAGCAACCAACAGAGACCTTATGGGTTGAATTGAGAAATAGGAAAGGATCTAAGACTATAGTGGGAGTTGTGATGTGCTAGATTGTATAAATGCAGAGATTAGACAAGCGTGTAAGAAAGGCATAGTGGTCTTAATGGGGGACTTTAACCTTCACATAGATTGGGAAAAGCAGACTAGCAATTGTCAGGTAGTGAATTTCTTGAGTGTGTCCGGGATAGTTTTCTACAGCAGTATGTCCTAGAGGCAACAAGGGGGCAAGCCATACTAGAATTAGTAATGAGTAATGAACCAGATTTAGTTAACAGCTTAACTGTGTGTGAACATCTATCCAATAGCGATCATAACATGATCGAGTTCAATGTGGTGTTTGAAAGGGAAAAAAGTGAATCAGCTGCTAAGATTCTAGATTTGGGCAAGGCCAACTTCAATGGGATGAGACAGAGACTGTCCACAGTAAACTGGGCAAATCTGTTAATGGGTAAAACGACTGATGATCAGTGAGAAATGTTTGAAGAAACATTTAATGAGACAGAATCGGTTTATACCCCTGAGGGGCAAGAACTCTACTTGCCAAAAAAAACAGCCATGGACAACTAAAGAGGTAAGGGACAGGATAAGACATAAGGAAAGGGCAAACAAAAAGGCAAAAAATGGCACAGATCCTGGCGAATGGGAAAGATACAAAGATCAACAAAGTGTCACAAAACAGATAGTAAGAGCTACAAAAAGAGAGTATGAAAAGAAACTTGCAAGGGATATCAAAACCAATACGAAGAACTTTTATAGTCATATTAGGAAAAAGAGGGTGGTCAGGAGCAGTGTTGGCCCCTTAAAAACTGAAAGTGGGGATATTGTCATTGACAATGGGGAAATGGCGGACATGTTGAATAATTACTTTGCGTCAGTATTTACAGTAGAAAAAGAGGATAGCATGCCGGAAATCCCAAGAAAACAAATATTGAATCGGGGACAAGGACTCAATAAAATTAACATAAGTAAAACAACAGTAATGAAGAAAATAATAGCACTCAAGAGTGACAAATCCCCAGGACCAGATGGTTTCCATCCCAGGGTTTTAAAGGAAGTAGGTGAGCACATTGCAGATGCCCTAACTATAATCTTTCAAATGTAAGGAATCTTACAACACCAGGTTATAGTCCAACAATTTTATTTTAAAATCACAAGCTTTCGGAGATTATCCCCTTCGTAAGGTGAATGAGTGAAAGGTTCTCAAATCGCATATCTTATATTAGGCTGGGACACCATCACACCAATCAAAAGGTGTTGTTGGTGTTCAAACAGGCCAGTCACGGAGAACAGTACGTCCCAGTACACTGAATATACATTGTGTCAATTACACAGACAGAAAGAAAGAGACTCAAATGGCAGGGAGAGAATATTAAAAACAGATAACTTTTTTTTCCCTTTTGCTGGTGGGGTTACGTGTCGCGTGACATGAACCCAAGATCCCGGTTGAGGCCGTCCTCATGGGTGCGGAACTTGGCTATCAATTTCTGCTCGACGATTTTGCGTTGTCTTGTGTCTCGAAGGCCGCCTTGGAGAATGCTTACCCGAAGATCGGTGGCTGAATGTCCTTGACTGCTGAAGTGTTCCCCGACTGGGAGGGAACCCTCCTGTCTGGCGATTGTTGCGCGGTGTCCATTCATCCATTGTCGCAGTGTCTGCATGGTCTCGCCAATGTACCATGCTCCGGGGCATCCTTTCCTGCAACGTATGAGGTAGACAATGTTGGCCGAGTCACAGGAGTATGAACCATGTACCTGGTGGGTGGTGTCCTCTCGTGTGATGGTGGTATCTGTGTCGATGATCTGGCATGTCTTGCAGAGGTTGCCGTGGCAGGGTTGTGTGGTGTCGTGGACGCTGTTCTCCTGAAAGCTGGGTAATTTGCTGCGAACGATGGTCTGTTTGAGGTTGGGTGGCTGTTTGAAGGCGAGTAGTGGAGGCGTGGGGATGGCCTTAGCGAGGTGTTCGTCGTCATCGATAACATGTTGAAGGCTGCGGAGAACATGGCGTAGTTTCTCCGCTCCGGGGAAGTACTGGACGACGAAGGGTACTCTGTTGGTTGCGTCCCGTGTTTGTCTTCTGAGGAGGTCTATGCGATTCTTCGCTGTGGCCTGTCGGAACTGTTGATCGACAAGTCGAGCGTCATATCCTGTTCTTACGAGGGCGTCTTTCAGCGTCTGTAGGTGTCCATCGCGTTCCTCCTCGTCTGAGCAAACCCTGTGTATTCGTAGGGCCTGTCCATAGGGGATGGCCTCTTTGACGTAGTTGGGGTGGAAGCTGGAAAAGTGGAGCATCGTGAGGTTGTCCGTGGGCTTGCGGTAGAGTGAGGTGCTGAGGTGCCCGTCTTTGATGGAGATTCGTGTGTCCAAGAAAGAAACCGACTCTGAGGAGTAGTCCATGGTGAGTTTGATGGTGGGATGGAACTTGTTGATGTATCGTGTAGTCTCTTCAGTGATTCTTCACCGTGGGTCCATAGGAAGAAAATGCCGTCAATGTATCTGGTGTATAGCATTTGTCCACCCCAGTTTATCACCGGCATCTCCACATCATATAATCTTTCAAAGTTCTCTAGATTCAGGAACTGTCCCTCTGAATTGGAAAATTGCACATGTCACTCCGCTTTTTAAGAAAGGAGAGTGAGGGAAACCAGGGAATTATAGACCAGTTAGGCTAACATCTGTTGTGGGGAAAGCACTGGAGTCTATAATTAAGGATAGGGTGACTGAACACCTCGAAAATTTTCAGTTAATCAGAAAGAGCCAGCATGGATTTGTGAAAGGTAGGTCGTGCCTGACAAACGTGATTGAATTTTTTGAAGAGGTGACTAAAGTAGTGGACAGGGGAATGTCAATGGATGTTATTTATATGGACTTCCAGGAGGCATTTGATAAGGTCCCACATAAGAGACTGTTAGCTAAGATAGAAGCCCATGGAATCGAGGGAAAAGTACGGACCTGGTTAGGAAGTTGGCTGAGCGAAAGGCGACAAAGAGTAGGGATAATGGGTAGGTACTCACATTGGCAGGATGTGACTAGTGGAGTCCCGCAGGGATCTGTCTTGGGGCCTCAATTATTCACAATATTTATTAACGACATAGATGAAGGCATAGAAAGTCTCATATCTAAGTTTGCCGATGACACACCTGATGAAGGAGAAAGCCTCCGAAAGCTTGTGATTTTCAAATATAACAGTTGGACTATATCCTGGTGTTGGAAGATTCCTTATATTTGTCAACCCCAGTCCATAACCGGCATCTCCACATCACAAAAAATGTTGGCATTGTAAGCAGTGTAGATGAAAACATAAAATTACAAAGGGATATTGATAGATTAGGTGAATGGGCAAAACTGTGGCAAATGGAATTCAATGTCGACAAATGTGAGGTCATCCACTTTGGATCAAAAAAGGATAGAACAGGGTACTTTCTAAAAGGTAAAATGTTAAAAAATGGGGTTCAGGTGCATAGATCATTGAAGTGTCATGAACAGGTGCAGAAAACAATCAATAAGGCTAATGGAATGCTGGCCTTGATATCAAGAGGACTGGAGTACAAGAGGGCAGAAGTTATGCTGCAGCTATACAAAACCCTGGAGTACTGTGAGCAGCTCTGGGCACCGCACATTCGGAAGGACATATTGGCATTGGAGGGAATGCAGCGTTGGTTTACTAGAATGATACCTGGACTTCAAGGGTTAAGTTACGAGGAGAGATTACACAAATTGGGGTTGTATTCTCTGGAGTTTAGAAGGTTAAGGGGTGATCTGATCGAAGTTTATAAGATATTAAGGGGAACAGATAGTTTCTCTCTATCCATCCTATTTCCTCTGGTTGGGGATTCTAGGAGTAGGGGGCACAGTCTAAAAATTAGAGCCAGACCTTTCAAGAGTGATATTAGAAAACATTTCTACGCATGAAGGTTGGTAGAAGTTTGGAACTCTCTTCCGCAAAGGACAATTGATACCAGCTCAATTGCTAAATTTAAATCTGAGATAGCGGAAGCAACATGCTATAGACAGAGCTAAGCGATTCCACAACCAATGGATCAGATCACAGCTCTGCAGTCCTGCCACATGGTGGTGGACAATTAAACAACTAACGGGAGGAGGAGGCTCTGCAAACATCCCCATCCTCAATGATGGCGGAGTCCAGCACGTGAGTGCAAAAGACAAGGCTGAAGCGTTTGCAACCATCTTCAGCCAGAGGTGCCGAGTGGATGATCCATCTCGGCCTCCTCCCGATATCCCCACCATCACAGAAGCCAGTCTTCAGCCAATTCGATTCACTCCACGTGATATCAAGAAACGGCTGAGTGCACTGGATACAGCAAAGGCTATGGGCCCTTACAACATCCCGGCTGTAGTGCTGAAGCCTTGTGCTCCAGAACTAGCTGCACCTCTAGCCAAGCTGTTCCAGTACAGCTACAACACTGGCATCTACCCGACAATGTGGAAACTGGCCCAGGTATGTCCTTCCACAAAAAGCAGGACAAATCCAATCCGGCCAATTACCGCCCCATCAGTCTACTCTTAATCATCAGCAAAGTGATGGAAGGTGTCATCGACAGTGCTATCAAGCGGCACTTACTCACCAATAACCTGCTCACCGATGCTCAGTTTGGGTTCCGCCAGGACCACTCGGCTCCAGACCTCATTACAGCCTTGGTCCAAACATGGACAAAAGAGCTGAATTCTAGAAGTGAGGTGAGAGTGACTGCCCTTGACATCAAGGCAGCATTTGACCGAGTGTGGCACCAAGGAGCCCTAGTAAAATTGAAGTCAATGGGAATCGGGGAAAACTCTCCAGAGGCTGGAGTCATACCTAACACAAAGGAAGATGGTCGTGGTTGTTGGAGGCCAATCATCTCAGCCCCAGGACATTGCTGTAGGAGTTCCTCAGGGCAGTGTCCTAGGCCCAACCATCTTCAGCTGCTTCATCAATGACCTTGCCTCCATCATAAGGTGAGAAATGTGGATGTTCGCCGATGATTGCACAGTGTTCAGTTCCATTCGCAACCCCTCAAATAATGAAGCAGTCCGTGCCCGCATGCAGCAAGTCCTGGTCAACATCCAGTCTTGGGCTGATAAGTGGCAAGTAACATTCGTGCCAGACAAATGCCAGGCAATGACCATCTCCAACAAGAGAGAGTCTAACCACCTCCCCTTGACATTCAACGGCATTACCATCGGCCAATCCCCCAATCTCAACATCCTGGGAGTCACCATTGACCAGAAACTTAACTGGACCAGCCATATAAATACTGTGGCTACGAGAGCAGGTCAGAGGCTGGGTATTCTGCGGCGAGTGACTCACCTCCTGACTCCCCAAAGCCTTTCCACCATCTACAAGGCACAAGTCAGGAGTGTGATGGAATACCGTCCACGTGCCTGGATGAGTGCAGCTCCAACAACACTCAAGAAGCTCGACACCATCCAGGACAAAGCAGCCCGCTTGATTGGCACCCCATCCACCACCCTAAACATTCACTCCCTTCACCACCGGCACACTGTGGCTGCAGTGTGTACCATCCACAGGATGCACTGCAGCAACTCGCCAAGGCTTCTTCGACAGGACCTCCCAAACCCGCGACCTCTACCACCTAGAAGGACAAGAGCAGCAGGCAGATGGGAACAACACCACCTGCATGTTCCCCTCCAACTAACACACACCATCCTGACTTGGAAATATTTTGCCGTTCCTTCATCGTCGCTGGGTCAAAATCCTGGAACTCCCTTCCTAACAGCACTGTGGGAGAACCTTCACCACATGGACTGCAGCGGTTCAAGAATGCGGCTCACCACCACCTTCTCATGGGCAATTAGGGATGGGCAATAAATTCTGGCCTCGCCAGCGATGCCCACATCCCATGAACGAATAAAAAACAAGATAACTTTTTGGCAACTAAATGTATTAAGGGATATGGGCCAAAGTTCGATCACAGATCAGCCATGATCTTATCAAATGGCGGAGCAGGCATTTGGGGCTGAATGGCCTGCTCCTGTTCCTATATTCCTAACCGTTTTCTCAACCTGTTCTGACACCTTCAATGATTTGTGTACATATACCCCCAGATCTCTCTGTTCCTGCACCCCTTTTAGAGTTGTGCCCTCTAGTTTATATTGCCTCTGCTTGTTCTTCCTACAGAAATGTATCACTTTGCATTTTTCTGGGTTAAATTTCATCTGCCAAGTACCCGCCCATGCCACCATTCTGTCTATATCCTTTTGAAGTCTATCACTATCCTCCTCACTGTTTACTACCCTTCCCGTTTTGTTTCATCTGCAAATTTTGAAATTGTGCCCTGTACACCCAAGTCCAAGTCATTAATATGTATCAAGAAAAGCAGTGGTCCCAGCACTGACCCCTGGGGAACAGCACTGTACACCTCCCTCCAGTCCAAAAAACAACCGTTCACCACTACTCTCTGTTTCCTGTCCCTTAGCCAATTCTGTATCCATGTTGCTACTGCCTCCTTTATTCCATTGGCCGCAATCTTGATGATAAGCCTACTGTGCGGCACTTTATCAAACATCTTTTTAATGTCCACATACACCACATCAACTACATTGCCCTCATCGACCCTCTCTGTTAACTCATCAAAAAACTCTATCAGGTTAGTTAAACATGATTTGCCTTTAACAAATCCGTGCTGGCTTTCCCTAATCAATCCACACTCGTCCAAGTGACTGTTAATTCTGTCCCCGATTATCGTTTCTAAAAGTTTCCCTAACACTGAGGTTAAACTGACTGGCCTGTAGTTGCTGGGTTTATCCTTACACCCTTTTTTGAGCAAGGATGTAACGTTTGGGTGGATTGATTCGGGAAAGCCAGCTCGGATTCTGCCTGGTTCTCTCTTGTGATAGAGGAATTAATTGCACAATTAGACTTTAATGGCTATTAAATCAAACCCATTTCAGTGACATGGTTGCAAAATGACCAATGTTGGGAAATAAATATTCCAGGGTATGACATTTAGAAAAGACAGACAGAATGGATAAGGAGGGGGTGTAGCCCGAATAATAAAGGATGAGATAAGGACAGTGGTGAGAAAGGATCTTGGTTCGGAAGATCAGGAAGTAGAATTAATTAGAATCAATGTGGGTGGAAATTAGAAATGACAAGGAGCAGAAAACACTGGTGGGAGTAGTTTATAGGCCCTCTAATAGTAGCAATACCATTGTTCAGAGTATTAATCATGAACTAGTAGGAGCTTGTAACGAAGGAAATGCAGTCATCATGGGGGATTTTAATCTGTATATAGACTGGACAAATCAAATTGGCAAAGGTAGTTTGGAAGACAAGTTCATGGAATGTATTTGAGACGGTTTCCAAGAACAATACGTCATGGAACCAACCAGGGAACAGGCTGTTTTAGATCTTGTATTATGTTTCCTCCATGTTGAGCACCACTTGGAGGAAGCACTGAGGGTAGCAAGGGCACAGAATGTACTCTGGGTGGGGGACTTCAATGTCCATCACCAAGAGTGGCTCGGTAGCACCACTACTGACCGAGCTGGCCGAGTCCTGAAGGACATGGCTGCTAGACTGGGCCTGCGGCAGGTGGTGAGCGAACCAACACGAGGGAAAAACTTACTTGACCTCGTCCTCACCAATCTCCCTGTCGCAAATGCATCTGTCCATGACAGTATTGGTAGGAGTGACCACCGCACAGTCCTCGTGGAGATGAAGTCCCGTCTTCGCACTGAGGACACCATCCAACGTGTTGTGTGGTACTACCACCGTGCTAAATGGGATAGATTCAGAATGGATCTAGCAGCTCAAAACTGGGCATCCATGAGGCGCTGTGGGCCATCAGCAGCAGCAGAATTGTATTCCAGCACAATCTGTAACCTCATGGCCTGGCATATTCCTCACTCTACCATTACCAACAAGCCAGGGGATCAACCATGGTTCAATGAGGAGTGTAGAAGAGCATGCCAGGAGCAGCACCAGGCGTACCTAAAAATGAGGTGCCAACCTGGTGAAGCTACAACACAGGACTACATGCATGCTAAACAGCAGAAGCAACATGCTATAGACAGAGCTAAGCGATTCCACAACCAACGGATCAGATCAAAGCTCTGCAGTCCTGCCACATCCAGTCGTGAATGGTGGTGGACAATTAAACAACTAACGGGAGGAGGAGGCTCTGAAAACATCCCCATTCTCAATGATGGCGGAGTCCAGCACGTGAGTGCAAAAGACAAGGCTGAAGCGTTTGCAACCATCTTCAGCCAGAAGTGCCGAGTGGATGATCCATCTCAGCCTCCTCCCGATATCCCCACCATTGCGGAAGCCAGTCTTCGGCCAATTCGATTCACTCCACGTGATATCAAGAAACGGCTGAGTGCACTGGATACAGCAAAGGCTATGGGCCCCAACAACATCCCAGCTGTAGTGCTGAAGACTTGTGCTCCAGAACTAGCTGCGCCCCTAGCCAAGCTGTTCCAGTACAGCTACAACACTGGCATCTACCCGACAATGTGGAAAATTGCCCAGGTATGTCCTGTCCACAAAAAGAAGGACAAATCCAATCCGGCCAATTACCGCCCCATCAGTCTACTCTCAATCATCAGCAAAGTGATGGAAGGTGTCGTCGACAGTGCTATCAAGCGGCACTTACTCACCAATAACCTGCTCACCGATGCTCAGTTTGGGTTCCGCCAGGACCACTCGGCTCCAGACCTCATTACAGCCTTGGTCCAAACATGGACAAAAGAGCTGAATTCCAGAGGTGAGGTGAGAGTGACTGCCCTTGACATCAAGGCAGCATTTGACCGAGTGTGGCATCAAGGAGCCCGAGTAAAATTGAAGTCAATGGGAATCAGGGGGAAAACTCTCCAGTGGCTGGAGTCATACCTGGCACAAAGGAAGATGGTAGTGGTTGTTGGAGGCCAATCATTTCAGCCCCAGGGCATTGCTGCAGGAGTTCCTCAGGGCAGTGTCCTTGGCCCAACCATCTTCAGCTGCTTCATCAATGACCTTCCCTCCATCATAAGGTCATAAATGGGGATGTTCGCTGATGACTGCACAGTGTTCAGTTCCATTCGCAACCCCTCAGATAATGAAGCAGTCCGAGCCCGCATGCAGCAAGACCTGGACAACATCCAGGCTTGGGCTGATAAGTGGCAAGTAACATTCGCGCCAGATAAGTGCCAGGCAATGACCATCTCCAACAAGAGAGAGTCGAACCACCTCCCCTTGACATTCAACGGCATTACCATCGCCGAATCCCCCACCATCAACATCCTGGGGATCACCATTGACCAGAAACTTAACTGGACCAGCCAGATAAATACTGTGGCTACGAAAGCAGGTCAGAGGCTGGGTATTCTGCGGCGAGTGACTCACCTCCTGACTCCCCAAAGCCTTTCCACCATCTACAAGGCACAAGTCAGGAGTGTGATGGAATACTCTCCACTTGCCTGGATGAGTGCAGCTCCAACAACACTCAAGAAGCTCGACACCATCCAAGATAAAGCAGCCCGCTTGATTGGCACCCCATCCACCACCCTAAACATTCACTCCCTTCACCACCGGCGCACTGTGGCTGCAGTGTACACCATCCACAGGATGCACTGCAGCAACTCGCCAAGGCTTCTTCGACAGCACCTCCCAAACCCGCGACCTCTACCACCTAGAAGGACAAGGGCAGCAGGCACATGGAAACAACACCACCTGCACGTTCCCCTCCAAGTCACACACCATCCCGACTTGGAAATATATCGCCGTTCCTTCATTGTCGCTGGGTCAAAATCCTGGAACTCCCTTCCTAACAGCACTGTGGGAGAACCGTCACCACACAGACTGCAGCGGTTCAAGAAGGCGGCTCACCACCACCTTCTCGAGGGCAATTAGGGATGGGCAATAAATGCTGGCCTCACCAGCGACGCCCACATCCCGTGAACGAATTTTTAAAAATGTAATAAGATAGGGTTAGTTAGTAATCTCACAGTAAAGGATCCTGTGGGAAAGAGTGATCATAATATGAACGAATTTCACATTGAGTTTGAAAGTAACGTACTTAAGTCAGAAACTCGAGTCTTGAACTTAAACAAAGCCAATTACATGGGTATGAGGGTCGAGTTGTCAAAGGTAGATTGGGAAATTAAATTAAAGCGTTTGACAGTTGAAAAGCAATGGCAAACATTTAAAGAAATATTTCAATATTCTCAACAAGTATACATTCCATTGAGAAATAAAAACTCCACGCGAAAAGTGATCCACCCATGGCTAACTAAAAAGTTTAAGGAGAGTGTTAGATTGAAAGAAGAGGCCTATAATGTTGCTAAGAAGAGTAATAAGCCTGAGGATTGGGAGAGTTTTAGAAAGCAACAAAGCACAACCAAAAAATTGATAAAAAAAGGGAGAAAGTGGAATATGAAATTAAACTAGCAAGAAATATAAAAATGGATTGTAAAAGTTTCTGCAAGTATGTAAAAAGGAAGAGAGTAGCAAAAGTAAACGTTGGTCTCCTAGAGACTGAGACAGGAGAAATTATAATGGGGAATCAGGAAATGGGAGATGCGTTAAACAAATATTTTGTATTTGTCTACACAGTATAAAACACAAAAAAACAGAAATAGTGGGGAACCAAGGCATAAATGACAGCAAGGAACTTAAAACAATTAATATCACTTGAGAAAAAGTACTGGACAAACTAATGGGCCTAAAAGCCGATAAATCCCCTGGACCTGACGGCCTACATCCGAGGGTTCTAAAAGAGGTGGCTGCAGAGATAGTGGATGCATTGGTTGTGATCTTCCAAAATTCTCTAGATTCTGGAACGGTCCCATTCGACTGGAAGGTAGCAAATGTTACCCCGTTATTCAGGAAGGGAGGGAGAGAGAAAACAACAATCTACAGGCCAGTTAGCCTGACATCGATCGTCGGAAAATGCTGGAACCCATTATTAAGTAACAGGGCACTTAGAAAATCACAATATGATTAGGCAGAGTCAACATGGTTTTATGAAAGGGAAATCGTGTTTGACAAATTTATTAGAGTTTTTTGAGCATGTAACTAGCAGGGTAGATAAAGGGGAACTTGTGGATGTAGTGTATTTAGATTTTCAAAAGGCATTCGATAAATTGCCACACACAAGGTAAGGGCTCATGGGGTTGGGGGTAATATATTATCATGGATAGAGGATTGGTTAACGGACAGAAAACAGAGAGTGGGGATAAACTGGACATTTTCAGGTTGGCAGGCTGTAACTAGTGGGGTGCTGCAAGGATTGGTGCTTGGGCCTCAGCTATTTACAATCTATATCAATGACTTGGATGAAGGGACCGAGTGCAATGTATCCAAGTTTGCTGACGACACAAAGCTAGGTGGGAAAGTAAGCTGTGAGGAGGACACAAAGAGTCTGCGAAGGGATATAGACAGGTTAAGTGAGTGGACAAGAAGGTGGTAGATGGAGTATAATGTGAAAATGTGAGGTTATTCACTTTGGTAGGAAGAATAGAAAAACAGAATATTTTTAAATGGTGAGAAACTATTAAATGTTGGTGTTCAGACAGACTTGGGTGTCCTTGTACAAGAAACACAAAAAGTTGCTATGCAGGTACGGCAAGCAATTAGGAAAGCAAATGGCATGTTGGCCTTTATTGCAAGGGGGTTGGAGTACAAGAGAAAGGAAGTCTTACTATAGTTGTACAGGGCTTCACTGAGATCTCACCTGGAGTCCTGCGTACAGTTTTGGTCGTCTTATCTAAGGAAGGATATACTTGCCTTCGAGGCGGTGCAACGAAGGTTCACTAGATTAATTCCTGGGTTGAGAGGGTTGTCCTATGAAAAGAGGTTGAGTAGAATGGGCCTATACTCTCTGGAGTTTAGAAGAATGAGAGGTGATCTCATTGAAACATATTTGATTCTGAGGGGCCTTGACAGGGCAGATGCTGAGAGCCCAGAACTAGGGGGCATGGTTGCCGGATAACGGGTCGGCCATTCAAGACTGAGATGAGGAGGAATTTCTTCACGCAGAGGGTTGTGAATCTTTGGAATTCTCTACCCCAGAGGGCTGTGGATGCTGAGTCATTGAATATATTCAAGGCTGAGATGGATAGATTTTTGGACTCTAGGGGAATGAAGGGATATGCAGATTGGGCAGAAAAGTGGAGTTGGAGGTCGAAGATCAGCCATCATCTGATTGAATGGCGGAGCAGGCTCGAGGGGCCCTATGGCCTACTCCTGCTCCTATTTCTTATGTTCTTAGCACTTCCTCAATACTGACCCTCTGACAGTGCAGCACTCCCTCAGTAGTGACCCTCCGACAGTGCAGCACTCCCTCAGTAGTGACCCTCCGATAGTGCAGCACTCCCTCAGTATTGACCCTCCGACAGTGCAGCGCTCCCTCAGTACTGACCCTCTGACAGTGCAGCGCTCCCTCAGTACTGACCCTCCGACAGTGCAGCACTCCCTCAGTACTGACCCTCCGATAGTGCAGCACTCCCTCAGTACTGACCCTCCGACAGTGCAGCACTCCCTCAGTACTGACCCTCCGACAGTGCAGCACTCCCTCAGTACTGACCCTCCGATAGTGCAGCACTCCCTCAGTACTGACCCTCCGATAGTGCAGCACTCCCTCAGTACTGACCCTCCGACAGTGCAGCACTCCCTCAGTACTGTACTGGATTGTTGGCCTGGATTTTGTACTCAAGTCCCTAGAATGGGACTATGAACCCAAGACCTTCTGACTCAGAGGCGAGAGTGCTGCCCACTGAGCCACGGCTGGCACTCTAGTGATGCAACCATTGGCTTTGAGCACTCCTGGGATTGGGAGAGGGTGGGAGCTCAGCCAGGGTCCCTGCACCTGATTGCGATCCAGTGGATCGTTCACGTCTGTGGATGACAAGAGAGGACAGGATCAGCCATTATGTCCGTCATGGTTGAATCACCGGCTGGCATTCAGTCTCAAGGCTCGTAGGTGAAGGATGATTCCTTGGGCGAGGTATTGGAGGGTGGCCATCTTTGGTATAACCATCCCCCACTCAGTGGACGAGGGGAGGAAATTGGAACAAAAAATAAACAGTCAGAAGAACTGCTATCGTTTGTGGGAAGATATTTGCTTAGGAACAGGAGGAGGCCATTCAGCCCCCAAAGACTGTTCCCCCATTCAATTAGATCATGGCTGATCTGTATCTTAACTCCATCTGCCTGCCTTGGTTCCATAACTCTTAATCCCCTCACCCAACAAAAATCCATCAATCTCAGTTTTGAAATTTCCAATTGACCCCCGGCCTCATCAGCTTTTTGGGGGGAGAGAGTTCCAGATTTCCACTCCCCTTTGTGTGAAGAAGTGCTTCCTGACATCACCCCTGAACGGCCTGGCTCTAATTTTAAGGTTCTGCCCCCTTGTTCTGGACTCCCCCCACCAGAGGAAATAGTTTCTCTCTATCCACCCTATCAAATCCTTTAATCATCTTAAACACCTCAATTAGATCACCCCTCAATCTTTCATTTCAAGAGCAGCTCACAGCCGGGAGACGTGTCTGTGAAACAATTGCAGCAGAGGAATCTTGATTACAAAGGGAAAAAGCAATGACTTCCAGTCCTAAAGGAAAAGGCTTGTTGAGCAAGATAAATCTCACCCAGTAAATCTTGCTGAGCAGTCACTGTCTTTTGACAATACCGTCATAAGAATAATTGGCGAATCTGAAGAGGTTATTGCTGGAAGATTCCATGAGATTTCCTGCAAGATATTAATATTCAGCAGCAAAGAAGCTTTCCTGGATTCCAGAAGCATCTCCAGTACTGCAAAGTATCCAATCTTTCAGTCATCCTTCTCTTTGCCTTCCTCCATTTTCATTTTGTGGAGATGCCGGTGATGTACTGGGGTGGACAAATGTAAGGAGTCTTACAACACCAGGTTATAGTCCAACAGTTTTATTTGAAAATCACAAGCTTTCGGAGGCTTCCTCCTTCATCAGGTGAGTGTAGGATTCCATAAAGGTATAGCATATATAGTCAGAGAACAATGCCTGATGATTACAGATAATCTTTCCAACTGCCCGTTATCAAAGTAATCAAAGGACTTGAATGGTGTTCAGACAGGGAAACATTACATACAAGACTACTGAATACACAAACGGTCACAACACAAAGACAGAGAGAGAGACACCCCCGAATGGCAGAGAAAGAGATAGAATGACCAGTTGCATTAAAAACAGATAACTTTTTTTTCACTGGTGGGGTTACAAGTAGCGTGACATGTTGAGGTCGTCCTCATGGGTGCGGAACTTGGCTATCAATTTCTGCTCGACGATTTTGCGTTGTCGTGTGTCTCGAAGGCCGCCTTGGAGAATGCTTACCCGAAGATCGGTGGCTGAATGTCCATGACTGCTGAAGTGTTCCCCGACTGGGAGGGAACCCTCCTGTCTGGCGATTGTTGCACGGTGTCCGTTCATCCGTTGTCGCAGTGTCTGCATGGTCTCGCCAATGTACCGTGCTCTGGGGCATCCTTTCCTTCAACGTATGAGGTAGACAACGTTGGCCGAGTCACAGGAGTATGAACCATGTACCTGGTGGGTGGTGTCCTCTCGTGTGATGGTGGTATCTGTGTCGATGATCTGTCATATCTTGCAGAGGTTGCCGTGGCAGGGTTGTGTGGTGTCGTGGACGCTGTTCTCCTGAAAGCTGGGTAATTTGCTGCGAACGATGGTCTGTTTGAGGTTGGGTGGCTGTTTGAAGGCGAGTAGTGGAGGTGTGGGGATGGCCTTAGCGAGGTGTTCGTCGTCATCGATGACATGTTGAAGGCTGCGAAGAACATGGCGTAGTTTCTCCGCTCCGGGGAAGTACTGGACGACGAAGGGTACTCTGTTGGTTGTGTCCCGTGTTTGTCTTCTGAGGAGGTCTATGCGATTTTTCGCTGTGGCCCGTCGGAACTGTCGATCGACAAGTCGAGCGTCATATCCCGTTCTTACGAGGGCGGCTTTCAGCGTCTGTAGGTGTCCATCGCATTCCTCCTCATCTGAGCAAATCCTGTACATTCGCAAGGCCTGTCCATAGGGGATGGCCTCTTTGACGTGGTTAGGGTGGAAGCTGGAAAAGTGGAGCATCGTGAGGTTGTCCGTGGGCTTGCGGTAGAGTGAGGTGCTGAGGTGCCCGTCTTTGATGGAGATTCATGTGTCCAAGAAAGAAACCGATTCTGAGGAGCAGTCCATGGTGAGTTTGATGGTGGGATGGAACTTGTTGATGTCATCGTGTAGTCTCTTCAGTGATTCTTCGCCGTGGGTCCATAGGAAGAAAATGTCGTCGATGTATCTGGTGTATAGCGTTGGTTGGAGGTCCTGTGCAGTGAAGAAGTCGTGCTCGAACTTGTGCATGAAAATGTTGGCGTATTGGGGTGCGAATTTGGTCCCCATGCCTGTTCCGTGTGTTTGGGTAAAGAACTGGTTATCGAAGGTGAAGACATTGTGATCCAGGATGAAGCGGATGAGTTGTAGGATGGCGTATGGAGATTGGCTGTTGTTGGTGTTGAGTATTGATGCTGTCGCAGCGATGCCGTCATCGTGGGGGATACTGGTGTAGAGTGCCGAGACGTCCATCGTGGTGAGAAGTGTTCCTGGTTCAACTGGTCCGTGGGTGCTGTGTTTTTGTAGGAAGTCTGTAGTGTCGCGACAGAAGCTGGGGGTTCCCTGTACGATGGGTTTCAGGATGCCCTCGACGTATCCAGAGAGGTTCTCACACAGGGTTCCGTTGCCTGATACGATAGGACGTCCGGGTGTGTTGGCTTTGTGTATCTTTGGGAGGCAGTAGAAGTCTCCCATGCTGGGGAGTACGTGGGATGAGAGTGCGAAGGATGCTTTGAAGGTCTGGATTGAAGGTCTTGATCAGTTTGTTGAGCTGGTGGGTGTGTTCTTTGGTCGGATCTGCGGGTAACCGTCTGTAGTGTTTCTGGTTGTCCAGTTGTCGGTATGCTTCTTTGCAATAGTCCATTCTGTTCTGTATGACGATGGCTCCTCCTTTGTCCGCTGGTTTGATGACGATGTTGCGGTTGGTCTTGAGAGCGTCGATGGCGTTGCGTTGTGCTCGGGTGACATTCTGGACTGTCTTGTGAGTGCGGCTGATGAATCTGGTGTTGACGCATCTCCTGACAGCTTGAGCACACATGTCAAGCTTAGGGCAGCGACCCTCCGGAGGGGTCCAATTTGACTCTTTCTTCTTCGGTTGCTGTACCGCGGATCCCTCCGTCTGCTGTTCCGGATCGTTGATTGTCTCATTGGGTTCGCTGCTGAAATCTTGGGATTTGTGGAAGAATTCCCGGAGCCTCATTCTCCTGATGAATTCCTCTGTGTCCGCCGCGAGACCGATGGGGTCCATTTTGGTGGTGGACCAAAAAACACACCCACCAGCTCAACAAACTGATCAAGACCTTCGATCCAGACCTTCAAAGCATCCTACGCGCTCTCATCCCACGTACTCCCCGCGTGGGAGCCTTCTACTGCGTCCCAAAGATACACAAAGCCAACACACCCGGACGTCCTATCGTATCAGGCAACGGAACCCTGTGTGAGAACCTCTCTGGATACGTCGAGGGCATCCTGAAACCCATCGTACAGGGAACCCCCAGCTACTGTCGCGACACTACAGACTTCCTACAAATAGTGGCCATGGGATCTTTAATGTCCACCTGAGAAGGAAAATGGGGTCTTGGTTTAACGTCGCATCTGAAGGTCGGCACCTCCAACAGAGCAGCACTCCCTCAGTACTGTACTGGGATTGTCAGCCTGGATTATAAACTCAAATATCTGGAGTGGGACTCGAACGCACGACCTTCTGACTCAGGCGAGAGTGTTACCCAAATAGGCAATTAATCCTGCATGACAGTGTTGGCTGCATCCCAAGAGCTAATCAACAGAAAAAAATGTGCTTTTGTAACTGCAAGTTTCTTTTTTCTGATAAATCTCGTATATAGCAGAGGACAGTGGTCCCCTTTAAGAAACTCTTGGCATTGCACAAATCAAAGTTTATTAAAACCCAAGGACTTGAACCCTCTCCAATTCCTTAGCAACCCACGCAAACCTACTGAAGGCAGAAGATATATCCGTGCATTGTGCAAGTTGGAGGCGAGCCCAGCCCTGCCGGCAGTGTGTTAGTGTGTGGTGTATGTGTTGCTGTTATTGATCGTCACTGGTGTGTTTCAGGGGATTGAAAGATTGGAGCCTGGGACTGGAGAGGAGTTTGGACATGGAGCTGAGGGAAAGGCGGTGCAATGCAGCGAGGGTGGAGGCGGCGGCAGGCGCAGAGCACAGCCCTGCAGGTAGACACAGTGAGAAATAAACGCAACTACACCCAGCCCAGAGCCTGCATCGTTCCCTTTAATATCTCCTGACCTTTCTCTGCAGGGCTTGGATTCTGTGGTTGGATTCTCATTGTCATCTCGTTCATCTTCGTTCTTGCAACTTTCCCGCTCTCAATCTGGCTTTGCATAAAGGTAATTTTTATTTTTTTTGTGTAGCTTTAAGAATTTTTTAGAAATTCAGCTCCTGACCCCCTCAGCCCAGGAGCTGAGTGAGTGAGGCGCTGAGTGAGTGAGGAGCTGGGTGAGGAGCTGGGTGAGTGAGGCGCTGAGTGAGTGAGGAGCTGGGTGAGGAGCTGAGTGAGTGAGGAGCTGGGTGAGTGAGGCGCTGAGTGAGGAGCTGAGTGAGTGAGGAGCTGGGTGAGTGAGGCGCTGAGTGAGGAGCTGAGTGAGTGAGGCGCTGAGTGAGTGAGGAGCTGGGTGAGGAGCTGAGTGAGTGAGGAGCTGGGTGAGTGAGGAGCTGAGTGAGGAGCTGGGTGAGTGAGGAGCTGAGTGAGGAGCTGGGTGAGTGAGGAGCTGAGTGATGGAGGCGCTGAGTGAGTGAGGAGCTGGGTGAGTGAGGAGCTGGGTGAGTGAGGAGCTGAGTGAGGGAGGAGCTGGGTGAGTGAGGAGCTGAGTGAGGAGCTGGGTGAGTGAGGAGCTGGGTGAGTGAGGAGCTGAGTGAGGGAGGAGCTGGGTGAGTGAGGAGCTGAGTGAGGAGCTGGGTGATGGAGGCGCTGAGTGAGTGAGGCGCCGGCTGGTGTCTCACTCCGGCTTGTGACATGTGGACTCTCTTATTTAAAAATGATTTGCTTCAATAGCCCGCACTGAGGGGGGGGGGGGTCTGGAGTGTGTGTGGGGGGGGGGGGGTCTGGAGTGTGTGTGGGGGGGGGGGGGGTCTGGAGTGTGTGTGTGTGGGGGGGGGGGTCTGGAGTGTGTGTGGGGGGGGGGGGTCTGGAGTGTGTGTGGGGGGGGGGGGTCTGGAGTGTGTGTGGGGGGGGGGGGGTCTGGAGTGTGTGTGTGGGGGGGGGGGGTCTGGAGTGTGTGTGGGGGGGGGGGGGGTCTGGAGTGTGTGTGGGGGGGGGGGGTCTGGAGTGTGTGTGGGGGGGGGGGGGTCTGGAGTGTGTGTGTGGGGGGGGGGGGGTCTGGAGTGTGTGTGGGGGGGGGGGGGTCTGGAGTGTGTGTGGGGGGGGGGGGGGGGTCTGGAGTGTGTGTGGGGGGGGGGGGGGGTCTGGAGTGTGTGTGGGGGGGGGGGGGGGTCTGGAGTGTGTGTGGGGGGGGGGGGGGGGTCTGGAGTGTGTGTGGGGGGGGGGGGTCTGGAGTGTGTGGGGGGGGTGGGGGCTTGTTGTTTAAATCCCTCCATGGCCTCGCCCCTCCCTATCTCTGAAACCTCCTCCAGCCCTACAACCCTCCGAGATCTCTGCGCTCCTCCAATTCTGGCCTCTTGCACATCCCCAATTTCCATCACTCCACCATTGGCGGCCGTGCCTTCAGCTGCCTCGGCCCTAAGCTCTGGAATTCCCTCCCTAAACCTCTCTCCCTCTCTCCCTCTCTCTCCTCCTTTAAGACGCTCCTTAAAACCTACCTCTTTGACCAAGCTTTTGGTCACCTGTCCTAATATCTCCTTATGTGACTCGGTGTCAAATTTTGTTTGATAATCGCTCCTGTGAAACACCTTGGGACGTTTTACTGCGTTAAAGGCACAAAATAAATGCAGGTTAGAATCATAGAATCATAGAATCATAGAAGTTTACAACATGGAAACAGGCCCTTCGGCCCAACATGTCCATGTCGCCCAGTTTATACCACTAAGCTAGTCCCAATTGCCTGCACTTGGCCCATATCCCTCAAAACCCATCTTACCCATGTAACTGTCCAAATGCTTTTTAAAAGACAAAATTGTACCCGCCTCTACTACTGCCTCTGGCAGCTCGTTCCAGACACTCACCACCCTTTGAGTGAAAAAATTGCCCCTCTGGACCCTTTTGTATCTCTCCCCTCTCACCTTAAATCTATGCCCCCTCGTTATAGACTCCCCTACCTTTGGGAAAAGATTTTGACTATCTACCTTATCTATGCCCCTCATAGTTGTTGTTGTTATGCTGATAGGGTGAGATGCAGAGGGGTGGGAGGAGGTTTGTGTGGAGCATAAATGCCAGCATGGACCTGTTGGGCACAATGGCCTGTTTCTGTGCTGTAAATTCTATGTAATTCGATGCAACACCAATCAATCTCATTTTAAAGTAAATGATTGTATGTGAAGTGTGTTGACATAAGAAGGCCATTATATAAATGCAAGTCTTTCTTCATGACTATGCAGATTTCACTTCACTGTGGAACAAGGGATTGTTCTTTTCGCCTAGTGGAGAAGTCTGAGCTGTAAACAAGAACTCACACAAATTAAAACTAAAGACCAAACAGTCAGCCAGTGCATATTTTCTGACCATTGTTTTTGAAGTACTCCCCTGTTTTATAGAGTAAAAAAATGATTTTGTTTGATCAATTTTCGGAGTTGCACCATAAATAAATTAAACAACTAACGGGAGGAGGAGGCTCTGCAAACATCCCCATTCTCAATGATGGCGGAGTCCAGCACGTGAGTGCAAAAGACAAGGCTGAAGCGTTTGCAACCATCTTCAGCCAGAAGTGCCGAGTGGATAATCCATCTCAGCCTCCTCCCGATATCCCCACCATCACGGAAGCCAGTCTTCGGCCAATTCGATTCACTCCACGTGATATCAAGAAGCGGCTGAGTGCACTGGATACAGCAAAGGCTATGGGCCCCGACAACATCCCAGCTGTAGTGCTGAAGACTTGTGCTCCAGAACTAGCTGCGCCTCTAGCCAAGCTGTTCCAGTACAGCTACAACACTGGCATCCACCCGACAATGTGGAAAATTGCCCAGGTATGTCCTGTCCACAAAAAGCAGGACAAATCCAATCCGGCCAATTACCGCCCCATCAGTCTACTCTCAATCATCAGCAAAGTGATGGAAGGTGTCGTCGACAGTGCTATCAAGCGGCACTTACTCACCAATAACCTGCTCACCGATGCTCAGTTTGGGTTCCGCCAGGACCACTCGGCTCCAGACCTCATTACAGCCTTGGTCCAAACATGGACAAAAGAGCTGAATTCCAGAGGTGAGGTGAGAGTGACTGCCCTTGACATCAAGGCAGCATTTGACCGAGTGTGGCACCAAGGAGCCCTAGTAAAATTGAAGTCAATGGAAATCAGGGGGAAAACTCTCCAGAGGCTGGAGTCATACCTTGCACAAAGGAAGATGGTAGTGGTTGTTGGAGGCCAATCATCTCAGCCCCAGGGCATTGCTGCAGGAGTTCCTCAGGGCAGTGTCCAAGGCCCAACCATCTTCAGCTGCTTCATCAATGACCTTCCCTCCATCATAAGGTCAGAAATGGGGATGTTTGCTGATGACTGCACAGTGTTCAGTTCCATTCGCAACCCCTCAGATAATGAAGCAGTCCGAGCCTGCATGCAGCAAGACCTGGACAACATCCAGGCTTGGGCTCATAAGTGGCAAGTAACATTCACGCCAGATAAGTGCCAGGCAATGACCATCTCCAACAAGAGAGAGTCTAACCACCTCCCCTTGACATTCAACGGCATTACCATCACCGAATCCCCCACCATCAACACCCTGGGGGTCACCATTGACCAGAAACTTAACTGGACCAGCCATATAAATACCGTGGCTACGAGAGCAGGTCAGAGGCTGGGTATTCTGCGGCGAGTGACTCACCTCCTGACTCCCCAAAGCCTTTCCACCATCTACAAGGCACAAGTCAGGAGTGTGATGGAATACTCTCCACTTGCCTGGATGAGTGCAGCTCCAACAACACTCAAGAAGCTCGACACCATCCAAGATAAAGCAGCCCGCTTGATTGGCACCCCATCCACCACCCTAAACATTCACTCCCTTCACCACCGGCGCACTGTGGCTGCAGTGTGCACCATCCACAGGATGCACTGCAGCAACTCGCCAAGGCTTCTTCGACAGCACCTCCCAAACCCGCGACCTCTACCACCTAGAAGGACAAGGGCAGCAGGCGCATGGGAACAACACCACCTGCACGTTCCCCTCCAAGTCATACACCATCCCGACTTGGAAATATATCGCCGTTCCTTCATTGTCGCTGGGTCAAAATCCTGGAACTCCCTTCCTAACAGCACTGTGGGAGAACCGTCACCACACGGACTGCAGCGGTTCAAGAAGGCGGCTCACCACCACCTTCTCGAGGGCAATTAGGGATGGGCAATAACTGCCGGCCTTGCCAGCGACGCCCACATCCCGTGAACGAATAAAAAAAAAAAGCTGGTCTCAGTAAAAGTGACCATGAAGCTGTCGGATTGTCAGAAAAGGCCAACAGGTTCACTCGTCCCTTTAGGGAAAGAAATTTGCTCTCCTCACTCTGTCTGGACCTATGTGACTCCAACGTGGTTCGGAGTAATTTTGACATTGTGCGACTATGTAAAACGTGTGCATGGGATCCAGCCGCCTGTTTTCACATCTCTGCCCATTTTTGTTTCTATTGAAGTCAACGGAAAAAAAGGGAAGGATGTCAAACAGGCTGCCGATTTGCTGTTACCCCATTTACACTAGCGCACAAAGTCAAGATTATCCTCCAATAACTCTTAACTGCCCTCTAAAGCGGCCTAGTAAGACAGTCCGTTGTACGAAACTGCTGCGGGAACACCATCACCACACCACCTTCCTGTGCCTGATTTCTGGCTATTTAAAGTGGTGGTGGGGATAGGGGTTGGAAACACATTGGGAATATTCCCACCGGGTGGGGAGTTGGTTAAAATGCCGCCTATAGAATCTACAGGCACGTTCGGCCCAACGGCTCTGTGGATCCTCCCACTCTAATTGCCGCCTTTTTTATTCGTTCATGGGATGTGGGCGTCGCTGGCGAGGCCGGCATTTATTGCCCATCCCTAATTGCCCTTGAGAAGGTGGTGGTGAGCCGCCGCCTTGAACCGCTGCAGTCCGTGTGGTGAAGGTTCTCCCACAGTGCTGTTAGGAAGGGAGTTCCAGGATTTTGACCCAGCGACGATGAAGGAACGGCGATATATTTCCAAGTCGGGATGGTGTGTGACTTGGAGGGGAACGTGCAGGTGGTGTTGTTCCCATGTACCTGTTGCTCTTGTCCTTCTAGGTGGTAGAGGTTGCGGGTTTGGGAGGTTCTGGGTCGAAGAAGCCTTGGCGAGTTGCTGCAGTGCATCCTGTGGATGGTACACACTGCAGCCACTGCGCCGGTGGTGAAGGGAGTGAATGTTTAGGGTGGTGGATGGGGTGCCAGTCAAGCGGGCTGCTTTGTCCTGGATGGTGTTGAGCTTCTTGAGTGTTGTTGGAGCTGCACTCACCCAGACAAGTAGAGAGTATTCCATCACACTCCTGACTTGTGTCTTGTAGATGGTGGAAAGGCTTTGGGGAGTCAGGAGGTGAGTCACTCGCTGCAGAATACCCATGATAAGGTGGTGGTGGGCCGCCTTCTTAAACCACTGGTAGCGGTTTGGTACAACTGAGGGGCTTGCTAGCTCCTCTTCAGAGTGCGGTTAAGAGTCAACCGCGCTGGTGCGGAACTGGAGTCACATCTCGGCCCAGACCGGGTAAGGACGGCAGGTGTTAGTCTGGAGTCACGTGTAGGCCCAGACCGGGTAAGGACGGCAGGCTTCCTTCCCTACAAGGAGATTAGCGAACCAGTTGGGATTTTACGACAACCTGACAACTTCATGGTCACTTTTACTGATTCCAGATTTTTATTTCTAGATGTTTTAAACTGAATTCAATCTTGAAGTCACATTCTCTGGATTACAACTGAGGGGTCATAACGAGGAAAGACTGAACAGGCGGGGGCTCTTTTCTCTAGAAAAGAGAAGGATGAGGTGTGACCTGATAGAGGTCTTAAAAATTATGAATGTGTTTGATAGGGTGGACGTAGGAAGGATGTTTTCACTTGTGGGGGAGTCCAAAACTAGGGGCCATAAATATAAGATAGTCACTAATAAATCCAATAGAGAATTGAGGAGAAACTTCTTTACCCAAAGAGTGGTTAGAATGTGGAACTCGCTACCACAAGGAGTAGTTGAGGCAAATAGCAAAGATGCATTTAAGGGGAAGCTAGAAAAACACATGAGGGAGAAAGGAATAAAAGGATTGAGATGAAGAAGGGAGGGAGGAGGCTCGTGTGGATCATAAACACCGGCATGGACCCGTTGGGCCGAATGGCCTGTCTCTGTGCTGTAAATTCTATTTATTAGTCCTGGCCTCTGGGTGACTAGTCTTGTATCTCTGTACTCGGGTGATTAAAACTGCAATTTAAAACTGTAGGGAAAGTCTGAGAAACCATGTACACAGTTCTATTTCTGTCACACCCTGTAATACTGAAGAATGCCTCCAACAAAGAACACACAGGCCGATGACACTCGGTCATCAGCTGGCAATAACCATTCCGGTTCTGAGGAATGCAAATGCAGTGAATAAAACTAATGTGCTGATAACACTGACTGCACTTGAGGGCAGTGAACCAAACTATATCTTCGTAAATCAAAGGCAGCATTCTTGACTCAACAACAACAAGGTAACAGAGAGGGTCGATGAGGGCAATGCAGTTGATGTGGTGTAAATGGATTTTCAAAAGGTGTTTGATAAAGTGCCGCATAATATGCTTATCATCAACATTGAAACCCATGGAATAAAAGGGACAGTAGCTGCATGGATATAGAATTGGCTAAGTGACAGAAAACAGAGAGTAGTGGTGAACGGTTGTTTTTCGGACTGGAGGGAGGTGTACAGTGGTGTTCCCCAGGGGTCGGTGCTGGGACCACTGCTTTTCTTGATATATATTAATGACTTGGACCTGGGTGTACAGGGCACAATTTCAAAATTTGCAGATGACACAAAACTTGGAAGGGTAGTGAACAGTGAGGAGGATAGTGATAGACTTCAAGAGGATATAGACAGGCTGGTGGAATGGGCGGACACGTGGCAGATGAAATTTAACGCAGAAAAACGCAGTGTGATATATTTCAGTAGGAAGAACGAGGAGTGGCAATATAAACTAGATGGCACAACTCTAAAAGGGGTACAGGAACAGAGAGATCTGGGGGTTAGCGGAGCAGGCTCGAGGGGCCGATTGGCCTACTCCTGCTCCTATTTCTTATGTTCTTATGTGCATAAATCGTTGAAGGTGGCAGGACAGGTTGAGAATGCAGTTAAAAAAGCAAACGGGATCCTGGGCTTAAAAAATAGAGGCATAGAGTATAAACGCAAGGAAGTCATGATAAACCTTTATAAAACACTGGTTTGACCACAACTGGAGTATTGTGTCCAGTTCTGGGCACCGCACTTTTGGAAAGATATGAAGGCCTTAGAAAGGCTGCAGAAGAGATTTACTAGAATGATTCCAGGGATGAGGTACTTTCGTTATGTGGATAGACTGGAGAAGCTGTTCTCCTTGGAACAGAGATGGTTGCGAGGAGATTTGATAGAGGGATTCAAAATCATGAAGGGTCTGGACAGAGTAGGTAGAGAGAAACTTTTCCCATTGGCGGAAGGGTCAAGAATCAGAGGACACAGATTTAAGGCGATTGGCAAAAGAACCAAAAGTGACATGAGGAAAAACTTCTTCACACAGCGAGTGGTGGTGCAGTTATGGCAGTCAATTGGGAAAGCAAATAGCATGTTGGTCTTTATTGCAAGGGGGTTGGAGGACAAGGGTAAGGAAGTCTTACTACAGCTGTACAGGGCTTTAGTGAGACCTCACCTGGAGTACTGTGTACAGTTTTGGTCTCCTTATCTAAGGAAGGATGTACTTGCCTTGGAGGCGGCACAACGATGATTCACTAGATTAATTCCTGGGATGAGAGGGTTGTCCTATGAAGAGAGGTTGAGTGGAATGGGCCTATACTGTGGAGTTTAGAAGAATGAGAGGTGATCTAATTGAAATATGTAAGATTCTGAGGGGGCTTGACAGGGTTGATGCTGAGAGGTTGTTTCCCCTGGCTAGAGAGTCTAGAACAAGGGGGCATAGTCGCAGGATAACGGTCGGCCAGTCAAGACTGAGATGAGGAGGAATTTCTTCACACAGAGGGTTGTAAATCTTTGGAATTCTCTACCCCAGAGGGCTGTGGATGCTCAGTCAATTAATATATTCAAGGCTGAGATGGATAGATTTTTTGGACTCTAGGGAAATCAAGGGATATGGGGATCGAGCGGGAAAGTGGACTTGAGGTCGAAGATCAGCCATGATTTGATTGAATGGTGGAGCAGGCTCAAGAGGCATTATGGCATTCGAACATACGAATTAAGAACAGGAGTAGGCCATTCGGCCCCTCGAGCCTGCTCTTCTATTTGGTAAGATCATGGTTGATCTGATTGTGACCTTATCCCTACTTTTCCGTCAACCGACTATAACCTTTGACTCCCTTGTTAATCAGGAATCTATCTAACTCAGCCTTAAAAATATTCAATGACCCTGCCTCCACCGCTCTCTGGGGAAGGGAGTTCCACAGACTCCCGACCCTCTGAGAGAAAACATTTTTCCTCATCTTTGTCTGAAATGGGAGACCCCTTATTTTTAAACTGTGTCCCCCAGTTCTAGTCTCTCCCACAAGGGGAAACATCCTCTCAGCATCTACCCCTTCTAGTCCCCTCAGGATCTTATATGTTTCAATAAGATCACCTCTCATTCTTCTAAACTCTAGTGTATACAAGCCCAACTTGTCCAACCTTTCCTCATAAGATAACCCCCTCATCCCAGGAATCAGTCAAGTGAACCTTCCCTGAACCGCCTCTAAAGCAATTATGTCCTTTCTTAAATAAGGAGACCAAAACAGCACACAGTATTCCTGATGTGGTCTCACCAATGCCCTGTACAACTGTAGCAAAACATCTCTACTTTTATATTCCATTCTCCTTGCAATAAATGACAACATTCCATTTGCCTTCCTAATCACTTGCTGTACCTGCAAACTAACTTTTTGTGATTCATGTACTAGGACACCCAGATCCCTCTGCACCTCAGAGTTCTGCAATCTCTCTCCATTTAAATAATATACTGCTTTTCTATTCCTCCTGCCAAAGTGGACAAGTTCACATTTTCTCACATTATACTCCATCTGCCAATTTTTTGCCCACTCACTTAACCTATCGATATCCCTTTGCAGACTCTTTATGTCCTCTTCACAACTTACTTAGGAACATAGAAACAGGAGTAGGCCATTCAGCCCCTCGTGCCTGCTCCGCCATTTGATAAGTTCATGGCTGATCTGTGATCGAGCTCCATATACCTGCCTTTGGCCCATATCCCTTAATACCTTTGGTTGCCAAAAAGCTATCTATCTCAGATTTAAATTTAGCAGAAGAGAGTTCCAAACTTCTACCACCCTTTGAGTGCAGAAATGTTTTCTAATCTCACTCCTGAAAGGTCTGGCTCTAATTTTTAGACTGTGCCCCCTACTCCTAAAATCCCCAACCAGTGGAAATAGTTTCTCTCTATCCACCCTATCCGTTCCCCTTAATATCTCATAAACTTCGATCAGATCACCCCTTAACCTTCTAAACTCCAGAGAATACAACCCCAATTTGTGTAATCTCTCCTCGTAACTTAACCCTTGAAGTCCGGGTATCATTCTAGTAAACCTACGCTGCACTCCCTCCAAGGCCAATCTGTCCTTCCGAAGGTACGGTGCCCAGAACTGCTCACAGTACTCCAGGTGCGGTCTAACCAGGGTTTTGTATAGCTGCAGCATAACTTCTGCCCCCTTGTACTCCAGTCCTCCAGATATAAAGGCCAGCATTCCATTAGCCTTCTTGATTATTTTCTGCACCTGTTAATGACACTTCAATGATCTATGTACCTGAGCCCCTAGGTCCCTTTTGGACATCCAGTGTTTTTAACTTTTTACCGTTCAGAAAGTACCCTGTTCTATCCTTTTTTGATCCAAAGTGGATGACCTCACATTTGTCGACATTGAATTCCATTTGCCAGCTTTGCCCATTCACCTAATCTATCAATATCCCTTTGTAATTTTATGTTTTCATCTACACTGCTTACAATGCCACCAACCTTTGTGTCATCGGCAAACTTAGATATGAGACTTTCTATGCCTTCATCTAAGTAGTTAATATTGTGAATAATTGAGGCTCCAAGACAGATCCCTGCGGGACTCCACTAGTCACATCCTGCCAATGTGAATACCAACCCATTATCCCTACTCTCTGTTGCCTTTCGCTCAGCCAACTTCCTAACCAAATCCGTACTTTTCCCTCGATTCCATGGGCTTCTAACTTAACTAACAGTCTCTTATGTGGGACCTTATCAAATGCCTTCTGGAAGTCCATATAAATAACATCCATTGACATTCCCCTGCCCACTACTTTAGTCACCTCTTCAAAAAATTCAATCAGGTTTGTCAGGCACGACCTACCTTTCACAAATCCATGCTGGCTCTCTCTGATTAACTGAAAATTCTCGAGGTCATAGAATCATAGAAGTTTACAACATGGAAACAGGCCCTTCGGCCCAACATGTCCATGTCGCCCAGTTTATACCACTAAGCTAGTCCCAATTGCCTGCACTTGGCCCATATCCCTCAAAACCCATCTTACCCATGTAACTGTCCAAATGCTTTTTAAAAGACAAAATTGTACCCGCCTCTACTACTGCCTCTGGCAGCTCGTTCCAGACACTCACCACCCTTTGAGTGAAAAAATTGCCCCTCTGGACCCTTTTGTATCTCTCCCCTCTCACCTTAAATCTATGCCCCCTCGTTATAGACTCCCCTACCTTTGGGAAAAGATTTTGACTATCTACCTTATCTATGCCCCTCATTATTTTATAGACTTCGATAAGATCCCCCCGAAACCTCCTACTCTCCAGGGAAAAAAGTCTCTGCCTATCCAACCTCTCCCTATAAGTCAAACCATCAAGCCCCGGTCGCACCTAGTAAATCTTTTCTGCACTCTTTCTAGTTTAATAATATCCTTTCTATAATAGGGTGATCAGAACTGTACACAGTATTCCAAGTGTGGCCTTACTAATGTCTTGTACAACTTCAACAAGACATCCCAACTCCTGTATTCAATGTTCTGACCAATGAAACCAAGCATGCTGAATGCCTTCTTCACCACCCTATCCACCTGTGACTCCACTTTCAAGGAGCTATGAACCTGTACTCCCAGATCTCTTTGTTCTATAACTCTCCCCAACGCCCTACCATTAACAGAGTAGGTCCTGGCCCGATTTGATCTACCAAAATGCATCACCTCACATTTATCTAAATGAAACTCCATCTGCCATTTATCGGCCCACTGGCCCAATTTATCAAGATCCCGTTGCAATCCTAGATAACCTTCTTCACTGTCCACAACGCCACCAATCTTGGTGTCATCTGCAAACTTACTAACCATGCCTCCTAAATTCTCATCCAAATCATTAATATAAATAACAAATAACAGCGGACCCAGCACCGATCCCTGAGGCACACCGCTGGGCACAGGCCTCCAGTTTGAAAAACAACCCTCTACAACCACCCTCTGTCTTCTGCCGTCAATCCAATTTTGTATCCAATTGGCTACCTCACCTTGGATCCCGTGAGATCTAACCTTATGTAACAACCTACCATGCGGTACCTTATCAAAGGCTTTGCTAAAGTCCATGTAGACACGTCTACTGCACAGCCCTCATCTATCTTCTTGGTTACCCCTTCAAAAAACTCAATCAAATTTGTGAGACATGATTTTCCTCTCACAAAACCATGCTGACTGCTCCTAATCAGTCCCTGCCTCTCCAAATGCCCGTAGATCCTGTCTCTCAGAATACCCTCTAACAACTTACCCACTACAGATGTCAGGCTCACCGGTCTGTAGTTCCCAGGCTTTTCCCTGCCGCCCTTCTTAAACAAAGGCACAACATTTGCTACCCTCCAATCTTCAGGCACCTCACCTGTAGCTGTCGATGATTCAAATATCTCTGCTAGGGGACCCGCAATTTCCTCCCTAACCTCCCATAACGTCCTGGGATACATTTCATCAGGTCCCGGAGATTTATCTACCTTGATGCGCGTTAAGACTTCCAGCACCTCCCTCTCTGTAATATGTACACTCCTCAAGACATCACTATTTATTTCCCCAAGTTCCCTAACATCCATGCCTTTCTCAACCGTAAATACCGATGCGAAATAGTCATTTAGGATCTCACCCATCTCTTGTGGTTCCGCACATAGATGACCTTGTTGATCCTTAAGTGGCCCTGACGATCCGGATTCTTTCCCCTCAGTCTGGTTCAGTAATAACTGAAGTCGAATACATTTTAAAGTTCAACACATCTTTAATAGCAGGGTTCTTAGTCTGCAGCATTGATTTGGACTCCTGATAGAGTCCCTCTATGCTGGCAGAGCAAGAACAAAAACACAGAAATCCACACGTTTTTATACAATCAATAGGGGTTGGAACATACTTAACGAGGGTCAACACCAATCATAAGCCGGGCATAGGTTGCCATGCGAGGTTACATTATTTCCGACCAATCATAAATCGTCCATGTGCTGATCATGCTGCTGTTAGACATCAAAGGGGATAACTTCCTCACTTTCCAACTTGGAATGTTCTTCCCTGTTCCTTCTGTTCCTTATCTCCCAACCTGGAATGTCTTTCAACTTTGGCTAAGCTCGTTACCTATATTGATCTGCCATAAACATGGAGACATTCAGACCAGTCCTTGACTCACATCAAAGACCTATCATTGATAAGACAATGCAGGCCTGCTGACTAAGCAAACATATGGCCCAGCAGGAGGGCCAGGCCACTTGTATCAATCTCAGTTACTAACTAATTAACCCTTTCTAACCATTTTGCATTCTGCTTCTTTGCCACGTAGACATTTTAATATTTTACCGAAAACTGACCACGTAGGGATTCTCATTCCCCCCTTTTATCATTTTATGATAACCAATTATTACGGTGCTCACTGGTTCTGCAGGTTCTGCAGTGCAGCAACATTTAAGTAAGCAATAAACTATAAGAATTATAACAATGAATATGACTAGCCCTTGAACTAGAGAAGTCCCAATCGAACACAGACATGTTTCATCAATACGCCTTTGTATCTTATCTGTTCTCAGGAACAGACTCCTTCTAAACATCTCTCAAGTAAGTTGCGAATGTCCTTGGTCAGCTAAACCTATTCATGTTAGTTTGAAAAGGCTAACATCGTCAAATATCCCATGGTGCTTTATATTTTGTTTCCAGCCTAACTAGACTGAATGGTACCTTTCAGACCATTTTACACCTGTGAATTGGTGCCCTCCCCATTATATCCCTTAATCCAAATTCTCCCTACAATATCCCGTTAGATGCTGTACCTCATCTTAACCAGGTTCCCTTCGTGTTGGCCACCAGTCCGGGTGGAAGAGAGGCAGAGCATCTGATAATCCTATCGAACTATAATTGTCTTCCCTTTTACATGCACCTTACCCCAGCGGGTGCTACTCCCAGTACCATTAAGATGTGTTCTTAGTTGAAACCACAGAGACAATGGGGACATTCTCACCCAGGCTCTGTTTTACTATCTTTGCCAAACCCTTCATCCTCTACTTACATTTATTACATGCAATGAAAATCAAGAAGCACATTACAACAAACTGCACTATGACTAATACATATGAAATTAATCTAATCCAAGGATGGATCTGTATATTCAGTCCCAAATTCCAGAGGTCATTTCACCAGGTGGTGACTTTAATTTGGTCAATGTCATGCTTAATGTTGTTATTGTCCTGTTGTAGGTTATAATAAACCTTCTAGGAGAGGCGTATCTCCATTCGCAATGCTTCCAAGTATTTAGACAACAGGGGTGTCAGATACCCAAATGTGTCCTGATATGCTTTTAAGTCCTTTCTGACATTCTCAGAAACTTGTACGGTGGTGAGGTTATGCTGGTGTATCTCTACCAGTTCCTCGGGTCCAATCCGAACCAGGACTTCAGAAATGGAGTAGAATTCTGGACTTAAAATATCACAAGTTAGATTGGCATATTTAAACGTTTTCAAATTAGTTGTAACACAATATGCCCTCTCCGGCATATACCACTTAAGTGGGTTTTAGATCCACCTCTAGGGCCTCCATGGTACAGTTAATATCCGGATTGGTACCGGTATTATTAAACCCACACTGTGCTTCTAGCTGTGTCCAACACTATGTGGACACACAGTGACAACATGTCTAGTAACACATCCCTTTAATTTTGTTCTAGCCAATCAGCTTAAATCTACGTCCTCTAGTTCTTGAACCCTCTGCTAGGGGAAACAGGTACTTCCTGTCTACTTTATCTGAGCCCCTCATAATCTTGTAATTTTGTATCCATCGTGCGGATATCTTCTAAATATTGTTTCTCCCAATTTTATTGTTAACTAATGGGAACCTAACCCTGAATTTTGGAAATCCAAATTACTGTGTCCCTTTTTACTTTAATTTCAGTCCTTTTGATTGATACCAGTGTTTCCTGACTGTTTCATTAATTAGTTGGTTTCTCTATGGACCATGTGTCAGTGCCTTGTTTAAAAGGATTTCTCACTCGCCTGGACCACATTAACCATTTTCCTGTTGTGCTGTTGTCAAGTAACTGAGCCTGTCTGAGACTCATTCTTCAATGTATCTTCTTCATGTATCTCCGCATACTAGCAGCATCTCATAGGAATGAGCTTAGTGTTCTTGGATATTAACTTTCTGCTGGCCAGTCTCTTCCTCATGGTATTTCCGAACATTTTCCATGGCACACATCATATGTCCTGTAGGATTCAGTCCTGTAAAAGCAACTGGTTTGTTTAAAGAGTGGTTGCAATAGCTCACCAGGCCATAGGCCTTTGTAATCATGTTCTTCATCCTGATCTCCATTTCAGATGATGGCAACATACATTTGTATCTTTTATGTCCACTGTAGCCATTCTTAGGTTTTCAGGTTATCTTATCAAAAAGATCAGGGGTGTCTAGAGTGCTTATCTCCCCCTGCATGGTCCCGATGTCAGGGTAGTGGCCAGGCTTTTGAGTGTAGTTTTCTCATTATTCATTATAGGCAAGGACACAAATATCTCCACGAGAAAGCTATCAATTTACTATTCTCAACTACACTTTCCTGACTTCCACTAGATTGTATATTTATGCCAGATTGATTTTTTATCATGCCCAATTCAATGACTTTAGAGAAATTCCCATATCTCCCCACCTCGAGCATTCTGTCTCGGAAGACAACAAACAGGTTAAAACAAAACAAATCAAAATGTGTTCAAAAGAAGAGAATCAGGTTGATATCACCACGCTGTGACATTTGGTATCCGCTGATGTCTGCAGCTAAAGTCTTAAATCTTTAACACCACTGGATCGTTTCCTGCACCAAATTTCTCCAGCAAAGGTTGCACCGTAACTTTGTAACTACTCTTGGTAATCCTGCACCATCAACACTCACGTGGTCCCAAAAAAAACCCAGGGTCACCTGTTTTAAAAGAAACACAGAAAATCCATTGCGGCTCTTCTTGAGAGCCCAAGTGATTAATTTGTCAAATCTTCATTTATTATTTATTTATCCAAAGGAATAATCCCTATACCCAAAACAAATTTAGAAAACAAAACAGGAGAGAGAATTTGCCTAGTTCCACTCTCTCCCTCTCTCTGAAGCACGCAGCCTGTCTGAAATAAACACTGTCTCTCCCACATACAGATGTACGCAGGGCTGCAGACTGGAATTTCTAACTCCAAGTCCTAATCTCTGTGTTTTCAAGATGTAACCACATTAAGCAGATATCATTAGCAGCCGCCTGCTAAGATACGTTATATTCCTCTTTTATTAATTTATTAATGGTTTGGGCATGTGTTTCTAGCACTGTAGCTATCCTTTGCAAATATATGGTCAACATTTGATCCTCAGACAATTCCTTATCTGTATTTTCATTTGTCTTTTAATATATCTTTAATGCGAGACCCTAAATCTCTGACCTTTTGATCTAATGTTGTCAAATCAATGGTGTTAACAACGGAGGCAAAGGCAGTTGCTATATCACTTATCACAGATCTTTACATCTCCATATTTGCCTATCTCTTTTTACGATGTCCACCTCCATTCCATGTCGCTCTTTGTTTTAACACTTGAGTTAGGAGGTGTTGATCTAATTGTTGAGTTTTCTTAGCAGTCTCAATGCGAGTTATATAATTTGTCAGGGAAGGTCTCCCCTCTTTGGTCAGATCTTGTATTCTACTATTAATTTCAAATAAAATTGAATAGCCCCAGAACTTGTCAAAACTTCCTTATCATACTGTGGCAGGGTAAAACTGATAGGTGTTTAGTACCCTGTGTCAGTACATAGCTCAAGTAATGGACTTCCAATTGTCTAACCTATGCTTCCTTTTCATATGATTTGTTTTACATTCCTTTCTAATCAATTTTTCACAGTAGCGTGAAAACTTATATCTCAGTCAATTGTAGCCTTTGGCATTTCCGAGTGATTGGGACAATTTTACTAATATAACCTATACCAATTGTTACCTCATGTTCACCTGTGTAATGGTTAGCCTCAGACAGTTCTCAACCGACTGGGTCATTTCTATCTGTTTGAACTGGTCTTGGCATGACAGTCTGGCTTCTTGGGATGGAAGGGGTTAATATTAACTTGCTCTTGTGGTAGGAGTAACTTGAGCCTTCTCCCTTTTGAGATTAAGTTCCCACCTTCAAAATTTCACTTCACACAGGTTTGACTGATTTGTTACTTCTCACATTTGTGGATTGCTTTATACTATATTTTTGCACACTATTTTTTCACATACTTTTAGTGGATCTGATTATAATCAACGCTGCGAACTGTTCCAGCTTTCCGACTTTTCCTATCACAATGATCCTGATAGTTTTTTAATCTATCCCGTTAATTTTTAACCTCTTTTCAAACCACAGCCAATCACAAAATAAACATTCAAAATGCCAATTTTTGAAGATCCCATGTCTGGAATTTAACATGCCCACACTTTATAAGAACCAGAATTTAATAGGTCACTTAACCTCAATAACTCCAATTTTAATTCAGCAGTATCAGAATTAAACACACGACAAGACAGATACATTACACAAAGGAAGAAAACACACAAGACACAGTAAGAAGGGGGCGTAGCCCACAACACCGACAAAAAAAAACACTGATCAAGACAGGCTTTTTAAAGGGACAGTACACTTAAACAACACAACCTTTCTTTTTCGGGTCTCTGTCTTTTAAACATTTGTCTAGTCACTTAATTCTATCCATATTTTTTTACAGTACTGTTTCCATAAAGCAATTAGTTCTTTGGCTGTGGTACCTCTGTTATTTTTCCAAATTAATTCCTGAACCTTTTTTCGGCATCTAAGTTTTATCAATAGTTCCTGTTTATATCCAATCATCAGGAACTTAAACCCTGACTACCCTCAGTGATATTAACCACTGACCTACCGCTTACAAGTTATTCCCTCAGTGATATTCGACCACTGACCTCTTCCTGCTATTTCCGTGTATTCGCCAGACTGACCTGAATCTTGTTCGGACACCACACGAGTGTTAGCGATTGGACGATTCGTCGTCAGACTGACGGATTGGAGGAAAACCGACATAGTAAATTAAGACTACTTACATCGGGGCGCCATTTCCTTCCTCCGTGTCTGAGACAATCCGCCTCTTACTCCGCGAACTCTCGGTGAACGACCGTTAAGATCCCACTTCTGACACCAAATGACGATCCGGATTCTTTCCCCTCAGTCTGGTTCAGTAATAACTGAAGTCGAATACATTTTAAAGTTCAACACATCTTTAATAGCAGGGTTCTTAGTCTGCAGCATTGATTTGGACTCCTGATAGAGTCCCTCTATGCTGGCAGAGCAAGAACAAAAACACAGAAATCCACACGTTTTTATACAATCAATAGGGGTTGGAACATACTTAACGAGGGTCAACACCAATCATAAGCCGGGCATAGGTTGCCATGCGAGGTTACATTATTTCCGACCAATCATAAATCGTCCATGTGCTGATCATGCTGCTGTTAGACATCAAAGGGGATAACTTCCTCACTTTCCAACTTAGAATGTTCTTCCCTGTCCCTTCTGTTCCTTATCTCCCAACCTGGAATGTCTTTCAACTTTGGCTAAGCTCGTTACCTATATTGATCTGCCATAAACATGGAGACATTCAGACCAGTCCTTGACTCACATCAAAGACCTATCATTGATAAGACAATGCAGGCCTGCTGACTAAGCAAACATATGGCCCAGCAGGAGGGCCAGGCCACTTGTATCAATCTCAGTTACTAACTAATTAACCCTTTCTAACCATTTTGCATTCTGCTTCTTTGCCACGTAGACATTTTAATATTTTACCGAAAACTGACCACGTAGGGATTCTCAGCCCTACTCTCTCCCTAGTTACTCTTTTGCCCTTTATGTATTTGTAGAATCTCTTTGGATTCTCCTTTGCCTTATCTGCCAATGCAATCTCATATCCCCTTTTTGCCCTCCTGATTTCTCTCTTAACTCTACTCCGGCAATCTCTATACTCTTCAAGGGATCCACTTGATCCCAGCTGCCTATGCATGTCATATGCCTCCTTCTTTCTGACTGGGGCCTCAATCTCCCGAGTCATCCAAGGTTCCCTACTTCTACCAGCCTTGCCCTTCACTTTATATGGAATGTGCTTACCCTGAACCCAGGTTAACACACTTTTGAAGGCCTCCCACTTACCAGACGTCCCTTTGCCTGCCAACAGACTCTCCCAATCAACTTCTGAAAGTTCCTGTCTAATACCATCAAAATTGGCCTTTCCCCAATTTAGAATTTTAACTTTTGGGCCAGACCTATCATTCTCCATAGCTATCCTAAAACTAATGGAATTATGATCACTGGTCCCAAAGTGATCCCTCACTAACACTTCTGTCACCTGCCCTTCCTTATTTCCCAAGAGGAGGTCAAGTTTTGCCCCCTCTCTAGTCGGGCCATCCACATACTGAATGAGAAATTCCTCCTGAATACACTCAACAAATTTCTCTCCATCCAAGCCCCTAATGCTATGGCTGTCCCAGTCAATGTTGGGAAAGTTAAAGTCCCCTACTATTACCACCCTATTTTTCTTGCAGCTGTCTGTAATCTCCTTACATATTTGCTCCTCAATTTCCCGTTGACTATTTGGGGGTCTGTATTACAATCCTATCAACGTGATCTCTCCCTTCTTATTTTTCAGTTCTACCCATATAGACTCAGTGGGCGAACCCTCGGATATATCCCCTCTCACTACTGCCGTGATGTTCTCCCTAATCAAGAACGCAACTCCCCCTCCTCTCTTACCTCCTGCTCTATCTTTCCTATAGCATCTGTACCCTGGAACATTGAGCTGCCAGTCCTGCCCCTCCCTTAGCCATGTTTCAGTAATAGCTATAACATCCCAGTCCCATGTGCCCATCCATGCCCTGAGTTCATCTGCCTTGCCCATCAGACTTCTTGCATTGAAATAAATGCAGTTTAATCTAGACTTCCCTTGGTCTTTGCCCTGCTTTCTCAGACCATCTGTCCGGTCATGTTTTGTACACTCTCCCTTACTGCCTTTTGTTTCTGTCACCACTTTATTTCCCACTGACTTCCTGCATCGGTTCCCATCCCCCTGCCACTTTAGTTTAAACCCTCCCCAACAGCACTAGCAAACACTCCCCCTAGGACATTGGTTCCAGTCCTGCCCAGATGCAGACCGTCCAATTTGTACTGGTCCCACCTCCCCCACAACCGGTTCCAATGTCCCAGGAATTTGAATCCCTCCCTCTTGCACCATCTCTCAAGCCACGTATTCATCCTAGCTATCCTGTCATTCCTATTCTGACTAGCCCGTGGCACTGGTAGCAATCCTGAGATTACTACCTTTGAGGTCCTACTTTTTAGTTTAACTCCTAACTCCCTAAATTCAGCTTGTAGGACCTCATCCCGTTTTTTACCTATATCGTTGGTACCTATATGCACCCCGACAACTGGCTGTTCACCCTCCCCCTCCAGAATGTTCTGCAGCCGCTCCGAGACATCCCTGACCCTTGCACCAGGGAGGCAACATACCATCCTGGAGTCTCGGTTGCGTCCGCAGAAACGCCTGTCTATTCCCCTTACAATCGAGTCCCCTATCACTGTAGCTCTGCCACTCTTTTTCCTGCCCTCCTGTGCAGCAGAGCCAGCCACGGTGCCATGAACCTGGCCGCTGTCACCTTCCCCTGGTGAGCCATCACCCCCAACAGTATCCAAAAACGGTATACCTGTTTGAGAGGGGGATGGCCACAGGGGACCCCTGCACTACCTGCCTGCACCTCTTACTCTGCCTGGTGGTCACCCATTCACTTCCTGCCTGTACACCCTTTACCTGCGGTGTGACCAACTCGCTAAACGTGCTATCCACGAGTTTCTCCGCATCGCGGATGCTCCACAGTGAATCCACCCGCAGCTCCAGCTCCGAGATACGATCAGTCAGTAGCTGCAGGTGGACACACTTCCTGCACACATGGTCGGCAGGGACACTGGTAGTGTCCATGACTTCCCACATCTTGCAGGAGGGGCATATCACGGGTGCGAGGTCTGCTGCCATGACTTGCCTTAGCTTAGTTACCCCTTTTAAATTACGTTGAAATTAGAAGATGTGAACTATACTAGGGACCTAGGTTCACTAAAAAACAAAACACTACCTGCTATAAAACCTTCCCTTTCTTATTACTTTACTTGCAGTAAAATGGTAGAAATACTCACCTGAACCTACTCACCAATCAGCTGCCTCCCCTGTGCCGCGTCACTTTCTGACTGGTGACGTCACCTTGAACTCTGCCGCTGGTCTCAGAGCCTCGGGTCGCTGCTCTTTGTCTCCGCTCTCTCGCCTCTGGTTCCGCCCAGGTCCACTGCCGCTCAGGTCTCGGGCCTCGGGTCGCTGCTCTTTATATCCCCGCTCTCCGCTCTCTCGCCTCTGGTTCCGCCGCCGCTCAGGTCTCGGGCCTCGGGTCGCTGCTCTTTATATCCCCGCTCTCCGCTCTCTCGCCTCTGGGTCCGCCCAGGTCTCGGGCCTCGGGTCGCTGCTCTTTATATCCCCGCTCTCCGCTCTCTCGCCTCTGGGTCCGCCCAGGTCTCGGGCCTCGGGTCGCTGCTCTTTATATCCCCGCTCTCCGCGCTCTCGCCTCTGGTTGCGCCCAGGTCCGCCGTCGCTCAGGTCTCAGAGCCTCGGGTCGCTGCTCTTTATATCCCCGCTCTCCGCTCTCTCGCCTCTGGTTCCGCCCAGGTCCGCCGCCGCTCAGGTCTCGGGCCTCGGGTCGCTGCTCTTTATATCCCCGCTCTCCGCTCTCCGCTCTCTCGCCTCTGGGTCCGCCCAGGTCTCGGGCCTCGGGTCGCTGCTCTTTATATCCCCGCTCTCAGCTCTCCGCTCTCTCGCCTCTGGGTCCGCCCAGGTCTCGGGCCTCGGGTCGCTGCTCTTTATATCCCCGCTCTCCGCTCTCTCGCCTCTGGGTCCGCCCAGGTCTCGGGCCTCGGGTCGCTGCTCTTTATATTCCCGCTCTCCGCTATCTCGCCTCTGGTTCCGCCCAGGTCCGCCGCCGCTCAGGTCTCGGGCCTCGGGTCGCTGCTCTTTATATCCCCGCTCTCCGCTCTCTCGCCTCTGGTTCCGCCGCCGCTCAGGTCTCGGGCCTCGGGTCGTTGCTCTTTATATCCCCGCTCTCCGCTCTCTCGCCTCTGGTTCCGCCGCCGCTCAGGTCTCGGGCGATTAACCCAGCATCAAAGCTGAAGGCTTTGATGCTGGGTTAATTGCCCCTCGGGTATAAACCGATTCTGTATCTCGTTAAATGTTTCTTTAAACATTTCTCACTGATCATCAGTCGTTTAACCCATTAACAGATTTGCCCAGTTTACTGTGGACAGTCTCTGTCTCATCCCATTGAAGTCGGCCTTGCCCAAGTCTAGAATCTTAGCAGCTGATTCACTTTTTTCCCTTTCAAACACCACATTGAACTCGATCATGTTATGATCACTATTGGATGGATGTTCACACACAGTTAAGCCGTTAACTAAATCTGGTTCATTACTCATTACTAAATCTAGCATGGCTTGCCTCCTTGTTGCCTCTAGGACATACTGCTGTAGAAAACTATCCCGGACACACTCAAGAAATTCACTACCTTTCTGACAGTTGCTAGTCTGCTTTTCCCAATCTATGTGAAGGTTAAAGTCCCCCATTAAGACCACTATGCCTTCGTTACACGCTTGTCTAATCTCTGCATTTATACAATCTAGCACATCAGAGCTGCTGCCAGGGGTCCTATACACAACTCCCACTATAGTCTTAGATCCTTTCCTATTTCTCAATTCAACCCATAAGGTCTCTGTTGGCAGCTTACCTCTTGTTATATCCCCCTTTATCATTGAAGTGATTTCATCTCTAATCACTAAGGCTACTCCTCCCCCTCTTCCATTTTCCCTGTTTCTCCTGTAGACCTTATAATCCTGACCATCCTGCAGCCATGTCTCAGTAATAGCTATCATGTCATACCCTCCAATTTAAATTTGAACCTGTAGTTCATTTAATTTATTCCTTATACTCCGTGCATTTGTATATAGAACTCTTAGTTGGGCCACACACCCTAGCCTGACCTTCAGCTTTGATGCTGGGTTAATCGCCTTACGCCTTCTAGTTTTCACTATATCTGTATTGCCTAAAGTACGCTTTATTTCTGCTGCTCTACGCTTTTCCCTTTCACTTGTTCTTGAACAACTGTTTGCACTATTTGTATTGTAAATTTCCCCTGGGTCTTCCCCTCTCTTGCTGCTTTCAACTTTACTCCCTTCTGACTCCCCGCTCAGGTTCCCATCCCCCTGCCACTCTAATTTAAACCTTTCCCAACAGCACGAGCAAACACCCCCGCAAGGACAATGGTCCCTACCTACCTTTGTGTCACCTGCAAATTTAGCAACCATATATTCGGTCCCTTCATCCATGTCATTGATATCGATTGTAAATAGTTGAGGCCCAAGCACTGATCCCTGTTGCACTCCACTCGTTTCATCTTGTCAACATGAAAATGACCCATTTATGCCTACTCTCTGTTTCCTGTTAGCTAACCAATCCTTTATCCATGCTCATATGTTACCCCCTCCACCATGAGCCTATTCCTGCTCTTATTCCTTATGTTCTTATAAAAGCAAAATGGATGCTGGAAATACGTTCTGACGAAAGGTCATCGACCTCAAACGTTAACTCTTGTTTCTCTCACCACAGATGCTGCCTGACTTGCTGGGTATTTCCAGCATTTTCTGTTTATTTAAGGAGATATTAGAATAGGTGGTCAAAGAGGTAAATTTGAAGGAGGAGAGAGAGGTTTAGGGAGGGAATTCCAGAACTTAGGCCGAGGCAGCTTTTGAGTTAGAAGGTGTGGGTTGAAGTGCCGCTCCTGGAATTTCTGTTGTGGAGGTGCGGGGGGAGATTGGGGAAGCCTGGTGGAAATTCTACCCCCAGGACTTGAGAATGTAACCTAGGCAAGCACTTCAGTGCTGTACTGGGGAATGCTGCACTGTCAGAGTTGCCATCCCTGCGGCTCCATCCGTTGTAGAAGATTCCATGACGTCGTTCCAAGTGCAGGGGAGATGTTCAAGCCAAAAGAGACTTGAGTACAAAAATCTAGTCTCCTATTCCACTGCTGTAATGGGGATTGGAGAGCTGCACTGTCAGAGGGTCAGTACTGAGGGAGTGCTGCACTGTCGGAGGGTCAGTACTGAGGGAGCGCTGCACTGTCAGAGGGTCAGTACTGAGGGAGCGCTGCACTGTCGGAGGGTCAGTACTGAGGGAGCGCTGCACTGTCAGAGGGTCAGTACTGAGGGAGCGCTGCACTGTCGGAGGGTCAGTACTGAGGGAGAGCTGCACTGTCGGAGGGTCAGTACTGAGGGAGCGCTGCACTGTCGGAGGGTCAGTACTGAGGGAGTGCTGCACTGTCGGAGGGTCAGTACTGAGGGAGCGCTGCACTGTCGGAGGGTCAGTACTGAGGGAGTGCTGCACTGTCGGAGGGTCAGTACTGAGGGAGCGCTGCACTGTCGGAGGGTCAGTACTGAGGGAGAGCTGCACTGTCGGAGGGTCAGTACTGAGGGAGTGCTGCACTGTCGGAGGGTCAGTACTGAGGGAGTGCTGCACTGTCGGAGGGTCAGTACTGAGGGAGTGCTGCACTGTCGGAGGGTCAGTACTGAGGGAGCGCTGCACTGTCGGAGGGTCAGTACTGAGGGAGAGCTGCACTGTCGGAGGGTCAGTACTGAGGGAGTGCTGCACTGTCGGAGGGTCAGTACTGAGGGAGTGCTGCACTGTCGGAGGGTCAGTACTGAGGGAGTGCTGCACTGTCGGAGGGTCAGTACTGAGGGAGTGCTGCACTGTCGGAGGGTCAGTACTGAGGGAGCGCTGCACTGTCGGAGGGTCAGTACTGAGGGAGCGCTGCACTGTCGGAGGGTCAGTACTGAGGGAGTGCTGCACTGTCGGAGGGTCAGTACTGAGGGAGCGCTGCACTGTCGGAGGGTCAGTACTGAGGGAGCGCTGCACTGTCGGAGGGTCAGTACTGAGGGAGAGCTGCACTGTCGGAGGGTCAGTACTGAGGGAGCGCTGCACTGTCGGAGGGTCAGTACTGAGGGAGTGCTGCACTGTCGGAGGGTCAGTACTGAGGGAGCGCTGCACTGTCGGAGGGTCAGTACTGAGGGAGTGCTGCACTGTCGGAGGGTCAGTACTGAGGGAGCGCTGCACTGTCGGAGGGTCAGTACTGAGGGAGAGCTGCACTGTCGGAGGGTCAGTACTGAGGGAGTGCTGCACTGTCGGAGGGTCAGTACTGAGGGAGTGCTGCACTGTCGGAGGGTCAGTACTGAGGGAGTGCTGCACTGTCGGAGGGTCAGTACTGAGGGAGCGCTGCACTGTCGGAGGGTCAGTACTGAGGGAGAGCTGCACTGTCGGAGGGTCAGTACTGAGGGAGTGCTGCACTGTCGGAGGGTCAGTACTGAGGGAGTGCTGCACTGTCGGAGGGTCAGTACTGAGGGAGTGCTGCACTGTCGGAGGGTCAGTACTGAGGGAGTGCTGCACTGTCGGAGGGTCAGTACTGAGGGAGTGCTGCACTGTCGGAGGGTCAGTACTGAGGGAGCGCTGCACTGTCGGAGGGTCAGTACTGAGGGAGTGCTGCACTGTCGGAGGGTCAGTACTGAGGGAGTGCTGCACTGTCGGAGGGTCAGTACTGAGGGAGTGCTGCACTGTCGGAGGGTCAGTACTGAGGGAGTGCTGCACTGTCGGAGGGTCAGTACTGAGGGAGCGCTGCACTGTCGGAGGGTCAGTACTGAGGGAGTGCTGCACTGTCGGAGGGTCAGTACTGAGGGAGCGCTGCACTGTCGGAGGGTCAGTACTGAGGGAGAGCTGCACTGTCGGAGGGTCAGTACTGAGGGAGTGCTGCACTGTCGGAGGGTCAGTACTGAGGGAGTGCTGCACTGTCGGAGGGTCAGTACTGAGGGAGTGCTGCACTGTCGGAGGGTCAGTACTGAGGGAGTGCTGCACTGTCGGAGGGTCAGTACTGAGGGAGTGCTGCACTGTCGGAGGGTCAGTACTGAGGGAGCGCTGCACTGTCGGAGGGTCAGTACTGAGGGAGTGCTGCACTGTCGGAGGGTCAGTACTGAGGGAGTGCTGCACTGTCGGAGGGTCAGTACTGAGGGAGTGCTGCACTGTCGGAGGGTCAGTACTGAGGGAGTGCTGCACTGTCGGAGGGTCAGTACTGAGGGAGCGCTGCACTGTCGGAGGGTCAGTACTGAGGGAGCGCTGCACTGTCGGAGGGTCAGTACTGAGGGAGCGCTGCACTGTCGGAGGGTCAGTACTGAGGGAGCGCTGGACTGTCGGAGGGTCAGTACTGAGGGAGCGCTGGACTGTCGGAGGGTCAGTACTGAGGGAGTGCTGCACTGTCGGAGGGTCAGTACTGAGGGAGCGCTGCACTGTCGGAGGGTCAGTACTGAGGGAGCGCTGCACTGTCGGAGGGTCAGTACTGAGGGAGTGCTGCACTGTCGGAGGGTCAGTACTGAGGGAGCGCTGCACTGTCGGAGGGTCAGTACTGAGGGAGCGCTGCACTGTCGGAGGGTCAGTACTGAGGGAGTGCCGCACTGTCGGAGGGTCAGTACTGAGGGAGCGCTGCACTGTCGGAGGGTCAGTACTGAGGGAGCGCTGCACTGTCGGAGGGTCAGTACTGAGGGAGCGCTGCACTGTCGGAGGGTCAGTACTGAGGGAGCGCTGCACTGTGGGAGGGTCAGTACTGAGGGACTGCTGCACTGTCGGAGGGTCAGTACTGATGGAGCGCTGCACTGTGGGAGGGTCAGTACTGAGGGAGTGCTGCACTGTCGGAGGGTCAGTACTGAGGGAGTGCTGCACTGTCGGAGGGTCAGTACTGAGGGAGTGCTGCACTGTCGGAGGGTCAGTACTGAGGGAGTGCTGCACTGTCGGAGGGTCAGTACTGAGGGAGTGCTGCACTGTCGGAGGGTCAGTACTGAGGGAGTGCTGCACTGTCGGAGGGTCAGTACTGAGGGAGCGCTGCACTGTCGGAGGGTCCGTACTGAGGGAGCGCTGCACTGTCGGAGGGTCAGTACTGAGGGAGCGCTGCACTGTCGGAGGGTCAGTACTGAGGGAGTGCTGCACTGTCGGAGGGTCAGTACTGAGGGAGCGCTGCACTGTCGGAGGGTCAGTACTGAGGGAGCGCTGCACTGTGGGAGGGTCAGTACTGAGGGAGTGCTGCACTGTGGGAGGGTCAGTACTGAGGGAGCGCTGCACTGTCGGAGGGTCAGTACTGAGGGAGTGCTGCACTGTCGGAGGGTCAGTACTGAGGGAGCGCTGCACTGTCGGAGGGTCAGTACTGAGGGAGTGCTGCACTGTCGGAGGGTCAGTACTGAGGGAGCGCTGCACTGTCGGAGGGTCAGTACTGAGGGAGTGCTGCACTGTCGGAGGGTCAGTACTGAGGGAGTGCCGCACTGTCGGAGGGTCAGTACTGAGGGAGCGCTGCACTGTCGGAGGGTCAGTACTGAGGGAGCGCTGCACTGTCGGAGGGTCAGTACTGAGGGAGCGCTGCACTGTCGGAGGGTCGGTACTGAGGGAGTGCTGCACTGTCGGAGGGTCGGTACTGAGGGAGCGCTGCACTGTCGGAGGGTCGGTACTGAGGGAGTGCTGCACTGTCGGAGGGTCGGTACTGAGGGAGCGCTGCACTGTCGGAGGGTCGGTACTGAGGGAGCGCTGCACTGTCGGAGGGTCGGTACTGAGGGAGCGCTGCACTGTCGGAGGGTCAGTACTGAGGGAGTGCTGCACTGTCGGAGGGTCGGTACTGAGGGAGCGCTGCACTGTCGGAGGGTCGGTACTGAGGGAGTGCTGCACTGTCGGAGGGTCGGTACTGAGGGAGCGCTGCACTGTCGGAGGGTCGGTACTGAGGGAGCGCTGCACTGTCGGAGGGTCGGTACTGAGGGAGCGCTGCACTGTCGGAGGGTCGGTACTGAGGGAGCGCTGCACTGTCGGAGGGTCGGTACTGAGGGAGCGCTGCACTGTCGGAGGGTCGGTACTGAGGGAGCGCTGCACTGTGGGAGGGTCAGTACTGAGGGAGCGCTGCACTGTCGGAGGGTCGGTACTGAGGGAGCTCTGCACTGTCGGAGGGTCAGTACTGAGGGAGTGCTGCACTGTCGGAGGGTCAGTACTGAGGGAGTGCTGCACTGTGGGAGGGTCAGTACTGAGGGAGCGCTGCACTGTCGGAGGGTCAGTACTGAGGGAGTGCTGCACTGTCGGAGGGTCAGTACTGAGGGAGTGCTGCACTGTGGGAGGGTCAGTACTGAGGGAGCGCTGCACTGTCTGAGGGTCAGTACTGAGGGAGTGCTGCACTGTCGGAGGGTCAGTACTGAGGCAGTGCTGCACTGTCGGAGGGTCAGTACTGAGGGAGCGCTGCACTGTCGGAGGGTCAGTACTGAGGGAGTGCTGCACTGTGGGAGGGTCAGTACTGAGGGAGTGCTGCACTGTCGGAGGGTCAGTACTGAGGGAGCGCTGCACTGTCGGAGGGTCAGTACTGAGGGAGCGCTGCACTGTCGGAGGGTCAGTACTGAGGGAGTGCTGCACTGTCGGAGGGTCAGTACTGAGGGAGCGCTGCACTGTCGGAGGGTCAGTACTGAGGGAGCGCCGCACTGTCGGAGGGTCAGTACTGAGGGAGTGCCGCACTGTCGGAGGGTCAGTACTGAGGGAGCGCTGCACTGTCGGAGGGTCAGTACTGAGGGAGCGCTGCACTGTCGGAGGGTCAGTACTGAGGGAGCGCTGCACTGTCGGAGGGTCAGTACTGAGGGAGCGCTGCACTGTGGGAGGGTCAGTACTGAGGGAGCGCTGCACTGTCGGAGGGTCAGTACTGAGGGAGCGCTGCACTGTCGGAGGGTCAGTACTGAGGGAGCGCCGCACTGTCGGAGGGTCAGTACTGAGGGAGTGCTGCACTGTCGGAGGGTCAGTACTGAGGGAGTGCTGCACTGTCGGAGGGTCAGTACTGAGGGAGTGCTGCACTGTCGGAGGGTCAGTACTGAGGGAGTGCTGCACTGTCGGAGGGTCAGTACTGAGGGAGTGCTGCACTGTCGGAGGGTCAGTACTGAGGGAGCGCTGCACTGTCGGAGGGTCCGTACTGAGGGAGCGCTGCACTGTCGGAGGGTCAGTACTGAGGGAGCGCTGCACTGTCGGAGGGTCAGTACTGAGGGAGTGCTGCACTGTCGGAGGGTCAGTACTGAGGGAGCGCTGCACTGTCGGAGGGTCAGTACTGAGGGAGCGCTGCACTGTGGGAGGGTCAGTACTGAGGGAGCGCTGCACTGTGGGAGGGTCAGTACTGAGGGAGCGCTGCACTGTCGGAGGGTCAGTACTGAGGGAGTGCTGCACTGTCGGAGGGTCAGTACTGAGGGAGCGCTGCACTGTCGGAGGGTCAGTACTGAGGGAGTGCTGCACTGTCGGAGGGTCAGTACTGAGGGAGCGCTGCACTGTCGGAGGGTCAGTACTGAGGGAGTGCTGCACTGTCGGAGGGTCAGTACTGAGGGAGTGCCGCACTGTCGGAGGGTCAGTACTGAGGGAGCGCTGCACTGTCGGAGGGTCAGTACTGAGGGAGCGCTGCACTGTCGGAGGGTCAGTACTGAGGGAGCGCTGCACTGTCGGAGGGTCAGTACTGAGGGAGTGCTGCACTGTCGGAGGGTCGGTACTGAGGGAGCGCTGCACTGTCGGAGGGTCGGTACTGAGGGAGCGCTGCACTGTCGGAGGGTCGGTACTGAGGGAGCGCTGCACTGTCGGAGGGTCGGTACTGAGGGAGCGCTGCACTGTCGGAGGGTCGGTACTGAGGGAGCGCTGCACTGTCGGAGGGTCAGTACTGAGGGAGTGCTGCACTGTCGGAGGGTCAGTACTGAGGGAGCGCTGCACTGTCGGAGGGTCGGTACTGAGGGAGTGCTGCACTGTCGGAGGGTCGGTACTGAGGGAGCGCTGCACTGTCGGAGGGTCGGTACTGAGGGAGCGCTGCACTGTCGGAGGGTCGGTACTGAGGGAGCGCTGCACTGTCGGAGGGTCGGTACTGAGGGAGCGCTGCACTGTCGGAGGGTCGGTACTGAGGGAGCGCTGCACTGTCGGAGGGTCGGTACTGAGGGAGCGCTGCACTGTGGGAGGGTCAGTACTGAGGGAGCGCTGCACTGTCGGAGGGTCGGTACTGAGGGAGCGCTGCACTGTCGGAGGGTCAGTACTGAGGGAGTGCTGCACTGTCGGAGGGTCAGTACTGAGGGAGTGCTGCACTGTGGGAGGGTCAGTACTGAGGGAGCGCTGCACTGTCGGAGGGTCAGTACTGAGGGAGTGCTGCACTGTCGGAGGGTCAGTACTGAGGGAGTGCTGCACTGTGGGAGGGTCAGTACTGAGGGAGCGCTGCACTGTCGGAGGGTCAGTACTGAGGGAGTGCTGCACTGTCGGAGGGTCAGTACTGAGGGAGTGCTGCACTGTGGGAGGGTCAGTACTGAGGGAGCGCTGCACTGTCGGAGGGTCAGTACTGAGGGAGTGCTGCACTGTCGGAGGGTCAGTACTGAGGCAGTGCTGCACTGTCGGAGGGTCAGTACTGAGGGAGCGCTGCACTGTCGGAGGGTCAGTACTGAGGGAGTGCTGCACTGTGGGAGGGTCAGTACTGAGGGAGCGCTGCACTGTCGGAGGGTCAGTACTGAGGGAGTGCTGCACTGTCGGAGGGTCAGTACTGAGGGAGTGCTGCACTGTGGGAGGGTCAGTACTGAAGGAGTGCTGCACTGTGGGAGGGTCGGTACTGAAGGAGTGCTGCACTGTGGGAGGGTCGGTATTGTGGTATTGTAGGGCACGGTATAAAGCAGGAAATTAGAAGTGCATGTAACAAGGGTAATACAGTAATCATGGGGGACTTTAATCTACATATAGATTGGGCAAACCAAATTAGCACTAATACTGTGGAGGATGAATTCCTGAAATGTATATGAGATGGTTTTTTAGATCAGTATGTTGAGGAACCAACTAGGGAACAGGCTATTTTATATCTAGTATTATGCAATGAGAAAGAGTTAATTAATAATCTTGTTGTAAAGGAGCCCTTAGGGAAGAGTGACCATAATATGATAGAATTCTTCATGAAGTTTGAAAGTGATGTAGTTCAATCCAAAACTTGGGTCTTAAATCTAAACAAAGGAAACTACGAAGGTACGAGGCGCAAGTTGGCTGTGGTTGATTGGGGAACTACATTAAAAGGTATGATTGGAGACAGGCAATGGCTGGCATTTAAAGAATTAACACATAATTTGCAACAAACATATATTCCTTTATGACACAAAAACCCAACAGGAAACGTGCTAACTGTGGCTAACAAGAGAAATTAAAGATCGTATTAAATCAAAGAAAGAGGCATATAAAATTGCCAGAAAAAGCAGTAAGCCTGAGGATTGGGAGCATTTTAGAATTCAGCAAAGGAGGACCAAGAAATTGATAAAGGGAAAATAGAATATGAGAGTAAACTAGCGAGAAACATAAAAACGGACTGTAAAAGCTTCTATTGGTATGTAAAAAGGAAAAGACTGGGGAAGGCAAATGTGGGTCCCTTGCAGACAGAGACGGGAGAATTTATAATGGAGAATAAGGAAATGGCAGAAATTAAACAAATACTTTGGGGGTGATGTTAAACCCCAGTAACGAGTGGGTGGGGGCTGGTGGGAGTTGAAAATAGTTGTTTTTTTGGGTCGCAACTGTAAAATTTTCGGACTTTGCATTCCCAGTGGGAAGCCTGTACTTTTACCCGCCGATGTTAATCCTGGAAATAAAGCCGGGTTGCGGTCGCGACCCAAAAAAACAACCATGTTCAACTCCTACCCGCCCCCAACCCACCCGTTACTGGGGTTTAAAATCACCCCATTTGTGTTTGTCTTCACGGAAGAAGACCCAAAAAACCTCCCAGAAATACAAGAAAACCAAGGGCCTGGCGAGAATGAGGAACTGAAGGAAATTAGTATTAGTAAAAAAAAATAATACTAGAGAAATTAATGGGATTGAAAGTCGCTAAATCCCAAGGACCTGATGATCTACATCCCAGGGTTTTGAAAGAGGTGTCTCTATAGAGAGAGTGGATGCATTGGTTGTCATCTTCCAAAATTCTATAGATTCTGGAACGGTTCCTGCAGATTGGAGGGTGGCAAATGTAACCCCACTGTTTAAGAAAGGAGGGAGAGAAAACAGGAAACTACAGACCTGTTAGCCTGACATCAGTAATAGGGAAAATGTTAGAATCTATTATAAAGGATGTGATAACAGGACACTTGGAAAATAATAACAGGATTTGGCAGAGTCAACATGGATTTATGAAAGGGAAATCATGTTTGACAAACCTATTGGAGTTCTTTGAGGATGTAACTAGTAGAATGGATAAGGGGGAACCAGTTGATGTGGTTTATTTGGATTTTCAGAAGGCTTTCGATAAGGTCCCACACAGGAGGTTGGTGAACAAAGTTAGAGCACATGGAATTGGGGGTAATATACTGGCATGGATTGAGAATTGGTTAACAGAAAGAAAACGGAGAGTAGGAATAAACAGGCCTTTTTCAGGTTGGCAGACTGTGACTAGTGGGGTACTGCAGGGATCAGTGCTTGGGCCCCAGCTATTCACAATCTATCTCAATGATTTGGATGAGGGGACCAAATGTAACATCTCCAAGTTTGTTGATGACACAAAACTAGGTGGGAATGTGAGTTGTGGGGAGGATGCAAAGAGGCTTCAAGGGGATATAGACAGGCTAAGTGAGTGTGCAAGAACATGGCAGATGGAATATAATGTGGAAAAATGTGACGTTATCCACTTTGGTAGGAAAAACAGAAATGCAGAGTATTTTTTAAATGGTAAGAGATTGGGAAATGTTGATGTTCAAAGGGACCTGGGTGTCCTTGTATATGAGTTACTGAAAGCTAACATGCAGGTGCAGCAAGCAATTTTTTTTATTCGTTCATGGATGTGGGCGTCGCTGGTGAGGCCAGCATTTATTGCCCATCCCTAATTGCCCTGGAGAAGGTGGTGGTGAGCCGCCTTCTTGAACCGCTGCAGTCCGTGTGGTGAAGGTTCTCCCACAGTGCTGTTAGGAAGGGAGTTCCAGGATTTTGACCCAGCGACGATGAAGGAACAGCGATATATTTCCAAGTCGGGATGGTGTGTGACTTGGAGGGGAATGTGCAGGTGATGTTGTTCCCATGTGCCTGCTGCTCTTGTCCTTCTAGGTGATAGAGGTCGCGGGTTTGGGAGCTGCTGTCGAAGAAGCCTTGGCGAGTTGCTGCAGTGCATCCTGTGGATGGTACACACTGCGGCCACAGTGCGCCGGTGGTGAAGGGAGTGAACATTTAGGGTGGTGGATGGGGTGCCAATCAAGCGGGCTGCTTTGTCCTGGATGGTGTCGAGCTTCTTGAGTGTTGTTGGAGCTGCACTCATCCAGGCAAGTGGAGAGTATTCCATCACACTCCTGACTTGTACCTTGTAGATGGTGGAAAGGCTTTGGGGAGTCAGGAGGTGAGTCACTCGCCGCAGAATACCCAGCCTCTGACCTGCTCTTGTAGCCACAGTATTTATCTGGCTGGTCCAGTTAAGTTTCTGGTCAATGGTGACCCCAGGATGTTGATGGTGGGGGATTCGGCGATGGTAATGCCGTTGAATGTCAAGGGGAGGTGGTTAGACTTTCTCTTGTTGGAGATGGTCATTGCCTGGCACTTGTTTGGCGCGAATGTTACTTGCCACTTATCAGCCCAAGCCTGGATGTTGTCCAGGTCTTGCTGCATACGGGTTCGGACTGTTTCATTATTTAAGGGGTTCCGAATGGAAGGCAAATGGTATGTTGGCCTTTGTTACAAGAGGATTTGAGTACAGGAGTAAAGATGTCTTACTGCAATTATGTAGGGCCTTGGTGAGACCGCACCTGGAGTTTTGTGTACAATTTTGGCCTCCTTACCTAAGAGAGGATATATTTGCCATAGAGGGAGTGTAACGAAGGTTCACCAGACTGATTCCAGGGATGGTGGGATTGTCGTATGAGGAGAGATTGAGTAGACTAGACCTGTATTCTCCAGAAGAATGAGAGGTGACCTCATTGAAACATACAAAATTCTTACAGGGCTCGACAGGGTAGATGCAGGGAGGATGTTTCCCCTGGCTGGGGAGTCTAGAACCAGGGGTCACAGACTCAGAATAAAGGGTCGGCCATTTAGGACTGAGATGAGGAGAAATTTCTTCACTCAGAAGGTGGTGAATCTTTGGAATTCTCTACCCCAGAGGGCTGTGGAGGCTCAGTCATTGAGTACATTCAAAACAGAGATCAATAGATTTCTAGATATTAAAGGCATCAAGGGATATGGTGCAGGAAAATGGAGTTGAGATGGAAGATCAGCCATGATCTTGTTGAATGGCAGAGCAGGCTCGAGGGTCCGGATGGCCTACTCCTGCTCCTATTTCTTATGTTGAGGGAGCGCTGCACTGTCGGAGGGTCAGTACTGAGGGAGCGCTGCGCTGTCGGACGGTCGGTACTGTCGGAGGTGCCATCTTTCAGATGAGACGTTAATCCGAAGCCCTGAGGTGTAAGATGTTCTGTTCCCTTCCGCCTTACAACGGTTCTTGGACCTTGGAATTACAGGAACAAAATTGAACGCAACCATCAGGCTTTGGCTCAACCCAATCTTGTTAGTTTATTAGACCAACAAAACCCCAGTCCAAACCCTTCTATGATTTGACTGAAACTTACAATCATCCTGGTCGTTACCGATGCTGATCGTAGGCCTGGACCTGGAAATGACCAGTTTCTGTCCTTCTTCCCATGACTGCAGCCTCCGCAGTGCAAACCCTTTTGTGGTTTGTCTGGAACTTACAATCACCCACGTGGCCGGTCGTTACCGATGTTGATCGTGGGCCTGGATCTGGAGGTGACTGGTCTCCGTCCGTCTTCAGCTGACTGCAGCCTCCACATGCTGCTCTTGTACCTTCTTATAGTGTTCCAGTCACGCAAACCCCCACCTGGGCCTCGTCCGTGGTTTCAGTGATCAATCTGTTGGATTGTTTCACATTCGCACCTCTTCATCGGGGCATCTCGGTGATTCAAAACTCCTTAGTTGGTGCAGAGCTGTGAGGCCGAGAGACAACTCCTGATCTCCTCCCCACTACCTCCACAGTATCAGGACAATGCGGTATTCCTCACTGTGACGGGCCCTTGGCTCACAGCATTGTTTAGGTGTGAAAGGCCTTTCGTTCTTGTCCGAGACTGAGCATGGCTCAGAGGCTCAGTTTGATTATACATTGTCTCGATGTTAATGTGTCTTCACCAGGGGATCATCGTTTGATGTAAATGAGTCTCCGAAACTGATAGTGGGCTGGAGTCTCTTTGACTGACACCTGGGTGAACTGTTTCATATCTCGCAGCCTGTTTCATATCTTGCAGTTTTAGAGTTTTTACAGTATTTTCCATATTTGTAGTCTTACACCCCCCCCCAGATAGATGGAAAAGACCCCGCGGCCACTATTCGAAGAAGAGCAGGGAAGTTCCCCGCCCCCCTCCCAATGTCCTGGGCCAATATTTATCCAGCAACCAACATCACTGATAACAGATTACACGGTCACGTACCTCATTGCTGTTTGTGGTGCCTCCTGTGAGACCCCCCCCGAAACCTTCTCACCGCCACTTACCTGGGAGCTGACGGGCGGCCACTGCCTGGCTGATCTTTGCCTCCCACCAGCTGCTCTGAGCCCTCTTCCTGCCTGTTCCAGGTGGTGAAGTGGACCCTGGTATTCAAACGAGGCCGGAGACTTAAAATACCCTGAGCCTAAAATTTAGGCCTGTGAGTGCGTTTTTACACTTGACCCACCCGCCCAAAACCGGCCCCCACCCGCCCAAAACCGGCCCCCACCCGCCCAAAACCGGCCCCCACCCGCCCCCGGTTATACGACACCAAATCGGAATTGCAGAACCAAACCAGGCAGCCTAAGAAATTATGAGCCCCCACTGCCTATCTGGACTGGACTCACTTTAGGGACCCTTGTAAAGTCTTGGACAAAGCATGGCCATGGATTCCAAAATGGTGCACTGTGAAGAAAAACACAAGCAGCTTTCAGGATTTCACTCTGGAGCATAAATTTTCTGATTGACGTTCTTTTAATGTCAGTGCTAAGCTATACTGAGGACAGTTGAACTAGGGGATAGCTTAGGATAGGCTGGGGTTGTTTTCTTTGGAACAAAGGAGGCTGAGGGGAGATTTAATTGAGGTGTATAAAATTGAGGGGCCTAGATAGAGTGAATAGGAAGGACCTATTTCCCTTAGCAGAGAGGTCAATAACCAGGGGGCATAGATTTAAAGTAATTGGTAGAAGGATTAGAGGGGTGTTGAGGAGAAAGTTTTTCACCCAGAGGGTGGTGGGGGTCTGGAGCTCACTGCCTGAAAGGGTGGTAGAGGCAGAAACCCTCAACTCATTTAAAAAGTACCTGGATGTGCACCTGAAGTGCTGTAACCTACAGGGCTACGGACCAAGTGCGGAAAAGTGGGATTAGGCTGGGTGGCTCTTTTTCGGCCGGCACGGACACGATGGGCTGAATGGATTGTTTCCTGGGCTATTGAAGGAAGCCAGGGAGGAAATAGCGGATGCTCTGAGGATCATTTTCCAATCCTCACTAGATACAGGGGAGGTACCGGAGGACTGGAAGACTGCAAACGTAGTACCATTGTTTAAAAAGGGTACGAGGGAAAGGCCGAACAATTATAGGCCGGTCAGTCTTACCTCGGTGGTGGGCAAACTATTAGAATCAATACTGAGAGACAGGATAAACTGTCACTTGGAAAGGCATGGTTTAATCAGGGATAGTCAGCATGGATTTGTTCAGGGAAGGTCATGCCTTACAAATCTGATTGAATTCATTGAGGAAGTGACAAGGAGGATTGATGAGGGTAGTGCAGTGGATGTTGTCTACATGGATTTTAGTAAGGCATTTGACAAGGTCCCACATGGCAGACTGGTCAGAAAGGTAAAAGCCCATGGGATACAGGGAAATGTGGTGAATTGGATCCAAAATTGGCTCAGTAACAGGAAACAAAGGGTAAAAGTCGATGGATGTCTTTGCGAATGGAAATCCGTTTCCAGTGGTGTGCCACAGGGCTCAGTGTTGGGTCCCTTGCTGTTTGTGGTATATATTAATGATTTGGACTGGAATGTAGGGGGCATGATTGGCAAATTTGCAGACGACACAAAAATTGTCCGTGCAGTTGATAGTGAAGAGGATAGCTGTAGACTCCAAGAAGATATCAATGGGTTGGTGGAGTGGGCGGAAAAGTGGCAAATGGAGTTCAACCCGGAGAAGTGTGAGGTAATGCACTTAGGGAGGGCAAACAGTAAAAGGGAATACGCAGTAAATGGGAATATATTGAGAGGGGTAGAGGAAGTGAGAGACCTTGGAGTGCATGTGCACAGGTCCCTGAAGGTGGCAGTACAGGTAGATAAGGTTGTGAAGAAGGCATACGGAATGCTCTCCGTTATTAGCCGAGGTATAGAATACAAAAGCAGGGATGTAATGATGGAACTGTATAAAACGCTGGTAAGGCCACAGCTGGAGTATTGTGCGCAGTTCTGGTCACCACATTACAGGAAGGACGTAATTGCTCTGGAGAGAGTGCAGAGAAGATTTACAAGAATGTTGCCAGGGCTTGAAAATTGCAGCTACGAGGAGAGATTGGATAGGCTGGGGTTGTTTTCTTTGGAGCAGAGGAGGCTGAGGGGAGACTTGATTGAGGTGTACAAAATTATGAGGGGCCCAGATAGAGTCGACAGGAAGTAGAGGACATAGATTTAAGCTGATTGGTGGCAGGATTAGAGGGGACATGAGGAAAAACTTTTTACCCAGAGGGTGGTGAATCATAGAATCATAGAAGTTTACAACATGGAAACAGGCCCTTCGGCCCAACATGTCCATGTCGCCCAGTTTATACCACTAAGCTAGTCCCAGTTGCCTGCACTTGGCCCATATCCCTCTATACCCATCTTACCCATGTAACTGTCCAAATGCTTTTTAAAAGTCAAAATTGTACCCGCCTCTACTACTGCCTCTGGCAGCTCGTTCCAGACACTCACCACCCTTTGAGTGAAAAAATTGCCCCTCTGGACCCTTTTGTATCTCTCCCCTCTCACCTTAAATCTATGCCCCCTCGTTATTGACTCCCCTACCTTTGGGAAAAGATTTTGACTATCTACCTTATCTATGCCCCTCATTATTTTATAGACTTCTATAAGATCACCCAAAACCTCCTACTCTCCAGGGAAAAAAGTCTCAGTCTATCCAACCTCTCCCTATGAGTCAAACCATCAAGTCCCGGTAGCATCCTAGTAAATCTTTTCTGCACTCTTTCTAGTTTAATAATATCCTTTCTATAATAGGGTGACCAGAACTGTACACAGTATTCCAAGTGTGGCCTTACTAATGTCTTGTACAACTTCAACAAGACATCCCAACTCCTGTATTCAATGTTCTGACCAATGAAACCAAGCATGCTGAATGCCTTCTTCACCACCCTATCCACCTGTGACTCCACTTTCAAGGAGCTATGAACCTGTACTCCTAGATCTCTTTGTTCTATAACTCTCCCCAACGCCCTGCCATATGGAATTCGCTGCCCGAATTGGTGGTCGAGGCAGGGACCCTCAACTCTTTTAAAAAGTGCTGTAAGCTGCAGGGCTACAGACTGGGTGCTGGAAGGTGGGATTAGAACGGGCTCCTGGTTGTTCTTCGAGCTGGCGCGGACACGATGGGCCGAATGGCCCCCTTCTGTGCTGTAAATTTCTATGATTCTATGAACTGCAACCCAAAGCTACAGCTAAATGAATCTCTCAAGACTTGTTGCAAGTGAAGACAAACTGATTTGTGTCTGCCATTTAAGGCTATACATATTGGATACCATCTATATGTAGAGATGCCTTCTACAATTTTCTGTATTCACACTAATTTTGCTTGCAATAGCCTCCAGCCTAGTGATCTGTTTTGGCCTTATTTCTTTAAGAATGCTCCTCTGGGCCCCCCAAGGAAACCTTGAGCCTCCACTGCACCGAACATTGGCCTTTATCTCAAGGGGGCTGGAATACACGTGAGGAAGTTATGCTTCAGTTGTACGGAGCCCTGGTCAGGCCAAACTTTTGTTGGGTAAGGGTATCAAGGGCTAAGGAGCAAAAGCGGGTGAATGGAGTTCAGATACAGACCAGCCATGATCTAATAGGTACAATAAAATACAGTATCAAGTAGGATATCAGAATTTGCGTGTGACACTAAATTTGGGGGGGGTAAATTTAATACTGAGGAACACTGCGACAAAATACAAGAATACATTAAGAAACTTGCAGAATGGGCGTGTAAATAGCAAATGAATTTCAATATAGATAAGTGTGAGGTGGTGCATTTTGGTCGGAGAAATAAGGAGGTCACATTTTGCTAATTGGGGTTGAGGCACAGAGGGATCTGGGGCTCCAGATTCACATCACTAAAAGGTTAACAACGCAGGTTAACAAAGCCATAAAAGTGCAAACAAGGCACTGGGTTTCATTTCTAGAGGAATCGATTTCAAAAACAGAGAATCATAGAAATTTATGACACAGAAGGAGGCCATTCGGCTTATCCTGTCTGTGCTGGCTGAAGTTATGTTAAACTCATATAGAACCTTGGTTAGACCACACTTGGAGTACTGTGAACAGTTCTGGTCTCCAGATTACAAAAAGGATATAGAGGCAGTGGAGAGGGTGCAAAAAAGATTGACAAGGATGATACCAGAACTGAGAGGTTATAACTATCAGGAAAGACTGAACAGACTGGGACTCTTTTCTCTATGAAAGAAAAGACTGAGGGGTGACCTGATAGAGGTGTTTATGATTAAGAAAAGGTTTTATAGGAAAAGGACTAGTGTTAATTCAAACAAAAATAAAGATAACGTGCCTCTATTGCAATGTTGAGAGGAGCAATTAGAAACAAATTATGTCATAGGATGATATAAAGTTATTAACATTAACAGAAACTTGGCTGCAATGTTCTGATGATATCAGGAGTGGAAAATAAACATATTAGGTTATAATAGTAGGAGGGACAGACGAGATAAAAAAGGAGAAGGAGTAGCGTTATTGGTGAAGGAGGGAATAGATGCTGTAGAGAGGACTGAGGTACACAAAAAAAGAGGTTTGGATAGAGTCAACATGGTTAGTGATCCAAGATTTAAAAAGGGACTGTTACATTAGTGGAGTTGTTCTACAGACCTCCTAATTGTGGGAGGTAAATAGCAGAGGAAACCTGTTTTTAAAAATATATATATTATTCCAGGAGGTTTTAATTAGCCACTCATTGATTTGGGACAGGGAGGGAATAAACAGAAGAGTCAATGGAATTCCTAAAATGTGTGCAGGATGCCCTCAGTAAGCAATAGGCCTACAAGGGTTGCCAGCCCTCCAAGTTTGTCCTGGAGTCTCTAGGAATTAAAAATTAATCTCCAGGACACTGCTGTGAGCAACCCAGGAGAAAAATCATAGGGTTATTTAAAAAAAATGTTTTTTTATTTTCATTGAACTCCTTCATTTATTAGCTATATAAAATATTGGAGATGGGGGGGAAAAGGCTGTTTGACTGACAGTCAAGAATCATCCAACCGGGTAATGAAGAGTCTGATCATTTTCTGATTGGCTATGGAAAGGCAGGACGTCGCGAGGATGGACTTGTCAGGTGACCAATGGTGGGAGTTTGAGGGGGCGGGGCGTCGCGAGGATAGACGTGTCGGACAACCAGTGGCGGGGGTGGGCGGTTGGAGGCGGGACATCATGTGATGAAACCTCCAGGAAGATGTCTAACCAGAGTTGGCAACACTAATGGGGAGAGGTAATGGTGGATCTAGTTATAAGCAACAAAATAGATCAGGGTAGATGAGTTAAATGTGGATGAGCACCTTGGGAGTGGTGACCTTAATGTAATATGGTTTAAGGTCCAAATAGAAAGGAAAAAGTTAATAAAGACACAGATTAGAATAGGGTAGATTTTAGAAAGTTAGGAAGTGAGCACATTGAGGTGAAGTGGAAAGAGAAATTAGAACATAGCATTGTAGATCAGCACTGAGATATTTTTGAAAAGGAGATTGCAAAGTTTCAGGATGAATATGTAAGAACACAAGAAATAGGAGCAGGAGTAGGCCATAGGGACCCTCGAGCTGACCTTCGACCTCAACTCCACTTTCCCGCCCAATCCCCTTATCCCTTGATTCCCCTAGAGTCCAAAAATCTATCCATCCCAGCCTTGAATATATTCAATGACTCAGCATCCACAGCCCTCTGGGGTAGAGAATTCCAAAGATTCATAACCTTCTGCGTGAAGAAATTCCTCCTCATCCCAGTCTTGAATGGCTGACCCGTTATCCTGCGACTATGACCCCTAGTTCTAGACTCTTTAGCCAGGAGAAACAATCTCAGCATCTACCCTGTCAAGCCCCCTCAGAATGTTATATGTTTCAATGAGATCACCTCTCATTCTTCTAAACTCCAGAGAGAATAGGTCCATTTTACTCAACCTCTCCTCATAGGACAACCCTCTCATCCCAGGAATTAATCTAGTGAACCTTCGTTGCACCGCCTCTAAGGCAAGTATATCCTTCCTTAGATAAGGAGACCAAAACTGTGCACAGTACTCCAGGTGAGGTCTCACTAAAGCCCTGTACAACTGTAGTAAGACTTCCTTCCTCTTGTACTCCAACCCCCTTGCAATAAAGGCCTACATGCGATTTGCCTTCATAATTGCTTGCTGTACCTGCATACTAACTTCTTGTGTTTCTGGTAGGAGGACACCCAAGTCTCTGAACACCAACATTTAATAGTTTCTCTTCATTTAAAAATATTCTGTTTTTCTATTCTTCCTACCAAAGTGAATAACCTCACATTTTCCCACATTATACTCCATCTACCACCTTCTTGTCCACTCACTGAATCTGTCCATATCCCTTTGAGGCTGTTTGTATCCTCCTCACAGCTTACTTTCCCACCTAGCTTTGTAATATACCATTAAATAAAGTCTACTTCAAGCTTCAGATTGTCATGAATAAATAAGGATGTTGGAAACAAACTACAATTGAAGAGGAGGACATATGGGACCTATATATGTGATTTAAAAATGAGAGAATATGAGAAAATAAGGAAAGAGATTAAGGAGTAAGGAAAGCAAGGAGGGTGTTTGGGTCTCCCGTGTGCCAGGCGGGGTCTCCCGTGTGCCAGGCGGGGTCTCCCGTGTGCCAGGCGGGGTCTCCCGTGTGCCAGGCGGGGTCTCCCGTGTGCCAGGCGGGGTCTCCCCCTCATCACTAGGCTGCTGTGTGATATCACCAATGGGATGTGTTTCTCCCTGTTCAAAACTAGGGGGCCATAAATATAAGATCGTCACTAATAAATCCAATAGGGAATTCAGGAGAAACTTCTTTACCCAGAGAGTGGTGAGAATGTGGAACTCGCTCCCACAAGGAGTAGTTGAGGTGAATAGTGTAGAGACATTTAAGGGGAAGCTCGATAAATACATGATGGAGAAAGGAATAGAAGGATATGCTGATAGGGTGAGATGAGGTAGGGAGGGAGGAGGCTCGTGTGGAGCATAGACCAGTTGCGCTGAATGGCCTGTTTCTGTGCTGTAGATTCTACGTAATGGATTTGGAAACATACCTGGGCCTTTGGCTCCAACATGATGAGGTCGATGAGGGTAATGTGGTTGATGTGGTTTATATGGACTTTCAAAAGGCGTTTGATAAAGTGCCGCATAATGGTATTGTCAGCAAAATTGAAGCCCATGGAATAAAAGGGGCAGTGGCAGCATGGATACAGAATTGGCTAAGTAACAGGAAACAGAGAGTAGTGGTGAACGGTTGTTTTTCGGACTGGAGGGAGGTGTACAGTGGTGTTCCCCAGGGGTCGGTGCTGGGACCACTGCTTTTCTTGATATATATTAATGACTTGGACTTGGGTGTACAGGGCACAATTTCAAAATTTGCAAATGATACAACTTGGGAGTATCGTGAATAGTGAGGAGGATAGTGATAGACTTCAAGAGGATATAGACAGGCTGGTGGAATGGGTGGACACGTGGCAAATGAAATTTAACGCAGAGAAGTGCGAAGTGATACATTTTGGTAGGAAGGAGGAGGATAGACAATATAAACTAGAGGGCACAACTCTAAAAGGGTTACAGGAACAGAGAGATCTGGGGGTATATGTGCACAAATTGCTGAAGGTGGCAGGACAGGTTGAGAAATCGTTTGAAAAAGCATACGGAATCCTGGGCTTTCTAAATAGATGCATAGAGTACAAAAGCAAGGAAGCTATGTTGAACCTTTATAAAACACTGGTTCGGCCGCAACTCGAGTATTGTATCCAGTTCTGGGCACCGCACTTTAGGAAGGATGTGAAGGCCTTAGCGACAGTGCGGAAAAGATTTACTAGAATGGTTCAAGGGAAAAGGGACTTCAATTACGTGGATAAACTGGAGAAGCTGGGGTTGTTCTCCTTGGAGCAGAGAAGGTTGCGAGGAGATTTGATCGAGGTGTTCAAAATCATGACTGGTTTAGATAAAGTGAATAAAGAGAAATTGTTCCCATTGGTGGAAGGGTCGAGAACCAGAGGATACAGATTTAAGGTGTTTGGCGAAAGAACCAAAGGCGACGTATGGAAAAACTATTTGCACAGTCAGTAGTTCTGACCTGGAATGTACTGCTTGAAAGGGCGGTGGAAGCAGATTCAATCGTGGCTTTGAAAAAAGAATTGGATAAATACTTGAAGGGAAAAAAATTTGTAGGGCCACGGGGAAAGAGCGGAGGAATGGGACTAACTGGATTGCTCTTACAAAAAGCCGGCATGGGCTCAATGGGCCGAATGGCCTCCTTGTGTGCTGTAACCATTCTCTGATTCTATGAACAACTATCACATCTCCCGTGGTGTTGCATGTGAGCTGAGAAGGAAGCTGGGGCCAATTCTGGTGGGCGCAGAGGTCCTGCGGTGAGAAGGAAGCTGGGGCCGCGACAGGGAAGGGAGCAAATGACAGGCAATGGCCAGTAGTCATCAGGGGAGTGAGCAACAGGCTGCCAGTGAGAGGCTGGAGACATCAGTCAGCAGGGAATGTGCTTACAGATGTTATGAAGGTAATTTGGGCCTTATCCAATGCTCTCCTGGCCGGCCTCCCACCACCTATCACACTGTGCAGTGCACATGCTGACAAAGAATCTCCTGCAATGGCTTCTCTTCCCGCTCCCGCACCGTTACCTCTGGAGTCCCCCAAGGATCTGTCCCCGGCCCCCTCCTATTTCTCATCTTCATGCTGCCCCTCGGTGACATCATCCGAAAACACGATGTCAGATTCCACATGTACGCTGACGACACCCAGCTCTACCTCACCACCACCTCCCTCGACCCCTCCGCTGTCTCTGATTTGTCACACTGCTTGTCTGATGAGTAAAAATTTCCTCCAACTAAAGCCATAGAGCTGTTCAAAATCTTCATGGGTCTAGACAGATTAGATAGAGAAACTGTTCCCATTGGCTAAAGGGTCAAGAACCAGAGGACACAGATTAAGGTGATTGGCAAAAGAACCAAAGACGATATGAGGAAAAGCTTTTTTACGCAGCGAGTGGTTAGGATAAGAACATAAGAACATAAGAAATAGGAGCAGGAGTAGGCCAATCGGCCCCTCGAGCCTGCTCCGCCATTTAATAAGATCATGGCTGATCTGATCCCAACCTCAAATCTAAATTCATGTCCAATTTCCTGCCCGCTCCCCGTAACCCCTAATTCCCTTTACTTCTCGGAAACTGTCTATTTCTGTTTTAAATTTATTTAATGATGTCGCTTCCACAGCTTCCTGGGGCAGCAAATTCCACAGACCTACTTCCCTCTGAGTGAAGAAGTTGCTCCTCATCTCAGTTTTGAAAGAGCAGCCCCTTATTCTACGATTATGCCCCCTAGTTCTAGTTTCACCCATCCTTGGGAACATCCTTACCGCATCCACCCGATCAAGCCCCTTCACAATCTTATATGTTTCAATAAGATCGCCTCTCATTCTTCTGAACTCCAATGAGTAGAGTCCCAATCTACTCAACCTCTCCTCATATGTCCGCCCCCTCATCCCCGGGATTAACCGAGTGAACCTTCTTTGTACTGCCTCGAGAGCAAGTATGTCTTTTCTTAAGTATGGAGACCAAAACTGTATGCAGTATTCCAGGTGCGGTCTCACCAATACCTTATATAACTGCAGCAGTACCTCCCTGTTTTTATATTCTATCCCCCTAGCAATAAAAGCCAACATTCCGTTGGCCTTCTTGATCGCCTGCTGCACCTGCATACTAACTTTTTGATTTTCTTGCACTCGGACCCCCAGATCCCTTTGTACTGCACTACTTTCCAGTTTCTCGCCATTAAGATAATAACTTGCTCTCTGATATTTCCTGCCAAAGTGCATAACCTCACCAATATTGTATTGCATCTGCCAAATCTCCGCCCACTCACCCAGCCTGTCTATATCCCCTTGTAGGTTTTTTATGTCCTCCTCACTCTCCACTTTCCCTCCCATCTTTGTATCATCTGTAAACTTTGATATGTTACACTCGGTCCCCTCCTCCAAATCGTTAATATAGATTGTAAAGAGTTGGGGACCCAGCACCGACCCCTGCGGAACACCACTGGCTACTGGTTGCCAGTCCGAGAAAGAACCATTTATCCCAACTCTCTGCTTCCTGTTAGATAACCAATCCTCCACCCATGCCAGAATATTACCCCCAATTCAGGATCTGGAATGAACTGTCCGTGGGATGGTGGAGGCAGATTCAATCATGGTTATCAAAAGGGAACTGGATAAGTACTTGAAAGGAAAAAATTTGCAGGGCTACAGGGAAAGGGTGGGGGAGTGGGACTAGCTGGTTTGCTCTTGCAGAGAGCCGGCACGGGCCGAATGGCCTCCTTTTGTGCTGCAAACTCCCTCGCCACCGACTCCATCCCTCTCCCTGGCCAATATCTGAAGCTGAACCAGACTGTTTGCAACCTTGGCGTCCTATTTGAACCTGAGGTAAGCTTCCGACCCCATATCCGCTCCATCACCAAGACCGTCTACTTCCACCTCCGTAACATCACCCGTCTCCGCCCCTGCCTCAGCTCATCTGCTGCTGGAACTCTCCTCCTTTAAGATGCTCCTTAAAAACTACCTCTTTGACCAAGCTTTTGATCACCTGTCCTAATACCTCCTTTTGTTTTTTTTTATTCGTTCATGGGATGTGGGCGTCGCTGGTGAGGCCGGCATTTATTGCCCATCCCTAATTGCCCTTGAGAAGGTGGTGGTGAGCCGCCTTCTTGAACCGCTGCAGTCCGTGTGGTGACGGTTCTCCCACAGTGCTGTTAGGAAGGGAGTTCCAGGATTTTGACCCAACGACGATGAAGGAACGGTGATATATTTCCAAGTCGGGATGGTGTGTGACTTGGAGGGGAACGTGCAGGTGGTGTTGTTCCCATGTACCTGCTGCCCTTGTCCTTCTAGGTGGTAGAGGTCGCGGGTTTGGGAGGTGCTGTCGAAGAAGCCTTGGCGAGTTGCTGCAGTGCATCCTGTGGATGGTACACACTGCAGCCACAGTGCGCCGGTGGCGGAGGGAGTGAACAGTGGCTCGGTGTCAAATTTTGTTTGATAATCGCTCCTGTGAAGCACCTTGGGACGTATTACTACGTTAAAGGTGCTATATAAATGCAAGTTGTTGCTGTTGTCTTTGTGGCAGCTATTTATTTATGTTTAAAGTCGTGGCATGAACAGAAAATGTACCAGGGATCTGTTGGATGTAATACTTAACCCACAGGCACACTTGGCATCACAACACACTCACGACTTACTGGGACATTATTCAGTTAGGTCGAAGGAATGGAAGAGCATCATAGGACAGGTCCTCGGTGTGTATCGAAGGATGGGGCATAGCAACAGCAGCAAGAGAAAACACAATAAAGCGAGGCTAAGAGAAGCTTATTAGTTTCCTTGCACTTCCCTCTTGGTGCAAACATTATAGAGCTGTAGCTCGCAGAGTCGGTGCCCAGTTGTTAATGAATGCTGAAGTGTTGATGTTCATATAACAATTAACTTTCCTTCCAGATTGTTAAGGAATATGAAAGAGCTGTGATATTTCGACTAGGCCGTATTCTTCGTGGTGGAGCCAAAGGCCCAGGTACGTTTCCAAATCCATTACGTAGAATTGCATCGAATGTGCAGCACAGAAAGAGGCCATTCGGCCCAACTGGTCTGTGCTGGTGTTTATGCTCCACACGAGCCTCGTCCCTCCCTACTTCATCTCACCCTATCAGCATATCCTTCTATTCCTTTCTCCCTCATGTGTTTATCCAGCTTCCCCTTAAATGTATCTACACTATTCACCTCAACTACTCCTTGTGGGAGCGAGTTCCACATTCTCACCACTCTCTGTGGAAAGACATTTATAATAGAAGTTTTTCCTGAATTCCCTATTGGATTTATTAGTGTCTATCTTATATTGATGGCCCCTAGTTCTGGTCTCCCTCACAAATGGAAACAACATCTTCTCTACATCTACCCTATCAAACCCCTCCGTAATTTTAAGGAACTGTACTAGGTGTTCAGTATTTCCTGATAGATGATACCAGAACTGAGAGGCTATAACTGTCTCTCCCTGCCACCCACCCCCCCTCGCCCCACCACGTGACCTGGAGTTGCTGCTTACAAAGGTGAAAGGCCAGAGGTGAAACTGACCATACTGCTGTGTACTTCAGCCCCGTTCAGCTCAGATCAAACAATCCTTCAATTCATTAATTGCTTGTTCATTGCCAACCCATTAGTTTTGAGTTTGAATGGTGATGACAGACAGATAGGTGGGTTGTTGGTTAGCACACTTTCCTTTTACCACCAGGACCTAAATTTCCAATCTCATCCAAACCAATGGGATAAAGGTTTTCTTTCCCTCTGGGGTGTAGGGATCTCAACTGAAATGAGTTTGGTGTTGTCCCAACCCAACTCATTGCTAGCAATGGGTGAATGGGACTAGGTGCGAGTGAGGATACAGGCAGTAGAGTTTTGGATGAGCTAAAGTTTACACAAGGTAGGAGGCCGGCCAGGAGAGCATTGGATAAGGCCCAAATTACCTCCATAACACCTGCAAACAGATTCCCTGCTGCCTGACGACTCCAGCCGCTCACTGGCAGCCTGTTGCTCACTCCCCAGATGACCACTGGCCATTGCCTGTCATTTGCTCCCTTCCCTGTCTTGGCCCCACCTTCCTTCTCACCCACCAGAATTGGCCCCATGGTCCTCCTCAGCTCACATGCAACACCACAAGAGATGTGCCATTATGGCAGTGTAACATTTTTTTTAATAATTCTTTCTAAAATCACTCTGTGTTTTGTTTGCTCTGCTGCCGTATCCTAACTTGCACCAAGCCCCGTTCACCCATCACCCCAGTGCTCACTGACCTACATTGGCTCCCGATCCAGCAGTACCTCGATTTTAAAATTCTCATTATCAAATCCCTTCATGGCCCCTCCCCCCCTCCCTATCTCTGTAACCTCCTCCAGCCCTACAACCCTCCGAGATCTCTGTGCTCCTCCAATTCTGGCCTCTTGCGCATTCCCGATTTTCTTCACTCCATAATTGGCGGCCGTGCCTTCAGCTGCCTCGGCCCTAAGCTCTGGAATTCCCTCCCTAAACCTCTCCGCCTCTCTATCTCTCTCTCCTCCTTTAAGACGCTTCTTAAAACCTACCTCTTTGACCTGTCCTAATATCTCCTTATGTGGCTCAGTGTCACATATTGTTTGATAATCGCTCCTGTGAAGCACCTTGGGACGTTTTACTATGTTAAAGGCGCTATATAAATGCAAGTTATTGTTTGTTCAAAAGCCTCACAATATTTGTTCCTATCTTTAGGTATTTTCTGGATCATCCCTTGTACTGATACATTTTGTCTCGTTGATTTAAGGACTGTGTCATTCTCTGTGCCCCCACAAGAGGTAAGTGTCACTGTTTGTCTCAGGTACTGGTCAGAATTTGGAGTAAATCCATCAACGTGAATGGGCTCTTCCCTCAAGTGTTTGGGCAGATCCATTAGTGCCAACTGCAAATAGGGTTGCAACCCCTCCAGGAATGATCTGGAGTCTCCAGTAATTGAAGATTAATCTCCAGGACTCTGCTGCGAGCAAAACACCCGGGAGAAAAATCATTGGGGCATTAAATAAGTTGTGTGTTTTTTTTTCATTTTCTTTGAACACAAAAATATTAGAAAAGAAAGTTTACGGCACAGAAGGAGGCCATTCGCAGATTGCAGACGGGTGGGGGGAAAGGCCGTTTGACTGACTGACAGTCAAGGATCATCCAATCAGGTAACAAAGAGTGGGGGCGGGGCATCACAAGGATGGACGTGTCGGGTGACCAATGGCGGGAGTGTGGGGGCGGACATTGCGAGGATTGAAGTGTCGAGCGACCAATGGCAGGAGCGTGGTTACAGGTTATGTGATGAAAGCTTGCAGAATACCTTAAATGTAAAACATATTACCCTGGGAACCCGTGAGGGTCATTAGTGGCGGCACATGATACCGCATGAGATATTAAACAGGCTGAACTCTATGTAATCTAATTGACCTCGGGTTTAACTCATTACCTGGGGTTTTGGGGGGGTTTGGGGGGGGAGGGGTCTCCAGGGTGAGCGACAAGCTCACGTGCTGAGGTCCAGAGAGATTTTAGCTCTTGGGCCTCATTTAACATCAGAATGCAAAACTAGGAGTCATAAATAGAAGATAGTCACTTTTAAATCCAATAAGGAATTCAGGAGAAACTTCTTTACTCAGAGTGATGAGAACATGGAACTCGCTCCCACAAGGAGTAGTTGAGGTGAATAGTGTAGATACATTTAAGGGGAAGCTGGATAAACACATGAGGGAGAAAGGAATAGAAGGATATGCTGATAGGGTGAGATGAAGTAGGGAGGGAGGAGGCTCGTGTGGAGCATAAACACCGGCATGGACCAGTTGGGCCGAATGGCCTGTTTCTTTGCTGTAAATTCTTTTGTAATGTAATTCTATGTAATATAATACCAGTCCCACTGCCTTGCTCTCTCCCCATAGCTGTGTATCTTCCTACGCTTCAAATCTTCGTCCAAACTCCACGTGCATGCTGTTACAGTGAGGTGTCAGCTGTAGCTCAGTGGGTAGCATTCTCGTCTGAGTCAGAAGGTCATGGGTTCAAGCCCCACTCCAGAGACTTGAGCACAGAATCCAGGCTGACACTCCCAGTACAGTACTGAGGGAGTGCTGCACTGTTGGAGGTGCCGTCTTTCGGATGAGACATTAAACCAAGGCCCCGTCTGCCCCCCCTCAGGTGGACGTAAAAGATCCCATGGCCGCTATTTCAAGAAGAGCAGGGGCGTTCTCCTGGCTGATCATGGCAAGTTTGTGGGACTGGTAAAATGTGCAGCTGTTAGTGTTAATCACCAGGCTGTAAAACATTCCTGTTCAAGCACTTCCAATCTACTTAATGACAGTTTTACCAACCTGACAGGATAATAAACTGGGGAGATGGTTCAATGTGTGGCTGAGTGGTGTGGGAGACAGGGTTTTAGATTCATGGGGCACTGGCACCAGTACTGGGGAAAGAGAGAGCTATTCCATTGGGACGGGCTCCACTTAAACCGGGCTGGGACCAGTGTCCTAGCGAATCAAGTAACCAGGGCGGTAGACAGGGCTTTAAACTAAAAAGATGGGGGTGAGGGTTCAGGTAAGGGTAATTTTAATTTTACCAGTCTAAAAAAAATCAAGGCCATAGAGCAGAGTAGCAATTTGGATAAAAACAAGCAGAGTATGTCAGGAAGGGACAGAGAGTTTAACAAAGGTAATAGGGCATTCGTGACTGAGGTCACATCTGGGAAAAAATGTAAAATGTTAAAATTAAAGGCGCTATATCTGAATGCACAAGCATTTGTAATAAGTTAGATGAATTAATGGCACAAATAGAGATAAATGGGTTTGATCTAGTAGCCATTACTGAGACATGGTCGCAGGGTGACCAAGGTTGGGAACTAATTTGTAGAGCGATTTCATGGAATGCATCAGAGATAGTTTTCTAGAACAATATGTCATGGAACCAACTAGGGAATGGACTATTTTAGATCTAGTATTGTGTAATGAGACAGGGATAATTAGTAATCTTATAGTTAAGGATCCTCGAGGGCAGAGTGATCATAATATGTTAGAATTTCATTTTGAGTTTTTGAGGGAGATGTAGTTAAGTCCGAAACTAGGACCTTAAATTTAAACAACGCCAATTATGTAGGTGTGAGGGGCAAGTGGCCTAAGGTAGATTGGGAAATTAGATTAAAAGGTAGCACAGTAGATAAACAATGGCGAACATTTAAAGAAATAATTCATAATTCCCAATGAATATACACACCTTTTGAGGAATAAAAACTCCACAGGGAAAGTGATCCATCCATGGCTAACTAGAGAAGTTAAGGATAGTATTAGATTAAAAGAAGAGACTTAAGGGGCCCGATATTACCAGGGCGGCGGGTTCGCGGCGGGGGAAGATTGGGGGTGTGGGTAATGCGCCCGGTGAAATCAGTCTGCCCCGCGCGCAATCGCAGGCTGATTGGATCCACTTACCTGTTGTTCCGGGTTCCCCGCTGCTGAGCTGCGCGGCGGGCGGGCTGCGCATGCACAGTAAGCTCTGTCAGCTGGAGGAGCCCTATTTAAAGGGGCAGTCCTCCACTGACTGATGCTGAAGAAATAGGAAAAATTACAGCATGGAGCAGCCCAGGGGGAAGGCTGCTCCCAGTTTAATGATGCCTCACTCCAGCTCTTATTGGATGGGGTGAGGAGGAGGGGGAGGACAGAGATCTTCCCCCCGGCGGGCGGGAGGAAGCGGCCTGCCTCTGCCACCAAGAAGGCCTGGCTCGAGGTGGCAGAGGAGGTCACCTGCACCACCAACATATCGCCCACCTGCATACAGTGCAGGAGGCGCTCCAATGCCCTAAGTAGGTCAGCTGAAGTGAGTACACTTACTCATTCCCCTACACTCCGTCTGCCACATCACCGCCCCCACCCCACATCTCCTTCTGCACTGCCAACACTACTCTGTCACATCACCCCTCACACCCACTCAAACCTCATCCTCATCTTACCTGCACCTACTCACCTCGCCAGTACTCATCCCACCACTACCACTCAACCCAATCCTCATACAATCTCATGGCTCTATCTCATACTCACCCTCTCGTGCATCTCTTTCACGGTCAGCCTCACTCAACCTGCCACTACCTGTGCTGCAGCCACAGGGCATGCATCACATATGTGCAGTAGGCAGCGTAAGGCAAACGTGTCGTGAGCATGAAGGGGATGCACAAGGCTGTTTGAGGGTTTGTCATGGTTTTTACTTATATTTAATTTCTGATCAACTCACATTACATATTATATTGGCACCACTACTGCCACGTCTTTGTGAATCTTGTCTGGTTTGTGCAATAATGCCCTTTCCTGAGAATCACTATGAAGACCCACAACTGATGCCACCCATTGTGTCACTGCAGAGTGGGTGTAGGTGTATTTGCAGGGCTCTTTTGTGCAGACAGCTGAGAGACGTCGGCGATGTCCCCGGTGGCACCCTGGAAGGATGCGGAGGAGAAGTTGTTGAGGGCAGTGGTGACTTTGACAGCGACAGGTAAGAAGATGGTGCTCTGGCCAGCCAGGAGCAGCTCGGCATGAAGGAGGCTGCAGATGTCCATGACTACATGTCGAGTAACTCTGAGCCTCCGTGTGCACTGCTGCTCAGAGAGGTCCAGGAAGCTGAGCCTCGGTCTGTGGACCCTGTGGTGAGGGTAGTGCCCCCTGCGACGCATCTCTCTCTGCGGTAGCCCTCCCTCCTGCTGTACAGGTGGATATGTCACAGCACTGTGTTGTAGAGCTCCACGTGTCAGAGGTGGACGGCGTGGCCGGCGAGGCTGGTGATGCTGTTCGCCCTCCGAGGAGGTCATGACTGCAGCTACGGCGACCCCCATCCGGAAGATGTACATCTGAGGGGGTCCGCAAGGTAGGTAAATGTGTCTGGACCCCGGGGTAAGTGTGCAAGTTGGTGAATTTGATTGTCAGGAGGAGGGTGGTGGAGGCCAAACTTTGTCCCAAGTGACAGAGTGGCCTCCTGCAATGGGTGAGGGTCTCCCCCCGCCACCTGTCAAATGGACCTTTGCAGCTGCCACAGGCTGACAGCTGCAACACGTCCATTTGAACTGGGAGTGTTTCCCCCAGTACGGGAAACAGTCCCAGTTGTTTGTAAAATCCCATCCCTGCTAAAATATCAGGTCTGTAAACAACCTGAAGTACCTGTTCAAGTACTTTAGGTGGCTCCCACACGCGGGAGCTGCGCCCGCATGTGAGCGCGTCAGTGGGGAACCTGGAAATGGGGCGGTTTGGAGTCGGGCTCCTGACCCGCCCCGGGAATCCCCAATTTTCGCAGCCCCCCCGCCACGAACGCACCCGATCGCGGGTGCGAAAATCGAGCCCACAATGTTCCAAAAAGAGTAGTAAGCCTGAGGATTGGGAAGGTTTTAGAAATCAGCAAAGGATAACCAAGAAATTGATAAAGAGGGAGAACATTTAATATGAGATGTGGGTCTGGTTCTTAATGAATACTTTGCATCTGTCTTCACAAAGGAGAGGGATGATACAGAGATTGAAGTTAAGGAGGAGGAGTGTGAAATATTGGCTGGGATAAATATAGTGAGAGAGGAAGTATTAAGGGGATTAGCATCTTTGAAAGTGGATAAATCACCAAGGCCGACTTCAATGGGATGAGACAGAGACTGTCCACAGTAAACTGGGCAAATCTGTTAATGGGTAAAATGACTGATGATCAGTGGAAAATGTTCAAAGAAATATTTAACGAGATACAGAATCGGTTTATACCCCTGAGGGGCGAGAATTCTACTTGCCAAAAAAAACAGCCATGGACAACTAAAGAGGTAAGGGACAGTATAAGACATAAGGAAAGGGCAAACAAAAAGGCAAAAAATGGCACAGATCCTGACGAATGGGAAAAATACAAAGATCAACATAGGGTCACAAAACAGATAGTAAGAGCTACAAAAAGAGAGTATGAAAAGAAACTCGCAAGGGATATCAAAACTAATACGAAGAACTTTTACAGTTATATTAGGAAAAAGAGGGTGGTCAGGAGCAGTATTGGCCCCTTAAAAACTGAAAGTAGGGATATTGTCATTGACAATGGGGAAATGGCGGACATGTTGAATAATTACTTTGCGTCAGTATTTACAGTAGAAAAAGAGGATAGCATGCCGGAAATCCCAAGAAAACTAATATTGAATCGGGGACAGGGACTCGATAAAATTAACATAAGTAAAGCAACAGTAATGAAGAAAATAATAGCACTAAAGAGTGATAAATCCCCAGGACCAGATGGTTTCCATCCCAGGGTTTTAAAGGAAGTAGGTGAGCAGATTGCAAATACCCTAACTATAATCTTTCAAAGTTCTCTAGATTCAGGAACTGTCCCTCGAGATTGGAAAATTGCACATGTCACTCCACTTTTTAAGAAAGGAGAGAGAAACCAGGGAATTATAGACCAGTTAGCCTAACATCTGTTGTGGGGAAAATGCTGGAGTCTATAATTAAGGATAGGGTGACTGAACACCTCGAGAATTTTCAGTTAATCAGAGAGAGCCAGCATGGATTTGTGAAAGGTAGGTCGTGCCTGACAAATCTGATTGAATTTTTTGAAGAGGTGACTAAAGTAGTGGACAGGGGAATGTCAATGGATGTTATTTATATGGACTTCCAGAAGGCATTTGATAAGGTCCCACATAAGAGACTGTTAGCTAAGATAGAAGCCCATGGAATCGAGGGAAAAGTACGGACTTGGTTAGGAAGTTGGCTGAGCGAAAGGCAACAGAGAGTAGGGTTAATGGGTAGGTACTCACATTGGCAGGATGTGACTAGTGGAGTCCCACAGGGATCTGTCTTGGGGCCTCAGTTATTCACAATATTTATTAACGACTCATATCTAAGTTTGCCGATGACACAAAGATTGGTGGCATTGTAAGCAGTGTAGATGAAAACATAAAATTACAAAGGGATATTGATAGATTAGGTGAATGGACAAAACTGTGGCAAATGGAATTCAATATCGACAAATGTGAGGTCATCCACTTCGGATCAAAAAAGGATAGAACAGGGTACTTTCTAAATGGTAAAAAGTTATAAACAGAGGATGTCCAAAGGGACCTAGGGGTTCAGGTACATAGATCATTGAAGTGTCATGAACCGGTGCAGAAAATAATCAATAAGGCTAATGGAATGCTGGCCTTTATATCTAGAGGACTAGAGTACAAGGGAGCAGAAGTTATGCTGCAGCCAAACAAAACCCTGGTTAGACCACACCTGGAGTACTGTGAGCAGTTCTGGGCACCGCACCTTCGGAAGGACATATTGGCTTTGGAGGGAATGCAGCGTAGGTTTACTAGAATGATACCCGGACTTCAAGGGTTAAGTTACGAGGAGAGATTATACAAATTGGGGTTGTATTCTCTGGAGTTTGGAAGGTTAAGGGGTGATCTGATCGAAGATATTAAGGTGAACAGATAGGGTGGATAGAGAGAAACTATTTCCGCTGGTTGGGGATTCTAGGAGTGGGGGCATAGTCTAAAAATTAGAGCCAGACCTTTCAGGAGTGAGATTAGAAAACATTTCTACACATAAAGGGTGGTAGAAGTTTGGAACTCTCTTCCGCAAACGGCAATTGATACTAGCTCAATTGCTAAATTTAAATGTGAGATAGATAGCTTTTTGGCAACCAAAGGTATTAAGGGATATGGGCCAAAGGCAGGTAGATGGAGTTAGATCACAGATCAGCCATGATCTTATCAAATGGCGGAGCAGGCATGAGGGGCTGATGGCCTTCTCCTGTTCCTGTGTTCCTAAATGTATCCCAGGCTGTTGAAAGAAGCCAGGGAGGAAATAGCGGAAGCTTTAACAATCATTTTCCAAACTTCACTGGGTACAAGCGTAGTGCCGGAGGATTGGAGGACTGCTAACGTTGTACTGTTGTTTAAAAAGAGAGTGAAGGACAGACCGAGTAATTACAGGCCAGTCAGTCTAACCTCGGTGGTGGGCAAATTATTGGAATCAATTCTAAAGGACAGGATAAATCGTCACTTAGAAAGGCACGGACTAATCAAGGACAGTCAGTACAGATTGGTTAAGGGGAGGTCATGTCTGACTAACCTGATTGAATTTTTCGAGGAGGTGACAAGGAGGCTTGATAAGGGTGGCGTAATTGATGTAGTCTACATGGATTTTAGCAAGGCTTTTGACAAGGTTCCCCATGGCAGATTGGTCAGAAAAGTAGAGGCCCATGGGATGCAAGGGAATGTGGCAAGTTGGATCCAAAATTGGCTCAGTGGCAGGAAGCAAAGCGTAATGGTCAACGGGTGTTTTTGTGACTGGAAGGCTGTTTCCAGTGGGGTTCCACAGGGCTCGGTACTAGGTCCTTTGCTTTTTGTGGTATACATTAACGATTTGGACTTAAATGTAGGGGGCATGATTAAGAAATTTGCTCATGACCCAAAGATAGGCCGTGTGGTTGATAGTGAGGAGGAAAGCTGTAGACTGCAGGAAGATATCAATGGACTGGTCAGATGGGCAGAAAAGTGGCAAATGGAGTTCAATTTGGAGAAGTGTGAGGTAATGCATTTGGGGAGGGCAAACAAGGCAAGGGAATACACAATAAATGGGAGGATACTGAGAGGTGTAGAGGAACAGAGGGACCTTGGAGTGCATGTCCACAGATCCCTGAAGGTGGCAGGACTGGTAGATAAGGTGCTTAAAAAGGCATATGGAATACTTTCCTTTATTAGCCGAGGCATAGAATATAAAAGCAGGGATGTTATGCTGGAACTGTATAAAACACTAGTTAGGCCACAGCTTGAGTCCTGCGCACAGTTCTGGTCACCACATTACAGGAAGGATGTAATTGCACTAGAGAGGGTGCAGAGGAGATTTATGAGGATGTTGCCAGGACTGGAGAATTTTAGCTATGAGGAAAGATTGGATAGGCTGGGGTTGTTTTCCTTGGAACAGAGGAGGCTGAGGGGAGATTTAATTGAGGTATTAAATTATGAGGGGCTTAGAGTGGATAGGAAGGACCTATTTGCCTTAGCGGAGCGGTCAATAACCAGGGGGCAGAGACTTAAAGTGATTGGCAGAAGGATTAGAGCGGAAATGAGGAAATATTTTTTTCACCCAGAGGGTGGTGGGGGTCTGGAACTCACTGCCTGAGAGGGTGGGAGAGGCAGAAACCCTCAACTCATTTACAAAGTACCTGGATGTGCACCTGAAGAGCCGAAACCTACAGGGCTACGGACCAGGTGCGGGAGAGTGGGATTAGGCTGGATGGCTCGTTGATGGGCTGAATGACCTCCTTCTGTGCCGTAAATTTTCTATGATTCTAACTAGCAAGAAATAAAAAAACAGATTGTAAGAGTTTCTACAAGTATATTAAAAAGGAATGGAATAGCGAAAGTAAACATGGGTCCTTTTGGAGGCAGAGACAGGAGAAATTATAATGGGGAATAAGGAAATGGCAGAGTCGTTAAACAAATATTTTATATCTGTCTTCACAGTAGAAAACATAAAAAACGTACCAGAATTGGTGGGGGACCAAGGGTCTAATGAGAGGGAGGAACATAAAGTTATTAAAATTAGTAAAGAAAAAGTTTTAGAAAAATTAATGGGACTAAAAGTCGACAAATCCCTTGGACCTGATGGCCTACATCGTAGGGTTCTAAAAGAGGTGGCTGCAGAGATAGTGGATGCATTGGTTTTGATTTTCCAGAATTCCCTAGATTCTCGAACAGTCTCCGCTATTCAAGAAAGGAGGGAGAGAGAAAACAGGGATCTACAGGCCAGTTAGCCTGACGTCAGTAGTAGGGAAAACGCTAAAATCAATTACTAAGGACGTAGTAATTGGGCACTTAGCAAAGCATAATATGATTAGGCAGAGTCAACATGGTTTTATGAAAAGGAAATCGTGTTTGACAAATCTATTAGAGTTTTTTGAGGATGTAACTAGCAGGGTGGATAAAGGGGAACCAGTGGATGTCGTATATTTGGATTTTCAAAAGGCATTCGATAAGGTTCCACACAAGAGGTTGTTACACAAGATAAGGGCTCATGGGGTTGGGGGTAATATATTAGCATGGATAGAGGATTGGTTAACGGACAGAAAACACAGTAGGAATAAACGGGTCATTCTCAGGTTGGCAGGCTGTAACTAGTGGGGTGTCACAAGGATCGGTGCTTGGGCCTCAGCTATTTACAATCTATATTAATGATTTAGATGAAGAGACCGAGTGTAATGTATCCAAGTTTGCTAACGATACAAAGCTAGGTGGGAAAGTAAGCTGTGAGGAGGACACAAAGAGTCTGCAAAGGGATATAGACAGGTTAAGTGAGTGGGCAAGAAGGTGGCAGATGGAGTGTAATGTGGGGAAATGTGAGGTTATTCACTTCGGTTGGAAAAATGAAATATTTTTTAAGTGGTGAGAAACTATTAAATGTTGGTGTTCGGAGGGATTTGGGTGTCCTTCTACAAGAAGCACAAAGTTAACTTGCAGGTGCAGCAAGCAGTTAGGAATGTAAATGGTATGTTGGCCTTTATTGTGAAGAGGTTGGAGTACAACAGTAAGGTAGATTTGCTGCAATTGTACAGGGCTTTGTGTGAAATTTTGGTCTGCATATCTAAGGAAGGATATACTTGCCTAAGAGGCGGTGCAACGAAGGTTCACTAGATTAATTCCAGGGATGAGAGGGTTGTCCTATGAGGAGAGATTGAGTAGAATGGGCCTATACTCTCTGGAGTTTAGGTGAATGAGAGGTGATCTCATTGAAACATATTAGATTCTAAGAGGGCTCGACAGGGTAGATGCTGAGAGGATGTTTCCCCTGACTGCAGAATCTCAAACTAGGGAACATAGTCTCAGGATAAGGGGTTGGACATTTCGGATTGAGATGAGGAGAAATTTCCACTCAGAGGGTGGTGAATCTTTGGAATTCTCTACCCCAGAGGGCGGTGGATGCTGAGTTGTTGAGTATATTCAAGACTGAGATCGACAGATTTTTTGGACTCTAAGGGAATCAAGGGATATGGGGATCGGATGGGAAATTGAGTTGACGTCGAAGATCAGCCATAATCTTTTTGAATGGCGGAGCAGGCTCGAGGGGCCGTATGGCCTACTCCTACTCCTATTCCTTATGTTTCCTATGTTTCAGCTAGTCACATGGAACAATCCCTCTGTTGAAATGCTCCACGATCGCTGCCCACTACTGGCTCAGTGGGTAAAGGTGCCACCCAGTGTCATCCTGTACCACACAGGTCAGGAAGGGTTTGACTCCTAGGTCAGAGCGACTGATACTGGCATAAATTGGAGACTGGTATTAATTAATCCAGCTTATTGGCTGCCATTTGACAATATAAACAATTAAAGAGATGCTTACACCCACGGAGAGCGGTCCAGAACGCGGGGCGATCAAGCCGTTGTCCTGGGAGATCAGGAGTCACTGTTTTTGTGCGTCTTTGGCCCTTTTTTTGGTGTTGCTGGTCGATAGTTCTCAGCACTCGGTGATTAGCTACTCCACTGCAGTGCCGTTTCGTCCTCCTCTCTTCATTTGCAGTATCTTTCTTTTATACTTTCCAGTGGGTTGTTGCATGTCTTGTCATATATGGATCCTCCTTCTGGCACTAGACATGGTTATCAGTTGTTGATTGATACAATTAACACAGTTCCATCGTCTCAGCACTTTGCCTGATCCTGAGCAATAAACAAGTCCACCCTGCTCTGCACCAGCCGTTATCTGCTGTTGGCAGAGAATTCTGGTTCTTGCACCTTGACCACTGGAACAAGCAGTCAGAGCCCCAGTCCATCGTCCCATCCTTACAACACACCTCCGGCAATGCGGCACTGCCCCCACGTACTGGGAGCTACAGCCAAACCGTAGTTCTATGATCAGCACAAGGCTGAGTCATTCGTTGCGGTCCTCTATCAGAAAGGGAGGTGTAGACAAAGCATGTTGTATCAGGGGTTGTTTTCCATTGTGTTGTATTCAGGGCACTGGCCATGCTGAATGTTTGCTCGACTGGCTCTATTTAACGGGCTTTACTTGCAGGTCTTAACGAAAGACTCTGTCACAATTATGGTGGATGCTATCGTCTACTATCGGATCTTGGATCCTGTGACTTCGGTCATCAGCGTGATCAATGTTGCCAGTGTTACTCACCTGCTGGCTCAGACAACGCTACGGAACATACTGGGCACCAAAAGCCTGTCGGAAATCCTTACCGACCGGGAGGAGATGGCAGAGCACATGGAGGTATGGTGAAAACAGGATTACCTGAACATAGAAAATTGTACTGAAATAACAGCCCTCTATTGGGATAAACAAATTCACCCCACCCTCAGTTTTGGGCTCTCAATTATTACACACTCTCTCACCCCCCACCCTCAGTATAAGGCTCTCAGTTATAACACTCCCTCTGCTACACCCACCCTCAGTATAAGACTCTCAGTTATAACACTCCCTCTATTACACCCCCCCCTCAGTATAAGGCTCTCAGTTATAACACTCCCTCTATTACACCCCCCCCTCAGTATAAGACTCTCAGTTATAACACTCCCTCTATTACACCCCCCCCTCAGTATAAGACTCTCAGTTATAACACTCCCTCTATTACACCCCCCCCTCAGTATAAGGCTCTCGGTTATAACACTCCCTCTATTACACCCACCCTCAGTATAAGACTCTCAGTTATAACACACTCTCTATTACACCCCCCCTCAGTATAAGGCTCTCAGTTATAACACTCCCTCTATTACACCCCCCCCCTCAGTATAAGGCTCTCAGTTATAACACTCCCTCTATTACACCCCCCCCTCAGTATAAGACTCTCAGTTATAACACTCCCTCTATTACACCCCCCCCTCAGTATAAGGCTCTCGGTTATAACACTCCCTCTATTACACCCACCCTCAGTATAAGACTCTCAGTTATAACACTCCCTCTATTACACCCCCCCTCAGTATAAGGCTCTCAGTTATAACACTCCCTCTATTACACCCCCCCCCTCAGTATAAGGCTCTCAGTTATAACACTCCCTCTATTACACCCACCCTCAGTATAAGGCTCTCAGTTATAACACACTCTCTATTACACCCCCCCTCAGTATAAGACTCTCAGTTATAACACTCTCTGTTACACCCCCCCTCAGTATAAGACTCTGAGACAGCTGTCTAACCCAATGCAGCCGTTGTACAACATCTTCCCGATCTGATTGTCTTGTCTTTGCACCCTCAGCAACTCCTGTATGATGCATCGAAGGGATGGGGGATCAAGGTTGAGCGAGTGGAGTTGAAAGACGTGAAGCTGCCGTTTGCTTTGCAGAGAGCAATGGCAGCTGAGGCTGAGGCCACGAGAGAGGCCAGGGCCAAGGTGAGGGGCCCGCGTTGCTCAGTAACCTGTGGAAAATGTGCTTCAAAAAAAACAAAAATGAAGAGATTTTAAAAACATCAGAGATTTCCCTCCCCCTGCCCCCTCTATTGTAACCCCACTATTCCAGAAAGGAGGGAGAGAGAAAACAGGGAACTATAGGCCAGTTATCCTGACATCAGTAGTAGGGAAAATGCTGGAATCAATTATTAAGGACATGGTAACAGGGCACTTAAATCATAATATGATTAGGCAAATTCAACATGGTTTTATGAAAGGGAAATCGTGTTTGATAAATCGATTTGTTTTTTGAGAGTGTAACCAGCAGGGTAGATAAAGGGGAACCAGAGAGTGTCGTAGTTTTGGATTTTCAAAAGGAATTCGATTAAGTGTTACATAAGAGGTTGTTACACAAGGTTAGGGCTCATGGAATTGGAGGTAATATCTTAGCATGGATAGAGGATTGGTTAACGGGCAGAAGACAGAGTGTAGGAATAAATGGGTCACTTTCGGGTTGGCAGGTGACTAGTGAGGTGCCGCAGGGATCGGTGCTTGGGTAGAGGCTGAGAGATTGTTTCCCCTGGCTGGAGAGTTCAGAACTAGGGGTCATAGTCTCAAGATAAGGGGTTGGCCATTTAGGACCGAGATGAGGAAAAATTTCTTCACTCAAAGGGTTGTGAATCTTCAGAATTCGGAGGGCTGTTAATGCTGAGTCGTTGAGTATATTCAAGATTGAGATAGATAGATTTTTGGACGCTAAGGGAATCAAGGGATATTGGGATCGGGCGGGAAAGTGGAGTTGAGGTAGAAGATCAGCCATGATCTGATTGAATGGCGGCGCAGGCTGGAGGGGCCGAATGGCCGACTCCTGCTCCAATTTCTTATGTTCACCTATCAAATCCAGGGAGATGGCGATCAGTTATAGCGCCATCTCTGGCTGGGATGTACCAACTCAGCACAGATCAGGGATAAACCCTGAGACCTTCCTGCCCTGTAGGGCTGAGTGCCATATCCCATATTTAGATCCTGGCCAATCAGCGGGAGGGTAAGTGCTACTATTATTTGGTCTTCCCATTTTCCTTTTGGGGTGGGGGGAGCGGGTACAGCACAGAATGGTAGAATCATCTAAAGTTACGGCACAGAAGGAGGCCATTTGGTCTGTTGTGTTCGTGCCGGCCGATTAACGAGCTATATCCCACTTTCCAGCACTTGGTCCGTAGCCCTGTAGGTTACGGCACTTCAAGCGCACATCCAGGTACTTTTTAAATGAGTTGAGGGTTTCTGCCTCTCCCACCCTTTCAGGCAGTGAGTTCCAGATCCCCACCACACTCTGGATGAAAAAAATTCTCCTCGGCTCCCCTCAAATTTTTCAAACACCCGTCAACCATTGCCCTTAGCTTCCTGCTACTGAGCCAATTTTGGATGCATCCAACAAGCTTTAAATCTATGCCCCCTGGTCACTGACCCCTCTGCTATGGGAAATGTGTCCTCCCTATCCACTTTATCTAGTCCCGTCATAATTTTATACACCTCAATCAAATCTCCCCTCAGCCTCCTTTGTTCCAGAGAAAAAACCTCAGCCTATCCAATCTTTTCTCATAGCTAAAATTCTCCAGCCTGGTAACATCCTTGTAAATCTCCTCTGTACCCTCTCCAGTGCATTTACATCTTTCCTGTAATGTGGTGACCAGAACTGTACGCAGTACTCAAGCTGTGGCCTAACCAGTGTTTTATACAGTTCCAGCATAACCTCCCTGCTCTTATATTCTATGCCTCGGCTAATAAAGGAAAGTATCCCGTATGCCTTTTTAACCACCTTATCTACCTGTCCTGCTACCTTCAGGGATCTGTGGACATGCACTCCAAGGTCCCTCACTTCCTCTACACCTCTCAGTATCCTCCCATTTATTGTGTACTCCCTTGCCTTGTTTGCCCTCCCCAAATACATTACCTCACACTTCTCTGGATTGAATTCCATTTACCACTTTTCTGCCCACCTGACCAGTCCATTGATATCTTCCTGCAGTCTACAGCTTTCCTCCTCACTATCAACCACATGGTCAATTTTTGTAAAATCTGCAAACTTCTTGATCAAACCCCTGACATTCAAGTCCAAATCATTCATATATACCACAAAAATCAAGGGACCTGGTACTGAGCCCTGCGGCACCCCACTGGAAACAGCCTTCCAGTCACAAAAACATCCATCGACCATTGCCCTTTGCTTCCTGCCACTGAGCCAATTTTGGATGCATCCAACAAGCTTTAACTTTTTTGACCAGTCTGCCATGTGGGACCTTGTCAAAAGCTTTGCTAAAATCCATGTGGACTACATCAAACGAGCTGCCCTCATCAACCCTCCTTGTTAGCTCCTCAAAAAATTCAATCAAGTTAGTCAAACATGACCTTACCTTAACAAATCCATGCTGACTTTTTTTTATTCATTCATGGGATGTGGGCATCACTGGCGAGGCCGGCATTTATTGCCCATCCCTAATTGCCCTTGAGAAGGTGGTGGTGAGCTGCCTTCTTGAACTGCTGCAGTCAGTGTGGTGAAGGTTCTCCCACAGTGCTGTTAGGTAGGGAATTCCAGGATTTTGACCCAGCAACGATGAAGGAACGGCGATATATTTCCAAGTTGGGAAGATGTGTGACTTGGAGGGGAACGTGCAGGTGGTGTTGTTCCCATGTGCCTGCTGCCCTTGTCCATCTAGGTGGTAGAGGTCGCGGGTTTGGGAGGTGCTGTCGAAAAAGTCTTGGCGAGTTGCTGTAGTGCATCCTGTGGATGGTGCACACTGCAGCCACAGTGCGCAGGTGGTGAAGGGAGTGAATGTTTAGGGTGGTGGATGGGGTGCCAGTCAAGCGGGCTGCTTTGTCCTGGATGGTGTTGAGCTTTTTGAGTGTTGTTGGAGCTGCACTCATCCAGGCAAGTGGAGAGTATTCCATCACACTCCTGACTTGTACCTTGTAGATAGTGGAAAAGCTTTGGGGAGTCAGGAGGTGAGTCACTCACCGCAGAATACCCAGCCTCTGACCTGCTCTTGTAGCCACAGTATTTATGTGGCTGGTCCAGTTAAGTTTCTGGTCAATGGTGACCCCCATGATGTTGATGGTGGGGGATTCGGCGATGGTAATGCCGTTGAATGTCAAGGGGAGGTGGTTAGACTCTCTCTCTTGTTGATAATGGTCATTGCCTGGCACTTGTCTGGCGCGAATGTTACTTGCCACTTATCAGCCCAAGCCTGGATGTTGTCCAGGTCTTGCTGCATGCGGGCTCGGACTGCTTCATTATTTGAGGGGTTGCGAATGGAACTGAACACTGTGCAATCATCAGCGAACATTTCCATTTCTGACCTTATGATGGAGGGAAGGTCATTGATGAAGCAGCTGAAGATGGTTGAGCCTAGGACACTGCTGCAGGAGTTACATAAGAACATAAGAAATAGGAGCAGGACTAGGCCAATCGGCCCCTCGAGCCTGCTCCGCCATTCAATAAGATCATGGCTGATCTGATCCTAACCTCAAATCTAAATTCATGTCCAATTTCCTGCCCGCTCCCCGTAACCCCTAATTCCCTTTACTTCTCGGAAACTGTCTATTTCTGTTCTAAATTTATTTAATGATGTAGCTTCCACAGCTTCCTGGGGCAGCAAATTCCACAGACCTACTACCTTCTGAGTGAAGAAGTTTCTCCTCATCTCAGTTTTGAAAGAGCAGCCCCTTATTCTAAGATTATGCCCCCTAGTTCTAGTTTCACCCATCCTTGGGAACATCCTTACCGCATCCACCCGGTCAAGCCCCTTCACAATCTTATAGGTTTCAATAAGATCGCCTCTCATTCTTCTGAACTCCAATGAGTAGAGGCCCAATCTACTCAACCTCTCCTCATATATCCGCCCCCTCATCCCCGGGATTAACCGAGTGAACCTTCTTTGTACTGCCTCGAGAGCAAGTATGTCTTTTCTTAAGTATGGACACCAAAACTGTATGCAGTATTCCAGGTGCGGTCTCACCAATACCTTTTATATAACTGCAGCAATACCTCCCTGTTTTTATATTCTATCCCCCGAGCAATAAAAGCCAACATTCCGTTGGCCTTCTTGATCACCTGCTGCACCTGCGTACTAACTTTTTGATTTTCTTGCACTAGGACCCCCAGATCCCTTTGTACTGCAGTACTTTCCAGTTTCTCGCCATTAAGATAATAACTTGCTCTCTGATATTTCCTACCAAAGTGCATAACCTCACATTTTCCAATATTGTATTGCATCTGCCAAATCTCCGCCCACTCACCCAGCCTGTCTTTATCCCCTTGTAGGTTTTTTATGTCCTCCTCACTCTCTACTTTCCCTCCCAACTTTGTATCATCTGCAAACTTTGATATGTTACACTCGGTCCCCTCCTCCAAATCGTTAATATAGATTGTAAAGAGTTGGGGACCCAGCACCGACCCCTGCAGAACACCACTGGCTACTGGTTGCCAGTCCGAGAATGAACCATTTATCCCAACTCTCTGCTTCCTGTTAGATAACCAATCCTCCACCCATGCCAGAATATTACCCCCAATCCAGTGATTCTTTATCTTGAGCAATAATCTTTTATGTGGCACCTTGTCGAATGCCTTCTGGAAGTCTAAATACACGACGTCCACTGGTTCCCCTTTATCCACCCTGTACGTTATGTCCTCAAAGAACTCAAGCAAATTTGTCAGACATGACTTCTGCTTCGTAAAGCCATGCTGAGATGATTGGCTTCCAACAACCCCTACATTTTCCTTTATTCTAGATATGACCCCAGCCACTGGAGAATTTCCCCCCTGATTCCCATTGACTTCAATTTTACTAGGGCTCCTTGGCGCCACTCTCTGTCAAATGCTGCCTTGATGTAAAGGGCGGTCACTCTCACTTCACTTCTGGAATTCAGCTCTTTTGTCCATGTTTGGACCAAGGCTGTAATGAGGTCTGGAGCCGAGTGGTCCTGGCGGAACCCAAACTGAGCATCGGTGAGCAGGTTATTGGTGAGTATGTGCCGCTTGATAGCACTGTCGACGACACCTTCCATTACTTTGCTGATGATAGAGTCATGGAGTTATACAGCACGGATAGAGGCCCTTCGGCCCATCGTGTCCGCGCCGGCCATCAAGCCCAGTCCACTCTAATCCCATATTCCAGCATTTGGTCCGTAGCCTTGTATGCTATGGCATTTCAAGTGCTCATCCAAATGCTTCTTGAATGTTGTGAGGGTTCCTGCCTCCACAACCCTTTCAGGCAGTGAGTTCCAGACTCCAACCACCCTCTGGGTGAAAAAGTTCTTTCTCAAATCCCCTCTAAACCTCCCGCCTTTTACCTTGAATCTATGTCCCCTTGTTATAGAACCCTCAACGAAGGGAAAAAGCTCCTTAGTATCCATCCTATCTGTGCCCCTCATAATTTTGTACACCTCAATCATGTCCCCCCTCAGCCTCCTCTGCTCCAAGGAAAACAAACCCAATCTTCCCAGTCTCTCTTCATAGCTGAAGCGCTCCAGCCCTGGTAACATCCTGGTGAATCTCCTCTGCACCCTCTCCAAAGGTTATAACTATCAGGAAAGACTGAACAGACTGGGACTCTTTTCTCTATGAAAGAAAAGACTGAGGGGTGACCTGATAGAGGTGTTTATGATTAAGAAAAGGTTTTATAGGAAAAGGACTAGTGTTAATTCAAACAAAAATAAAGATAACGTGCCTCTATTGCAATGTTGAGAGGGGCAATTAGAAACAAATTATGTCATAGGATGATATAAAGTTATTAACATTAACAGAAACTTGGCTGCAATGTTCTGATGATATCAGGAGTGGAAAATAAACATATTAGGTTATAATAGTAGGAGGGACAGACGAGATAAAAAAGGAGAAGGAGTAGCGTTATTGGTGAAGGAGTGAATAGATGCTGTAGAGAGGACTGAGGTACACAAAAAAAGAGGTTTGGATAGAGTCAACATGGTTCGTGATCCAAGATTTAAAAAGGGACTGTTACATTAGTGGAGTTGTTCTACAGACCTCCTAATTGTGGGAGGTAAATAGCAGAGGAAACCTGTTTTTAAAAATATATATATTATTCCAGGAGGTTTTAATTAGCCACTGTGGGAGAACCGTCACCACACGGACTGCAGCGGTTCAAGAAGGCGGCTCACCACCACCTTCTCAAGGGCAATTAGGGATGGGCAATAAATGCCAGCCTTGCCAGCGATGCCCACATCCCGTGAACGAATTAAAAAAAAAAAAAAATGTTCTGGTCACCACATTACAGGAAGGACGTAATTGCTCTGGAGAGAGTGCAGAGAAGATTTACAAGAATGTTGCCAGGGCTTGAAAATTGCAGCTACGAGGAGAGATTGGATAGGCTGGGGTTGTTTTCTTTGGAGCAGAGGAGGCTGAGGGGTGACTTGATTGAGGTGTACAAAATTATGAGGGGCCCAGATAGAGTAGACAGGAAGTAGAGGACATAGATTTAAGCTGATTGGTGGCAAGATTAGAGGGGACATGAGGAAAAACTTTTTACCCAGAGGGTGGTGAATCATAGAATCATAGAAGTTTACAACATGGAAACAGGCCCTTCGGCCCAACATGTCCATGTCGCCCAGTTTATACCACTAAGCTAGTCCCAATTGCCTGCACTTGGCCCATATCCCTCTATACCCATCTTACCCATGTAACTGTCCAAATGCTTTTTAAAAGTCAAAATTGTACCCGCCTCTACTACTGCCTCTGGCAGCTCGTTCCAGACACTCACCACCCTTTGAGTGAAAAAATTGCCCCTCTGGACCCTTTTGTATCTCTCCCCTCTCACCTTAAATCTATGCCCCCTCGTTATTGACTCCCCTACCTTTGGGAAAAGATTTTGACTATCTACCTTATCTATGCCCCTCATTATTTTATAGACTTCTATAAGATCACCCCGAAACCTCCTACTCTCCAGGGAAAAAAGTCTCAGTCTATCCAACCTCTCCCTATAAGTCAAACCATCAAGTCCCGGTAGCATCCTAGTAAATCTTTTCTGCACTCTTTCTAGTTTAATAATATCCTTTCTATAATAGGGTGACCAGAACTGTACACAGTATTCCAAGTGTGGCCTTACTAATGTCTTGTACAACTTCAACAAGACATCCCAACTCCTGTATTCAATGTTCTGACCAATGAAACCAAGCATGCTGAATGCCTTCTTCACCACCCTATCCACCTGTGACTCCACTTTCAAGGAGCTATGAACCTGTACTCCTAGATCTCTTTGTTCTATAACTCTCCCCAACGCCCTGCCATATGGAATTCGCTGCCCGAATTGGTGGTCGAGGCAGGGACCCTCAACTCTTTTAAAAAGTGCTGTAAGCTGCAGGGCTACGGATCGGGTGCTGGAAGGTGGGATTAGAATGGGCTCCTGGTTGTTCTTTGAGCTGGCGCCGACACGATGGGCCGAATGGCCCCCTTGTGTGCTGTAAATTTCTATGATTCTATGAACTGCAACCCAAAGCTACAGCTAAATGAATCTCTCAAGACTTGTTGCAAGTGAAGACAAACTGATTTGTGTCTGCCATTTAAGGCTATACATATTGGATACCATCTATATGTAGAGATGCCTTCTACAATTTTCTGTATTCACACTAATTTTGCTTGCAATAGCCTCCAGCCTAGTGATCTGTTTTGGCCTTATTTCTTTACGAATGCTCCTCTGGGCCCCCCAAGGAAACCTTGAGCCTCCACTGCACCGAACATTGGCCTTTATCTCAAGGGGGCTGGAATACACGTGAGGAAGTTATGCTTCAGTTGTACGGAGCCCTGGTCAGGCCAAACTTTTGTTGGGTAAGGGTATCAAGGGCTAAGTTGCAAAAGCGGGTGAATGGAGTTCAGATACAGACCAGCCATGATCTAATAGGTACAATAAAATACAGTATCAAGTAGGATATCAGAATTTGCGTGTGACACTAAATTTGGGGGGGGTAAATTTAATACTGAGGAACACTGCGACAAAATACAAGAATACATTAATAAACTTGCAGAATGGGCGTGTAAATAGCAAATGAATTTCAATATAGATCAGTGTGAGGTGGTGCGTTTTGGTCGGAGAAATAAGGAGGTCACATTTTGCTAATTGGGGTTGAGGCACAGAGGGATCTGGGGCTCCAGATTCACATCACTAAAAGGTTAACAACGCAGGTTAACAAAGCCATAAAAGTGCAAACAAGGCACTGGGTTTCATTTCTAGAGGAATCGATTTCAAAAACAGAGAATCATAGAAATTTATGACACAGAAGGAGGCCATTCGGCTCATCCTGTCTGTGCTGGCTGAAGTTATGTTGAACTCATATAGAACCTTGGTTAGACCACACTTGGAGTACTGTGAACAGTTCTGGTCTCCAGATTACAAAAAGGATATAGAGGCAGTGGAGAGGGTGCAAAAAAGATTGACAAGGATGATACCAGAACTGAGAGGTTTTTTTTTGAGTTATACAGCACGGATAGAGGCCCTTCGGCCCATCGTGTCCGCGCCGGCCATCAGCCCTGTCTACTCTAATCCCATATTCCAGCATTTGGTCCGTAGCCTTGTATGCTATGGCATTTCAAGTGCTCATCCAAATGCTTCTTGAATGTTGTGAGGGTTCCTGCCTCCACAACCCTTTCAGGCAGTGAGTTCCAGACTCCAACCACCCTCTGGGTGAAAAAGTTCTTTCTCAAATCCCCTCTAAACCTCCCGCCTTTTACCTTGAATCTATGTCCCCTTGTTATAGAACCCTCAACGAAGGGAAAAAGCTCCTTGGTATCCATCCTATCTGTGCCCCTCATAATTTTGTACACC